>NC_090934.1:424978477-425290449 GCF_040938575.1 Ambystoma mexicanum | reverse complement strand
ACGAGTTTCTCCGATTCTATAACTAGTCCCTTTTGGCTTCCTGGTATCCCTTTTCACCTCGTTACCTTCAGTGTTGCAGGGGAACGTCTCTGGTGCCTGTAGATGCTTGTGACCTTAACCTTCCTTCCGTTTGCTTCCCGGTTCGCTTTCTGCAACATCCGCTTCGTGCAAGTTTCTCACTCCCTCGCAATACCACTATGGGTAACCAAATAATTACGTGCTTCCTCTGAAGGGTGGTGTTGGTGTCAAACAGGCAGCCTGCCCACCACGATTGCTTTGTGTTCACGCCACCAGCAACCTTTCCCCTCCAGCCGTCTTGGCTTCTCTGACACGCCGGGCTTCCAGCATTTCCTTCTCCAGTTTGAAGCAGTTCTGAACTTTGCGGGTTCAGCAGTCTGCTTCAGCTCTGCCTCCTTCAGGTGTTCTAATCGCAGGCGCCTCAAGTATCTGCGTTTGCTTTCGTCTCACGCTCTCTTCTTCCGTTGGCATGTCCTTCCTCTTCAACGTACTTGCCACAGTTAATTGGAGATTTTGATTTAAAGAGACTTCTCTTTCTTTCTGGTAATAGCAGAAGTTCACTTTCTTTTGAACCCATTCTTGGTACTTTTAATTATTTTGTGTATTAAATAATCTGATATATGCTATAATGTGGAGGGCATCAGGGAGTTCCTCAGGGGCAGTCTCTCCGGGTGAGATCACACTTCTCTCGACCCCTAGGGAGGGTGTTGCAGAGCCTCAGTATTCTCATGGGGGGTGGGAGGTGGAGAATCCCCTTGGGGAGAAGGAACTCAATTCATCACAGTACATGACATTGTTTTTATGCTCTGTACATTATACAAAAACTTTGTAGATGTGCCCTAAAGATTTTATTAAAAAATATGCTGACTGAATGCAAGTGTCAGAGGTAGTAAAATGGTGAGATTTGCATGACCAGTGCTTGGGGCCTGGCATGCACTACCTTCTGAGTTTTTAAACCTGATCCTGGATGAATTAAAGAGTGGCATCTGCAGGAAAGCAGCATCTGGTGGAGAGATGGACGGCACAGGGCAGAGTGCCACACAAAGGGTTTGCCTGCTACTATGATGAAGATGGAGGTGGGGCAAGGCCACCGGAACCAAGCACATGGACGGTGCAATAGTGGTTGTATTTTTCCTTACTGTACAGAGCAGGCAAACGGTGGTGCGCTGCTTGGCATGGCCTGCCTTCACATCCTCACTCCCTTGTTGACTTGGTTTAGCAATCCACCTATTAAAGGATAGTTCCGGGACTTTTTTTTTTTTTTAATTGTCCCTACGTTTCGGCCATGTGTTTTTAAGCATAAATCGGTAGATCGTAGAAAACTTTCCTATGGACCTTACCCGACTTTTCGTCCATTAACGCACTCGAAATCATCCGCCATTTTGTGATAATCCTATCATTTCCCCCCATCGACCTGGCTCACCTGCTTTTGCGGCACTAAATCAAATCCCACGCCCCTGAAACAGACTATCAAAACATTCATATTCCCCACCTCTCTCCGTGACGTGACTGTGCTGCGTAGGCAAACGCGCCCAGGCGTCTTCTACGCGACTCCACACAGAACCCGGAAACCAACACAGATCAGCTCACAACACAGCGCGCCACAATTCGGAATATGAAACTGTACTTTTAAATCAAACCGCAAGATTGTAAATTTGGTAAAGTACATTTATTGGACATCAAATGTTTAGAGAATATTCAGCGATTTGCATTTTTCTTTGCTCTCAATCCAAAATAGTTCGTCTTGAGGCAAGCGATGTTCGTGTGCAGTACACAGGGTGTTGGTTTACGATAAAATAAGCTCTTCGGTCGCACTGATAATCGCATGGCTGTTCCAACAACAAGGCACTATGCCACCACAACGGTCTGTATGTTGCATCTAGCCGTTAGTACCGCGTAAGGGCATACTTGTACTTGGCGATCGTCCCATAAAATGGTCAGGGTGGTAACGTTGTTCACGCGGAGAAGCAACTGGCGGTTGTAGAAGCCATCCGCCTGTTTCTGGTACTCGTGACACATACAATAATGAAGGATGTACCTGTTTTAAAAACATAAAAAATGAAATTAGTCTCACCATCAGATCTTTATTAAAATTATTCATTTTATATATTAGGTCGGGAAATTATTTCATAGCTAGGACAGTGCAACTGGGTATTATACGTCAAGGGGGGGCTGTAGGATACTGAGACAGTCCCCCAGTGCAGGGGTTGACAGGGAGGCAGTGCAGGTGGAGAGTCGAAGGGCCCAGGACCGAGGTCGCAGACAGTGGACAAGTTGTAGCAGGGGAGAGGGAGAGAGAAAGCAGAAGCAAAGAGGAAGGTTTTGAGGTGCTTCTGTAAAAGGAGATGGTTCTCCTCAAGATAGTGCGCGGTACAAAACAATATGCCACATAGAACGAACAAGTACAACTTAACCTGTCTTTAAAGCTACTGTATAGTAATTAAATTGCGGTATAAACTCATCTAAAGAGTTACTTACATTATATTTGCATTTTCCATTGTGTCTGTGCGTAGGGCAGCCCCGAAATACCACTCCTTCTATGCCGACGTTATTTCTTCTAATGAACGAACATTAAATGGCTTTCGTTTCTGAAATTATATTCATTATCGTTTACGTTATTGCACCACACCCCCAAAAAGAAGTCTTTCGGGATGGTCCCGGCCTGTCAAGGTCAAATAACAATAGAACCTTATACTGAGTCGTGGGCCATTCCGGCACCCAGCAAAAAATCAAAGCAGCTGACCTTCACTTTGAACGAGCACACATTCCTAGTTAGCTACATTCAGTGTAAGGCCATCTCACAGGACTTGAAATTTACACTCCATCTTTGCATTTTGTCTGCGTGCATTTGCAGCCCCAGAGAACCATAAATACGGAGACATTTTATATTTTTTGAGAAATGATTTATATTACTGTTTGGTTTAATTTAATGCGCAAATGAACAAGGTTGGATAGACACATTGCATGTACACTGAGCAATCACTTTTATTTACACATTACATAGATACACATATTCAATGGGCCTGCAACATGAGGAGACTCGAGAGAACAGACAATCAAATTACAATCATTTAAACCGTGATGTGTATTTCTCAATGAGCTCTGCTTTAGGTGGACATGGAACAGAGGAAATGTTGGGTGGCAATGCAGTTGTCCCCTGCACAGGTTCGTTCACAACTCCATGTATGTGCCTATCTAGGACATCAACAATAAGTCTCTCAATAAACTCATATTGCATATCCTGAAACACTGGTTTGATCACCCATTGTTTACTTCTTTTAGTGAAGGCCTTATTGTAGGGAAGCGTCCCTAAAGTTCCGGTCGTCCTACTTTGTTGACGGCCAACATTATGGTTATGTGCCAAGACCGCTAGAAGAGTCCGATTTATCATGCCCTCCATGCCAAAATGCAATCGTTTTGGCCTGTACTTTAGGCACATATTGTGGAACACCTCCAAATCTCCTGTGTGGCAGAATTCCGTGAGTCCCCTCAAATCTCTTGTTATAGTTTTATCAAATACAATCTTTTCAATGGCTTTGTGAGTGGGTGATGAAGGAATCAACCACTTCTTCTTCCGTGCCTCCTCTGTGGACAAATGGCCATGTTCACAATTGTGGAAATGTTGGTTTGTGGTCCAGCGGTGAACGTTGCTACAGTGTAGCATTACTGACCGCCATTTTTCCAGTAGAATTTCCAACGACCCTCCACATGTTTTTGAGCTCCACCAAAGGTGGTTGCTGATTGACTTGGACCACTGTGAAATACCTTGCATATCTTTTTTTTTACCTGCAGCCGACATTTTTTTATTGATTGTTTTTGCAAGATGCCAAACGTCAAATTGGTGATTTATATTTTTGTACTCTTCCCTCATTGTCTTGGCAATTGAAACGTGTCTGTCCGTGGCTATCCAGTCGATCACCATTCCCCGCGATTGTAGTTCTTGCAATGATGCTACAAAGCCAACTTTATCCATGGCCACTGAGGATGTACTTTGTGACACCTGCACGACCACCAAACTCACAATTTTCTTACTTTCCATGTCCTGAAAGTGGTAGGTGCAGTACTTGGCTGAAAATCCTGGGCTGTCGCACTGTCCATCACCGGCTAGCCTGAACCGTTTGCCCGCGAATGTACTATCAATAGACATTTTTTCCATTCTCCAAGCTTCGCAAATGGCTGGAAATAGATAATCGGTTTGGTATTTGTAGAACTGAGTTTTCGCAATGAAATGGATTCCCACAAACTGAAAGAAATACTCTAACTTTTTAAAACTTGAACCACTAAAAAGTGCAGCCGCTGCACAAAGTAGATTGCCTGCTGGCAGTTGCCCCAGCATGGGTTGTGCAGACCATGAGAAAGGATGATATTTTGTACAGGTGGCATGTATTTTAAGGTTAGTGCCTCGACTAGCACGAGTCACATTAATCAATGGCTCCCCACATACTTCCCCACCAACCGAATGCCCACATTTCATCCGAATAATATCAAACAACTATCGAATACAATGAATTTGGCCTCTTTCCTTATACTGTCACTCTGCATCCCAGCTGGTTCGGCCTGTAACATTGAGGACATGTCACTCACATGAAAGGTAGAATCTCTGATATCGTCTTCCGCTATGTTCAGTTATATTGATGGTGTTTCATTGTCGTCCACTTCATTCTCTTCCATTGCAACATCTGTTCCTTCTCCGGTGATGGGTGAATAAAACAATTTCTTCAACTTTCTCGCGGTCTTAGTTTTTGCGGGTGTGGATTCTGTGAATTGATCTCCGACTGCATCCGAACTACCAGGAGGACATTCACTATCAATGGCTGGTGGTGGTATAGCTCCGTTGTCAATCACTTCATATTCTTCCCATTGGCACGATGCATCTCCAGTCTCAAGTCCCTGCCAAAAGGTTTGACAAGCAACATCTCTCGTTCGCTTCACTGTCTGTGTAGATCTAGTTCGTACACCCACTCGCAACGAGGACAGATTGGAAAAGGGATGTTCAGTTTAAACACAACTTACAGTATTGAACTATTAACAGTGAAAAACAACATAATATAGTGACCAGGACACTAACCTTCTTTTGCTTTCTTTTCTTTGAAACTTTCTTGCCTCGAACTTCAACATCAGGACGCTGTTGCTCCGACTCGTGTGTGCATGTCGCCACTTCCTCTTGCGCTTCAACGACTATATTTTCATGATAAGCACATCCATCACGCACTGACGCTCCATCGACTCCCTGAAACATAGAACTTTCATTAGTATGTATAATAATATTGAAAACACAAAATGTACTTGGGGACCAATACCCACGTACATCTCAATAGCAAAACACGAATGAACGCTTTGTGTAGAACATTCAAAGGACAATTATTCAAGCATTGTTGATCTAGTTAGATGGAACTGTCAAGATCCATACCTCGGACTCCTCATAGACTTCCATTGATGATATTATTGAAGATGATGCTTCAGTGACTCCCTGAAACACAGTAATTGCATTAGTACGGTTTTTTATTTTGTTAAAAAGAGCATAAACGTTGTGCAGGCGTCAACGGCTCATCTAAATAGACCTGCACAAATGATCAGTTGTCTAAAATAAATAATGGATATCTAAATATGATTCGATTTGCTCGATCGTTGGAAGTGTCACCACCCAGAGATCTGCATCAACTACTAGGGGTGATGTTCTTGTAGAAGAAGCTCCGTCATCTCCCTGAAACATAGTACTTGCGTTAATAAAGAAGGAAGTATAGCGGATGTAATCACGTCATATGATTTCGCTTGATCAAACTGTCAGTATCCATACCTCGAAATGCATAAGAACATCAAGGGACGATGTAACTGCAGTGCACACTTCTGCAAGCTGTTGCGCCGGACCGTAACTGCATGCTCCCCCTTCTTCTTGGACTAATGCTCCATCGACTCCCTGAAACATAGGACTTTCATTAGTAATCAACACAATATTGAAAAAAGAAGACACATAGCAGGGCGACGACAGAAGGACATATCAATGGCTAAAACGAAAGAAACATTGTGTGTAACAATCACGCTACAAGAATGCAAGATCTGATGATCTCCATCGATGGAACTGTCCGGAAACGTACCTCGAGCATCTGAGTGACATCAACGGTTGCCGTCAATGCGTTGGACTCCTCAGCATCTCCCTGAAAGACAGTACCTGCATTATTTTGGATAACAATAATTATAACTGAAAACAAAGACTAGAGGACGAGTACAAGGGTGTACCATTAGGTAAAATAATCACACGATAAATTAAAACTATTGATTTACATGCCTAAAACAAGTCAGTGGCAGAATAGCTAAGTAAGATTACCCGATAGGCGCTTGAAGTGGCTGATGACTGCAATAACGACACGGATGGAGAATCTTCCGCCTTCATATTGAGTGGATACATAAATGGGGAAATTATTGTTAGCCAATGCTACACACTACCGCAAGGCCGAGAGATAAATACGGAAACTTGACTCACCAGTAGAGGGATGTGGACGAATAGAGTGGGAATAGCGGTTGAGAGCAATTTTCGCTTCGCTCGCGGTGTGTTCTTCTTTATTAGCAATGATGTGGAGTACATGTCTGAGCTAAAGTGCCTGCTGCAGATGCGGTATCGATCACCCCTCTTGTCCGCAAAGACTTCTAGGACTCTACTTTCAAGCTCAGACGGTGGATATCCGCAATATCGGACCCATTCTCTTATCTGATCTATTGTCTTGGGGAAAACATGCATTATAGTACCTTCAGATTTATTATGGGTCTTCGAAGGGCAACCGCCAATGGAACAGGCAGGCATTGTGGAAAGTTCTGAAAAGTAAAGATCAACAATTCTCTATGAATACCAATGTGTTAAAAAATTAAATGACACATAAAAGGTTCAATGCAAGGTTCGTTTTGGTTCTTGGAACTATACACGTTATTCACACGCGGATAAGTATTTGAATGACTTTAAAAAAATAGAAAAATAATTTGACTAAACTCAGAACATGTGACTAGTTCCTTGCATGTACTGTCTTGAACGAAAAGAAATTGGACACAAAATGATTATGGTACATGGCCTTACCTTGACGAACAAACAGTTAGATGCAGGGATCAGAGTAGTTTCTTGTCGTAGAACAGGGAGCAGTTCACAGGTTGCAAACTGACGAGTTTCCTCGAAGTGGTCACGGAAGTTCACAGAGACGAAGAGCAGATAACCAGCACCTTCACGGGTTGACTAGCAAAGCGCAAAGAAGTTCTCATTAGAAATATGAAGTGGGTTATAAAGAATTCGAAACAGGGGTGTGTTTGTGAATGACGTGTATATGTCGTGGCATTATGCGGTTTGCAGGGGGGCGTCCAGCGTGAGGGGGGATGCTTGGCAGGAGTCACAGGGTCTGGAGGTAGACATGGGAACAACAACCCATGCTCTATAGACCACTTTGAAGTGTACATGGTCTTTGGCACCTCTTGGCCTTTATCGCTCCCTGACAGCTCCACTTGCCAGCGCAAGTACCCCGGTGCGAACTGTCTTTGATAGGGCGGGGGGGGGGGGTGGATTGGGGCGGTGGTCGTGCAGACAAGACTCGTTTGCCGCAGGGCCTCACCAAGGAGAGGCCATCTAACTGCATGTAAGAGGCAGGCTGCAGGATCTAGTACATGGAAGGCAGGGTGGTGAGTTTATAAATACCTCAACCTCCCAGGAGAATATATGGGTGCAGTTCACCCTGGAGACCCTGGATGCCTAGGCAGTTAGTCAGCAGCAGGCTGGCCTGTGGTGGCTAGGCGGCACGGGCCAGAGGGGGTCATCTCTGTACCCGGTGCCCAAAAGGATGATTTATTATGATCAACCATATTGATTATTTACCTATAACCATGTTTTGTATCAATAAAATCCAACGCCCTTTTATTGCCAAAGCTTCAACAAAGTGGTGTGGTAACAACCATTGTTAAAATATATGTTGGGTTTTATTTTAGATCTTAATTTCAATTGAACATAAATAATAAACATTACACATTGTAAAGTTCCGGTTGCAGCACATCCAGGGGAAATCCGCGGTATTGTCCACTGTCGCTGGGGAAATGTTGTCGAATGGCAAGTACCGCACAGGCAGGTATTACTCTCCGAACGTGGTGTCCGAGCCTCCCGTGAAGCCACCAAGTGAAGCAACGATAGGCCACCAGCCTGTACCACCTGTGAAAAAGAAAGATGCAAACTGTATTAAAATGACAAAACTTTCTTATCAAAGTCGATTCAGGTAAAAAATGTCATTCTGCTTTGAAAAAAATTCTATCTAGAAAATGCACAATATGGAACCAAGTGGCATCACTGACATCACAACCAGAGTATACTTACTCGTTACTCGGATTACGCGGACGAACAGTGCCGCGAAGTTCGTGCATAAGCACCATCATCATCCTCAACACGGTCCGTGAGAGACAGGCTTCCCTGAACTCTGGCAGCTCGGTGATGCATTGCGGACTTGGCTCGCCTTCCGAAATGTAGGCCAAGCACCCGGAATTTTCACGGCAGCAGCAGTTCTCCTCCTCAGTTGGCATTAGCTCGCACCGATTGCACGTGCACCAGGTGGCGACGCCGTCCATGCGACATGGTCCAGGCTCTTCATCCGTTGACTGGTCCTCCCAACTGCCGTCCGAATCCCCATCGTTTTCGCGTGCTTGCCTTTCCAGTAGTTCCTCCTCGGTGTACTCGGGCTCGTACATATACGGCATTATTGTAGCCATTGTGTGGTAAAGAAAGTAAAATAATTTACAGAGATGGTACAGGTGTTCACAAGGCCTAGAAGCGGCGAAGGTAGCTGACCAGAGCACAGAAACGAGTCACAGAATACTCAAAGTAACACAGAGTAATGGAATCGAAACTCTGCTGCTGTGTGTTGTGAAACGGTGTGTTTATACTTATTGAGGAAAGAGGCGTCCTGCCATTTCCATGGCGACACTTCATTAGCTGAGGCGCAGCGATTGTTGACACGAGACGTGCTTTGGCGTTGGGAAATGGGCGGTACGAGTCTGCTGATGACAGGCTCAGGGGCGGGGGATTTGATTTAGTGCCGCAGAAGCAGGCCAGCCAGGGCGATGCGGCAAGTGATAGGATTATCACAAAATGGCGGCTGATTTCGATTGGGTTAATGGACGAAAAGTCGGGTAAGGTCCATAGGAAAGTTTTCTACGATCTACCGATTTATGCTTAAAAACACATGGCCGAACCGTAGGGACAATAAAAAAAAAGTCCCGGAACTATCCTTTAAAAGCCCTCTACTGTAAATGTCTGCATAAAGGTTTTGCCCATGCCCGTTGTCAATTGTTTATAGCTGTATTGTTAATCGACCCCCCCCAACTCCCCTTTGCATATCCTCACCATTAGGTTTACAATATACTCAGATCAAAATAGTCCACTAATGCAAGGCACCTGGTAACGGGATTGTTCCACTCTTGTGCATAGTGCTCTTTCAGAAGCACCATGTTCCTTTTGACGAAAACAAATATAGAACTGCTGGGATGGTGGTGCATTAATGAGTGAAACATCTTACAATGGCATTTTCTATACTTTTGTATGCTACGGTCCTTTTTTGTCCTGCAATTCTTTCCCTCCTCTCTCTCACATTTCATTCCCTACTATCCACTCCTCTGCTGGATTATGCCTTCTCTTTCCTCTCAAAAATGGTATAGTCTTCCATTTCTTTTTTTCTCTCATACGCTGTTTCCATATACTCCTTTCTATATCCTAAGAAAGTATTTTCAGTTTTTCTTGCTCTCTACCGCCCCCCACGCCCATATGTTCCTTTCTTTATTCATATTGTCTTTTTATATTGGGCTCTCTGCACATCTTTCATGCTGCTTTAGTCGTATGATTTCTTTAATAAATGTATTCTCTTTTATTCCTTCCTCTCAATTCTCAAGCACTATCATTTTCCATTCTCTCCCGCATTCTCATTTCCCTTCTATTTTGTATATTCCCCCCATTTCTAGTCCTTCTCTATTGATACCCCTTGCCTTTCTAGCCCATCTTCTCATAACTTCCAATTTCCTTCTATTCATTCCCTTCTTTTCCAGTCTAATTCTTCTACCATCACACCTTAATCCCCTTCTTCTAGTCTGTCATTTATTCAACTTCTCATGCATTTTGTCCCTTCATACATTCCGCATACCTTCCAATCCAAGAGATTCATTCCCTCTATTTTAGCACCAGGTTTCCACCATCTTCTTGCTCATCTAGTAGTACATCATTCCCACAAGACATCCATGCACCCTGCAGCTGCCTATCACAAAATGGCTTTCCTACTTCTTTGCAATATCATCCACACAGACAACCAACCTCAAATGATCTACTGCCCGCCCAAGACCAAATCTTACTTTCATGAAAAAATAGTAGCCCTCGTAACATCAGCCAGTGTCAATCACTCCAAAATCTTCCTAGAAAGCCTCAATCTACCAGGGACCCAAGGAGTCAAGGAAATAAAAGATGCACTCTTCGAGAAGCACAACACACAGAACAAGCAACAGCCTACTACCGATGTCCCCCACATCAAAGTCCACACACTGGGCTTGGAGCTAATAACCACCTACTATAGAATACCCGAGGATACTGCCCAAAGATGGGACTGTATCTGCGTTACGCATTTATCTACCACAACTCCTAACCACAGACACCGACAAAATTTGCTGACAACCAAGAAACCTCACTGCTCCTGCAAGAATTTCTCCACAGTTGGATGGGAAAGCTCTGGTCTATCTGCCTGACTTAACTCCAAAATTACATTGGCATCAAAACCATGCTACACACAGTCTCACAGAGAATGTAAATACTCAAAAATATATCACAACCGAACATACTTCTGCACTTCGGAACATGCAGTAGATTGCCAATAGCGAATTAACCAGATTAAGCAAGCTGTGGTTGAAAAACGCAACGCAATGAAGACCTCATTTCGCATCTTACAGACAACTCAATTCGACAGCAACAAACAAGCACTGCTCAACAACCATGCAACTAAAACAAAGCACCTTTACCATCAGTCCACTATCTGAATCTACACTAACCCATCAACAAGTTAGAAAAGGATAAGGGAACCCATGGAGAGATAGAGATATACATAACAAACATTACGTTCCAGCAATTGTCTTTCTGATGCTTGTATTTGCTTTGAGTCACAGATTTTGCAAAGGCTCATATCTAGTGGCTGGTGTGGCGTACTACATTCTTTCTTTTCGATGTCGGAAATAGGATGTTAAGGAGAATTCTCAGAAAAGTGCCAATTCCTCTCTACCTTAGAGACCCCCAGCACCGTTGCTGGATTTTGAGGACTTTAATGTTTTACATGGAGAGAGTGAGACCCTTTTTCCCCCCTCACTCTCTCACATATTTTTTCTATGATTTGAACACTTTCTTTTGGTTGTGGAGTCTGACAAACTCCATAGGCATCACCTTTTACATTGTGTCACACAGCACCTTCAGTGCAGTGGCACATGGAAGTCCTTTGGATACCTTCACTTGGATAAACTACTGTTTCCAAGAGCAGTGAAGTGAAATTGACTTTACTTACATTGTAACTTTCTAGACCAAGCACACACTATCTTACAATAGGGTACTGGAGGGTTTACTTAGTATACACTTTGTCTAGTTTCTCATGCAACATTTTTATGTAACCCTTTCCTCAATGAATGGCTGATGGCAGTGGTTTACTTTTAACTACCGTGGTGTGCTTTTACTATAGGCTGCGTTCGCAGCTGCAGTAAAGCACCCATGGGTGCTATTTTTGTCAAAATGGCCCGGTCTTTTTTCGCCATTTCATCTGCATGCCAAACCAGGTTTGGTGCCTTTGTTAGTTTTGTCTTTGGCAGGATTCACAAGTGAAACCCGCCTCTGGCTCCTGGTTGTCTGGCAGGGGCAGGAAGCGAGGGAAGTGCCCGAAACTCCCTGTGCTTAGTCACTCTTAGGTGATTGGCCGGCTGGCTGTCCAGCAAGGAAAGCCACCCTGCTGGGTGACTGACAACTAGGCTGGAATGAATGGGTGCAACCTGCATAAAAGACAAGGCTTTTTGGCTTGGAAGGCAGAGTCGACCCCTGGACGAAGGAATCCGAAGAACTTGGAAGAGACGCCTGCTGCAACTCCTGGACCGTTCATTTGCCCTGTGAAGCCCCGCTGCTGTGCTGAAGCTCCGAATTCGCCTCAACTAGAGAAGCACTGCAAGGATGACTTCTCCTCTTGAGTTGGTGGGACCAATCAACTCCAAAGTAAGCCCGTCTGGACTTCCTCTCAAAGCTGATTGTACTTCCACTGCTGCTGCTGGAACCAAAGAGGCAGGGAGAGGAACACCAATTGTGTGTGTTGCTTTTAAGTTGACCAAGAGCTCCAGACTCCCAGGATGCAGGACTGACCAAGCCTGAGCCACCTCAACAGAGTACTGGACACCAGATGGAAGAAATCCCAACTCGACAGCCAAGAACTGCGGTGGTGCCATTTGCTGAGACGTGAGGAGCTGAAACTGCAAAGTGCCACTGAATAGAAGTTGGTCCTTTTCTGTCGCCAATCATCCCGTTGCAATGCAGGAGTCCTCTAGACGTCCTCCCTCTTGTCCCCACGACTGAGGCCCAGGAACACAGGATCTGCAGATCCGCACAGGAACAGAAGCCAGCTGGAACGGTTTTTCTTTTAACTAAAGGTACTGTACAGTCTAAGAGAACTTACCTCTTGTTGTGTAGCCTCACTTTTTCTCAGTTAAGAATTGTTGTGGTTGCTTTGATTTCTTCTTTTCGACAAATACTTCTAAAACATTGTGCAAGACTTTTACCTACCTTTAAGAATTGCTTCAGCTCACCTAGACTTTTGCCCAATTGACTTTGGCCTGGCCTTGGCTCCCTGAATGACTCTTCTTCCCTTTGACTTTGTGTTTGGTCTTCCTTCCAGGAAGGGGTTAACTTACTTTGTAGTGGGGGTTTATAAAAATACTTACCTGCTTTCAAAAGATTTGTGAGATCTCTTGTTTTCTTGTTTTGTTCAAATAACCTTTATCCTATTGTTCTAAATGCAACAGTGATATATTAATGTCCACAGTGTCCTAGCTATTTAAGTCACCCGAGGGTGTAGGAAGTGTGTGTGCCATCCCAAAAGGGTACTTCCTAATTTAGAACTGCTAAGAGTGTGTATTTTGGAGAGTATTTGTGTGTTACTATTATATTGCCCCTTCTGAAGAAGGCTTACTCAAATTGTTTAATCAAGAAACCTTAAGTGTAAGAGTTTGAGTACATGTCACTGTGAATCTCTGTGTAGCTCCCCTACTGCTCACATTGACACCTCTTGAGCTAAGCCTGGCTGCTCAATCACGGTACCAACCTGTGTAGTACAGACTTATACCAAAGGTTGGGTTCCTATTGTATTGCCAGGCGGTGAAGGTTGTTGTAGTGCACCCAAAGGGTACTGCTCCAAATCGTGCCTAACAGATGTTGTTGGGACATTCCCGTAATACCATCTCTACTATGACATGTACAGTTCCCACTATCTTTCACATGCCAAAGTCCTCAGATTATATTTTTTCTGAACTGATTATGCATGAAGTGTGTAGTCTACTGTGAATGTGATGAATAAAATGAATAATGTCATGTATTATGTTTGCGATACCTTTAACTCCGTGTGGGGAGGATGGGCAGGTGCATGTGAATTCAAGTAGATACAAGATGATTACTTGAAGGTAATGTTTGTCTTCTGAGGCTTGCGGATCGGCTTAGAATCACATGCTTTGCATAACACTAGCAAGTAGTACATGATGGAGGTGAGTAAACTGAAGGAACAGACACTAACAAATGTTTCAACACTGCTTGTCCTACATCTGAACCATTTCTGGCTGGTCAACACAATAATGCTGTGTGTAAGCTTGAACTGAATACGATCTAGCTGCCTTACAGATAGCTTTCGTTTGAAAACGCACCACTGGAAGCTAAGGTAGCCTAAGTGCTACATGTGAAAAATCTGGAGGTTTCGTCCCTTCTTCCTTGAGGGGAACACGGGGAACATGCCTTTGAGGCTAGGGCAGAGAGCCCAATAAGCAAAAACCTCCCTAGGGGTTTGGGAAAGCCGGGCCTAACTGGGAGTGATTCCCTACCAGGGGACAGGAACTCATTCTGGTAAGAAACTCTCTACAAATGAGACATTGTCTGTTTATATGGGAATACCAGAAGTGGACCTGACTGTCAGCTGTGGAACTCCAAATACTGTAGAAATTGGATTTGAAAAATTGTCTCAAAGCAATGCTGGCCTCTCAATGGGCCTGCCAGTTAAACACACCCCTTTGGTATCTGGTAGCAAGAGTAAAAGAACTTTCCCCCTTGAATGGAGGAGGAGAAGCCATTCGCAGAAGAAAGCCTCCAACGCCATGGGCCATGCTGTGGTGTGGTAAATGTCCCGGAAGGAGGCACAGAGGGAGACCGGGAGGAAAGCCTGAGCGAATGAGAAACATTACCAACGAGGAACAGGGTTGTGTGGAGTCAGCGAGGTCGAGTGGAGCCGGCCCCGAGGGAAGGCGTGATTACGCAGAGGAAGTGGTGGGCCTGTGGCCCAGGAAACTATGCTGAACCCGGAAACCACAAGCAGAACGAGTCCTACCCGCTCACACTAGGCGAAAATGAAGATAAAGAGGGGACAAAACACTCCCGCTTGCGTTCAAGAGAGGACGCCCAGGAGCTGGGGAGAATGCCAGCGTCACCGGATGGAAGCAACCTCGTTGGAAGATCAGCTACAGAGAAGGTACATGGGTTGCTCACTGTAGACGGGGGCACAGAGACCAGATCGGGAGAAGGAACAAAGTGTCTAGAACCCTACGAGGCCTTACCAAATCCACAGAGGGAGATGGGCATGAATAATAGGAGTGGTTATGGGAGCCCTTAAAACCCAAACCTTAGAATCAGTCAAACGGCTCAAAGCACAGAGCAAAAACCAAGAGAAATAAATAATAAGAGGAGATATACATGCCCCTACAAACCAAGCAAGAAACTAGGAACAAGAGAACTAAGGAGGGCCCTATAAAGCAAGTAAGGAATCATCCCGAGGAGAAGCTACAATCAAGCAAGACTGCAATCTCATGGGGCGAGACCCACGTAGTTGGTGGAGGAGGGTTAAGGAAATATCCCTGTATCTACGATCACAGAGAATTTACTTTTTGTTTTACTGGAAAGTTTATGCTATTTACCCGAGAAACCCCTTTTCTTTGTTTGGAACTCTGATAAGATGGACACAAACTGAAAGTCATGAGACTTGCCTCCTATTAAATAACTGTGGGAACTGAAACTAGGAGAGATTCCTGGAAATACGAAGATGAAAGAGTAAAGAACACGGAGGGCACCCTATATTGCCCGCTTCTCCTTTCAAGTTGTTTTTCTAAGTGGTACGGCCAATTTACAAGTTAGGATTTGGACAGAGGACAAGATTTTATATTTTGACCAACACCCTTAGTTTAGTTTGTGAGGTAGGGAACTGAACAATAGGGCCAGTAACGCGTTTTCTTCAATTTGAATACAACTCCTGTAGTAAATGTATGTTTTCTGGTAATCCACAGTTCCCCAAGTGTGAAAGGAAGTGGCTTGTTTGATAGGCTGTAACATTATTTGATGCACCTACGAATCCGCCTGGCGATGGTACCTTTGAGACAGGGTCCCCTTCCATTCCGGGCAACAGAGCAACAAAGAACTGGTCTGTTTTGCTTATGGCTTTGTTAAGGTAGTACATGACTGCCACACATACATCTATTGTCTGAAGTGCTCTCGCTCCTGAATTCTGAGGGTTCTAAAAGAACACTGGTAATTCAATGGATTAGTTTGCATGGAATGTTGATATTTATTAGGGAGAAAAATGTGGATGCGTTCTTAAAACCACATAGTTTTTATGTAGAGTTACAAAAGGTTCAGTTACTGACAAAGCTTGTAGCTCGCCGATTCGACAGATAGAAGTAATGGCTGTAAGAAAAGTCCCCTTGTAGGTGAGGTCTTTAAGGGATGCTTTGTGCATTGGTTCAAAAGGATGGTGCAATGGGCTTGCTTAGTACCACGTTCACATACCACGACCACAGTCTGTTCCCGTAGAGGCGCTGCAAATTGAGTATTGTACATGCTCTCTAACTACAACTTGGCTAATCCAACACTCTTTACTGTATCTGAAGTTAATACTACCTCAGCGTAATGCTAATCACCTAACACAAATATTGGCTGCTCGGAATATTAACGAAGCCAACCGTTTCATCTCAGATGGAAGCTTCTTTTAAAGCACTGCTGGCACATTTGGGGATCTCTGACACAAGCGTGCGAGATACCGAATATAGAACTGACATTAAAAGGCAAGTCAAGGGAATGGGACCGAATTAACAATCTGGCCGCGTTAGTAGAGAAAACAAAAACATACAAGCTTGATGCAATCATGAGTTTTTCTTTAAATTCTCAATGGTACCATCATATTAAGTATTGTGACCAAGCATCAAAGAGATTTACTTTATACTTGCCTTTTAATTTACTCTCTACCTGGGAATATTTGGGAGCTTGGAAAAAGATCCCCTATGATCAAAGACTTTGCCGCATCTGTGATACTGAGATTGAAACTGGTCGCCGTATTTTAACCAAATGCACAAGCCCAAGACCTTTTCACATCAAGGGCTACAGGTACTTTGAAGCATTTATAGAACAGATAAAACTGGATCAATTCTGGAACGCACTTTAGATGTTGGAATCAGTTGTTATGGGGGCAGCAGCCCATTCGGTCTGGAGGATCGCACCAACGATCCTTCAAACTATTAATTAACTCCACATCCCCTTAATAAATGTTCGTGATTGTCTGTATTGTGAGGAAATGAAATGGAATTTTATAGGCCCTTCTTTCACTTTTAATATCTTTATGGTTATTGTAATTTCATATATTTATGATGGTGTTTTGCACTTTATATGTACATTTAAAATCTGTTTTTTATTTTATATGTGGTGCTTAAGGTTTATATTTTAACCAAATTCAAAACAAATAATGGAGAAAAAAAAAGTAACACCTAAATGCCAACTTGGCGGTGAGTTAGCAACCAGAGGATGCAATAGTTTTACTCCTTCCATGACCGCTTTTACTACATTAATCTTCCACCAGGAGACTTTGTTTTGGGATGTTGTGTATGCAGATAGTGCTTCTAAATAGACCTTTAACGAATTAAAGACCAGCCCCGAACCCAGTAAATGCAATAGATAATGCTGAACAATCAACTGGATTGATGTTCGAGTTTGGACACGAAACAACAAAACGTTTCCACTTCCCTCAAAATGCCCATGCATCTGCCAGGTGCATTGAGGTGTCCAAACTATGTCCGCAGAAGCCAAGTTGGTTGTACGAGGTTGAGGGTGTAAATTGGACCCAGACTGACAGCATGTGGAGAGTGGGAGTCAATCTTATTGGTGGGAGCACCATACCGGACACGCTCGGTTTGGTGCTTTGAAAATCATTGTTAAAAGTTCCTGGTGCATTTTGTGGATCACTGTTCAAGAGTGGTGGTGGTGGTGGTGGTGGTGGTGGAAAAGCGCAAGCAAATATTCCTCACCAATTCACCCATGTGGGAATATGGAGGCGCAACTTTGGCCTTATTTGTACGTTTTCTGCTGTTGCAAAAAGATGTGTTTGATTGCCCCATTCTGTAAAGAAAAACACTCATGTTCAAAAGGCTGAGTTCTGCATAGGGTGTCTGGTAGGAAATTGTTTCTCCTGGAAAGTGTTGGCCCTTGAGATATTTCCCTCTGCAGAGGCATTATCTCCATATACTTGAGCTAGTATGGACAACCTCTAGGAGTGTGTTCCGCCCCGTTTGTTGATGTAAAACAGATGTTGTACTGTCTCTCCTTCAGCTGTTCGGGTGGAACGCATGACTGCTCTGTAAACTTCTAAAAGTTCCATAACATGTACCTACGGTTTTGCCAGTGGGATAGACCATGATCCCTGTGCCCTGAGGAGTAGGCAGTGGGACACTTGCCCTGTTAGTGATGCTGCCATTGTGATCTTGAGGTGAGTTTGGAAATTGTTTTCCCTTTAACATGCTTCCTTTTGGCCACCATTTTAAAGCCAACACCAGTGTGTAAACTTCCACTAGATCGTCCCAATTCCCCCTCTGCTTAAGAACACTGTTTCGCCAACCACTCTTTTACTGGATGTATGCTTAGCCTGGCTTGGCACAATGAAGATGCAAGATGCCACCATGCCAAGCAGATGCATGACTCTCCTGACTTATCTGGTGACTGGCCATGTAACAGCGGATTTGTTTCAGAAGATTTTGTACCTTCTCATTGGAGGGCAACACCACTAGAGTGGCTTCTGTGTTGATAACTCCTAAAACTGCTTTTGCTGGCTTAGTTGTAGACTGGATTTCTTTTAGTTGATTGCAATGCCCAGTTGGTTTAGAGAGTTGATAGTCCTTTGAGTGTTTTTGCAGCATATTTCTGGGTTTTCCCGTTATTAACCAGTTATTCAGATAAGGGTACATTGGAATACCGTCCCTGCAAAGGTGTGCCTCCACTACCAACATACCTTTTTTGAATACTCGAGGCAGTGCTCCCGATAAGATTTTGATGTGGGAGTATTTTACTCCCTATTTTTAAAAATTGAGAGTAAATTTATTGTTCAAGAGAGTAAAAATGACTTTTCTCCTTCGCAAGAGTAAAATGTATGCGACATCCAGTCGACGTGTGCAAAAATGGTATGGAAATCATTACTATGCTGCAGCTTTCTGCATTGTGACATAATACAACTTTCATTATTTCTCTAAGGTCTGGCCATTTGATCTCTCCTGTATATATTTAAATGTTGAAAACACAAAAACCTTGCCAATTACATAGTAAAGCAAACCTGAATTGTAATGTGTGTTTTGAGGTTCGATAGAATTGTCTTTTGATGTTTAATGAAAATCCTCATTTCCTGGAGCTATTACTACCAAATGATATACCAACGTTATGATACAATAGTGCAGAGATGAAAGGCCTCCATGCAAAATTCTATATCTAATCTCATGGTCAAATGGTTTATTTATTTAGCGCTTTTGGCAAAGTGCTGTACATAGAAAGGATGAAAGGCTGAGTTGGCCTTGCCAGGATAAGAACCTGCAAATTACAGATCATGCATAGATCGTACTAACAAGCGCTCAACCGGCTGAGCTACCTTTTTAGCAAACATCCTTCAGAGGTCAGTAAACTGAATATCGACTGAGGTATAATAATCACAGTGCCTAGATGTTGGACGAACCATAATAATAATAATTTATATAGTGCTATGAACCCTCAGGTATCCGAGCGCTGCTTATTATTATGCACTGTGTGTGGTGCTCATTTATCGACCTCGGAAGGATGAAAGGCTGAGTTTGGCCCTGCCGGGATTCGACCCTTCGTCAGCAGGCTCTGCACAAATGTCAAAGCAAGCGCTCTACTCGCTGTGCTATCAGACCGGCTGTGTATGAAGCGCTACATAAAGTTAAATACCTATTCGGATTATCACAGGGACAGGTTTTGCTGAGTTTCTATTTCAATTACAAATGTAACTTTCATTTGTTTGTTTTTGAACAGCGCTTGCACTTCCTGGAGAGTCAGGTTTTGGATGTTTTAATTGTAGTCTCAAAGATTCAAGAGGCTAGAACACCTGTGATTGGTGTAATGACAATCACCCACCCTTGAGCAAAGACTCCTGCCACTGACCATATGTAGTAATGTACTCCATTGACTGCAAGGTTCAATGGATGTAAACTAGACCGTGCATACACATCATAGTACACACTGGTTTTATAATTACAGAGTACATTAAATCATAAGTATAAAAATTATCTGCCTGCGCAGGATTATGCACACAGCACAGGAACTCTGAAAAATACAATTATGCAATACTGGTTAGCTTTCACGGGAAAAAAAGCATAATTTGTTACAAAAGATTAATTCTCAATTGCAACTTAGTTTTCCATCTTATTAATTATACAATCTTAATATGCTAGGAAAATAAATCTGCACAGTGCTTCCGTTTGCTCCATGAGTATCAACACAGCAGAAGCTCAATGGAAATAAACCATTCCTTTTATCAAAGTGTGCAGTTTCTTTTTTGAAAGTTCAGAGAAATACATTCTGTTTGAGATTTTCATCCATGGGTTCAAATTACAACCATGTAGATAAAATTCAGAATAAGAATTCCGGTTTCTGTCAAGTAACCCAACCTTTGCACTGCCCTCTGCTCTAAACAGGTGTGTAAATGCACACAGGAAAATAATAAAGCAGTTGTATTAACAAGATTTTCATGCGTAAAAAGGCCTAGTATGCACCTTATATAGAGGCCTGTGACAAGGGGCTGATGCAATCCCGAAAGGCAGTACTTTGAACTGATAATGAACAGGACCTACTTTGAAGCTCAAGTACTTTCGATGTACTGGGAGCATTGAAATATGAAGTATGCATCTTTCCTATCCAGTGTCGTCAGGAAGCCTCCCCTCTGAGCAGTGGGATGACCTCCTGTAAACGCTGTCATCCTGAACTTTTGAGGCTTGGCATACGTATTTGACAGCCTTATTGCGAGCACTAGGCTCGGTTTTCCTTTCTTTGGAACAACAGAGCACACAGATTAAATACACCCGTTTACCCGTGATAGCAGGACTTGCTCTATGGCTTCTTTTTGTAGCAGATTCTGAATCTTTGCTTGCAGGATTAGTTGGTGATCTAAAGTCATTCTTCTGTGTTTTGGAGGTAAAGCGATTCCTCTACGAATCCACCCAATAGCCCTTTTGTACCATTGATAAAACCCACCTATCCGACGTTGTTCCCTCCCATTAATGAGCCAATATTAGCCGACTACCTACTGGGGTGACATGGGAGAGAACCTGGAACAGAGCGTCACTGTTTCGAGGCAGTGGCCACTCCTCTAGTGGTTAGGCCTCTTCCTCAACGTCTTCCTCTTCTAAATTTTCTTTGAATGGTAGACTACGTGGTTACAAAGCTGTTTTGGGAAAGCTTTGGGTACGTAACCCACAACGGTTGGTATCTGTAAAGACTGGGGAGCGGGTTGCAGTATTTCTGCCCCTTATACAATTGTGGTACAAGCACAGAGCACCCCAGCCAAGGTTCTCTGTATGGTGAAATGGACAAGCAGCCAAAAGATGAGACTCAAAGGAGGTGATGCAGGCTGGTTCTGAAGTACAGTGAATCCGCAAGTACCCACAAAGAAATGTCCACACACTAGGTAATGTGCTAACAGTTCTTTTATTTTAAATAAGGCTCAAGTAAATATATACATCAATAAATAACACTTGCTCAGGCAACACTAGCCTAATAGTAAATAAATACACATCTATGTGGTAACACAATATACTTTAGATTCAACTTAGAATACACCAACTGCTGACAGTTATTAAAAAGTATGGGATTCAAAGCATTTGATAATGGCATAGACATTACTGTAGAATGCAGGTTAGATTAAGAACATTGGCAGAATGATTTCTAGATAGGCAATACTGTGTGAGGATCCCCCCACCTGAGCAACCTGTAAGGGAAAAGTTAAAGTGTACTCCTCTTCTGGACCCACATAAATCCCTTTTCCGGATGGCAGTCACACAGAACTGGCTTCCAGGACACTTTGGGTGAAGAGCAGCATTTGCACGATGTTCCCTCAGGGAAGAGGTCCCCTATTGAGGCCCTCTATGCTTCAATCCTTGACTCAGCAGCTTTCGGATTGATTCAGGATTTGCAGCCGCAGGACTCTTGCTCTAGCTGGGCTCCAGGATGTAAGCTTAAGTGGACTTCAGCTTCGGGTTTCTTGTTACAACTTCTGACAAGGAGGGGAGTGCGAGGCCCCCTGTTATACAAAAATCTCCCCATTCACGCAGGCTGAGCTAGGCTCAGCCAGCCAATCGCACACAGTTGCAAACATGCGGGCGGCACCCAATCAGGCTATTCACCAGAAGCCAGACACCCACACAATACAGAATGTGGATTGGTGGCTACTACCCAGCCTTTCAATGCATCACACTGCATTCCTTCCAGTTTCAGTCAGGGCTGGGCTGGCTCAGGCATTGTGGGACACAACCAAAACCAGACACTGAAAGCACAGAATGCATATTGACTATTCACTCTATTAAGGTAGGCTTCACCCCAAGGGTCTACCCACAACAAATAGCCCCTGGGAAGGCTCAAGCCAGTCTGGCAGAAGGCCCCACCGCCATTTATGGTCCTCTTGGTCTTGGTCTTCTTTCCCGAATGTGATGAGCATGTGCCGACCCATATAGCCTCACGTGTTCAATTATGATGGCAAGCTCTCCGTCCTGCTTCTCACTGCAGGGGCGCTTTAGATGGACCGAGTGTCTTCAATGGTCCATGTGCGTGGCAGCCCAGACCGGCTGTGGCCGAACCACTCCAAAAGGTAAGTATCCTTTCAATAATGATGATTGTCCATATCTTTTTGTAATGTCTTTCCTTTTCCCCAATAGGTGATACGAGGCCAAGCGGTAGTTGCGGTGCAAGAAGCGAGCCCCAATGGAAGAAAAGGGAGTTCACCATGTCCCAATAGGTAAGTTTGGTATTAAGGTCAAGCGCGAGGATTGGTCTAAGCACGACCTTAACGTAATGTCTTTATAGCTTTTCTAACCTGGTTTTGTCTTTCTCTCTTGCAGGGATTGTCTGGCGATGTCGGACTGGAATGCTGTTATTCGTAGATCCGACGGCGTGTTAAGGGTGCCTGGATCCGCAATGATGATGGCCAAAGGTGGACTCCCAGTAAGTGCGGTGGCTGGGAGCCAGAATCAGGTAAGGATGCGCTCCGACTGCGGTTGCTGCTGAAATCAGGCAAGGATGAGCTTCAGGCGGCAGTTGTTGCTGGAATTAGCTAAGGATGCGCTTCAGGGGGGCGTGGCTAGCCAGCCATGTAAGAGGCTGGGGATACCTGAAGCTACCGAGGATCCGACAGAATACTGGAGATGCCCGCCGGCATACCACACGGAATTTAACACAGAAAGCAGTGACAGACACATGAAGGTGGGTGGCACACAGCGAGAGAAACCTGGACTGAAATCGCACACGGATGACCAAGATAATGCTGCCTGAAAAGTTGCGTGATCTCCGAGGACGACCACCCAAAATGGCCGCCCCAGAACAAAGAGCCTAGCCAGGATAGCCTTAGCATAGCAAAGCTAAGTGCAACAAACGCACAATACAGAGGTGGTAAACAGCGACCGCCCAATGCACAGGGCGGACATGTGCGCAAGGAGCAAGTTCTATTAACACAAGCATACGGACCACGCCGGAAGAAGCAATGCGGAGGGCAGCGTGAGCCAATCCGTGAGGTGTGTGGGCACTCGAGCCCTAATTTCGGAAGAAACCTGCTTAATTTAGCACGATGAACCACCGTGGGGATATGCAGCTAATGAGAATTGTATAAAACGTACATGCAAGAAGTGCTCCCCCCTCTATTAGCAATGCTGAATGAGGTCTTCGAGAAGGGGAGACTGCCGGATCTCTTTCCACTGCAGGGGCCTCCCTCTGGAACAGCCTTCCTACCTCCCCGAAACTTGAGGAGAACCACCTCCGGTTCCGGAAGCACCTCAAAACCTTCCTCTTTGCCTCCGCTTTCTCTCCCCCTCTCCCCTGCTAATACTACTGAAACTGCAGTGAATCTGCAACTGGGCCATTCACCGTTCTCGGCCCAGCCACTCTCCCCTGCACTGCCTCCACGGCAACCCCTGCACTACGGGACTGTGTCTGTATCCATACAGCCCCCCTTCCCAGCACTTGTCTGCACTTACCTCACACTTGCCACCAGCTGGCCCTTGTTATTTATCCTGTATCCTGTATGCTTCTAACCCTGTACTGCACTTTCCCCTCTCCCTTTCCCCCATGCACTTTTCCCTTCCCCTCTACCCTTGCACTTGCGATCTGAATGACACCTGGCCTAGTAAGATCGTTGTCCGTCTCCCCTTGTCCCCCCCCCCCCCCCTGCCTCGTCGCGCCTTGAAACACTTGTGTATAGGCGCGTTACAAATGCCTTATCATATCATAAGGGAGGTGATAATCATCCCGCTCCTCAAACCCAATAAGCTTAACAGATTGTGGGTCCTACAGACCGCTATCCATGCTAAACCAGGAAAGTAAAATCCTTACGGCTGTGCTGTATAATAGGTTAAAAAGGGTAATAAATAAACTCATACACCCCGACCAAACCGGCTATGTCCCGGGTAGAAGTATATCGGATAATCATAGATGTCTCCACCACATCATAGAACAGGCAGAAGGCAACCCATGCAAAATAGCAATAGCCTCACTAGACGCGCTAAAAGACTTCAACTTGGTAAAATGGCCTTTAAGGAATATGGGATGGGACCCGGGTACCTGAGGTGGGTGAAACTGGTGTATAGCTCCCCATTGGCCAGAATTAGAACGGGAGCGATCATTTCAGACAAATGGCAACTCAGCAGAGGCACAAGAAAGGGCTGCCCATGGTCCCCGATGCTGTACATCCTAGCACTAGAACCTCTAGCGATCTACCTAAGGTAACAATACGAAGAGATTGGGGTTCAAACTGTGTGAGGACCGCACTTGATATCACTGTACGCAGATGATGTGCTGCTGTATTTGCGGTACCCGGAAGAAAACCTACAATATATTCTGGAGATAATGGAGCCATACGCACACTCTCTGGCATAGTTGTTAACCCCAAGAAATCTTGCATGTTTCCTCTGGGAAGATACAGAGGAGTCCCGCAGGAAAACTTACCAATCTTGCAGATACCCTGGGAGACCAGAACGTTCAGATATCTAGGGATCAATATATATCATACGGTAAGAGACAAACACAAATATAACACTGAAAAAGCAGTAGAAAGCATCAAAAACAGCATGGGGTTCTGGGCAAGGCACCCCCTAGCCATGGTGGGGAGGGGGGCTTTTCTGAAGATGGTGGTTTAGCCCAGGTTACTACACTTTTTTGTAAACATCCCACATATGCTACCTGGGCGCTTCTTTAATAAACTTCAGAGCCTATGCAGGGGCTTTCTTTGGCACAACACCAGAAACAGAATAGCCTTATGGAAACTACAGAGTATGTATGACAAAGGGGGTATAAACTAGCCAAACTTTGAGATTTACCACCTGGCGGGGCAACTACAATATGTGGCCAGGTGGCTGTCATAGGACACGACAGCAGAATCTAGACTGCTGAAGGAGGAATGTGACCCGTACTTCTTGAAAGAACTGATATGGCACCCAAACCAGAGCTAAAGGGGCGATCGAGATTGCTGGAACTAGGCAGGAAGGTATGGCGCAAGGCATGCCGAGCGATAGGTAACCCGAACCCATGCTCCCCGCAGGCTCCACTCGTGATGCTACGCGGGGTAGATGAGCAACTGAGGAAAGGAATTTGTAAACATTGGGAGCCGGTAGGCTTAGCAACTCTGGGAGATATATGGCAAGAAGGGAAGGCATTGGAATTTCAATCGTTAGTTGACGAAACCGGGCTACACCCGGGGCAATACATCACTTACACTAGAGTGGTTAATCAGGTGAAAGCAACATGGCCCGAAACAGTACTAGTAGAACAACCTGATACGGTAATAGAAACGATATATGATATCTCGGAAGGAGGGCACGAGGTATCCCGTATTTACGAACTGTTGATGACCAAAGTGGGCAAGGTGTTCAAGTTGAGACTGGATTGGGAGGAGGATGTGGGAATACCCATGTTAGATGGACAATGGGAAAGGGCTCAGAGATACCACAAAAAGGTGTCCAGAAATGCAAAGCTGCAACAGATCCAGCTGTACGTAACCCATAGGGCATACATGACCCCACGGAAGATCGCCAGTTTTGGTGGCACTGAAGTACAAACATGCCCCAAATGCGGCGAGGTGGATGCAGGGATGATTCATATATTCTGGGCATGCCCGGAGGTAGGGAAATTCTGGGGGGAAGTCCACCAACGTCTAACTGTGAAGGGGATCAAGCTAGATGTAGAATCCTTGTGGGCATGCATGGTAGGAAGTTTCACCAGAACATGCAACATAAAACACGTTAGCAAACTCAAGGACCTGGCCTATATCTTGGCCAAACGTAGAATTGCCATGAGCTGGAAATCAAGCCCCAGACCCAAGATAGAGATATGGTGGTATGACCTCCTGAAATGGGTAGAAGCTGAAACAGTAGTGTGGTATGAGGCAGCCAGCAGAGGGGAGGATGGAGAAGTGGGACCCCCTGGAAGCATGGAGACAACTAGTTGCTACCTTATCAAGATCCACCCGAACCAGCCCAAGGGAATATGAAACGTCTGAGAGCAGCGAAAGGGAAGAGCCCCCAGAGACATGTCTCATAAAGTAATGATGGAGGAAGCTCGAGTTAAGGGCGGGGGGGAGGGAGGATGACAGTAATAAAGATATGTAAATGTGTGATAGAAAGCTTGAAATCGCAACTGTCGGTGGGGTTGATTATGTTTGTTGTAAAAACCAATAAAAACTTTAAAAAAAAAAAGGATGGGCTTCAGGCGGCAGTGAGCGTTACGCTGCTATAAGCAGACTAACGCGAATCGCTTGCATGCGGGCGGGGCAGGCTTAAATAGCCTGGTCCCGGCCACGGCCATTTGTTCTGACTCATGGCCCCACCCTGCCACTCCTAGAGGATGCTGCACGTGCAGCCCAATTAACTTCTATGGCTACGGCCGACCTGGAGGCACGTGGATGCCCTGCAGGGAAAATACAGCACGTGCACCAGAATAAAGTGTGCAGAGCACACTTACTCATGAGCCAGGGACTGGGTCGAACTGGACCTTTTATGTGGTGGAGCTTGTGGTTCTTGCCGAGTGGCCATGACAGAGAGTTTGTTGGTGCAGGTTTAAACTGTTTCTATTTGCTGGGATTAACCACTTTTGTGAGCGCAGGAGTGATGAAAGATGGAATTATTCTTCTCTTGACTGACTGTAATAGGGTAATTTACTGCTCCATCTTCCTCTTTTCATTAAGGATTTCGTTTGGTATCCTCCTCTGACTCATGTGTCTCTATCTTGAAATAGCTAGAAGCCCTCTTTAGGAGATTACATAGAACGTGGATCATCAATAATATCGGGATGGAAGCAGGAAGTCATCAGGATCAGTGCCTCGTCATCTGTAAATATTCGACCACAAAGGTGTTTCTCCGCACATCCTGAAGCCGTGCACATCCATTTCCAGCATGGTAAGAGCAGGGGAACCAAGCTCCATCCATGCATTTCACCATCCTGCACCTTTCTGTGCTCTTTTCCCTCCATTCTGGCCTCGTTCCCTTTCCTCTCGCCACCTGCTCCTACCCACACACATCCAACCCCTCCCTGATTGGCCAGCAGCTACAGGAAGTCAAGCTATAGCTTGGCTGCACAGGAAGAATCCTTCCTCTTTCTGGTGGGCATAAGAGAGGATGACTAAACAAGGGATTTTCTTTTTCCAGGTACTAAAACGATTAGTGAATCAGGAAATGGGTCATGGCTCAGAAAAAGTGGGTCACATGTGATCAATCAATGTTTTTTCATTTTTTTCATCCCATCTCTGCCTATAGAACACTACCATGGCTTACAAGAAAGTTTGCATGATTGGTTGCAGCAATATAGAAATGGAAGTAATGAAAAGGTTATGAAGAATCGTTGGCTACACTGACATGCAAATGGAGGATTCCGGTCTCGGTGCAGACGGGATGATGAGCTTGAGTCACTCCCCTTTGTACATCTTCGAGTAGGCAATAAGATCAAGCGTGGGTGAAATCCTTGCCAGCTTGGGTCCATGCAATTTTGATGTGCAATCTAATCAACTGGTTGTGTCAACTCTCAGAATCATGTGCTAATGGCTTGGTATTGTTGCAGGCCCTTGGACAAGCTGGAAGCAATAATTGTCTGAAGGGTCCTCCTAAACCAAGCAGAGCACCAGATGGCAACTTTTCGGATAGTCATGAAAATGTATGTAGTGCAATGAATCCAATGGTGAGATCACTCCTTTCCCGGTTGTGACCTCTCCCCATGTGGCCAGGGGACAGCAGCCGCTATCCGTTCCTGACCCTGGGGTGGCTAGATGAGGGAGGATCACATGGGGTTTGAGGGGGATCAGCCTTAGGGAGAGTAATATGGCATATTCTATATCAAGACCGGAGGCCAGCATTATGCTTCAACTTCCTTTATTCTACTCTTCAGCAGATTCCAAATGTTTACTTTACTTTTTCAAACCATTTTTTGTGTGAGACAACCAAAAACACAAAAACTGAAAAAAATGACACTTCCTATCAACTCCAAGTAGTTCTTCAGTCCATTATCTGCCCTCTGAACCCTTATAGGACACTTCCTGCCCTGGTCCGTTCCTCTTTTTCTGCTCTTCACAGAGTGAAGTAGTCTTTCCTGGCTCCCTGAAATTGAATTTAACATTATGCACTTTCTCTGATGAAGGTTTCATATCATTAGCATATGCAATGCCTTAAAACCATTTTCCTTGTACTGGGAAATGCTGTGCAGCAGTGCCTGGGGTGGAGTGCAAATCTACCAAAATGCTTGACAAATTTAGATCAAGAGGCTACAATGAACCAGAATTACAAGAAGGTAAGCGAAGAGTAGATCAAAAGGAATGACCACAGTTACTAACACTGAAAATTCACGATAGCAAAACTGACCCGCAATTGGTGTTCGTCAGCAAGTACAGCATCCAATCCAACAGGATAAAAAAAAAAACATACTGAAACATTGGCCAGTACTAGAATGTGAGACAAGATTACAAGTCAACTTCAGCAATAAACCAATGTTTGCTTTTCAAAGAAGCCACAATCCCAAGGACCTTCTTGTAGACACCAATCCCAATCGAATCAAAAAACAACGCAGCATACATCCAGGAACGTACCCATGTCTTTCATGCAATAACTAACAATGTGACCAAGGGTAACATCATTACTCATTCAAGTACCGGTGAAAAAAAATCGTACTCCAGGATCATGCTACATGCGAAACACAGAATGTAATATATGCCATGAAATGCCCATGTGGCCTCACATATGTTGGACAAACTGGCCGTAAAGCACTGATTTGCTGGAATGAACACAAACCCAATATAAGAACAAACAAACATCATTCACTGATTGCAAGACATTTTCAAGACCATCAACACCAGTTATCTCGGATGAGGTTTCAAATTTTGGAGGTAATCAGAACTAAAAACTTACGCATGAACATTTCAAAGAAACTTGAACAACGAGAAGCGTATTGGATCGATAGGCTTGGAACGGTTGCCCCCACAGGTTTAAATGAAGAACTAGATTTATTTTGTTTCTTATGAACTTGGTAAAATTGAAGAATGTAACCCACAAAGGTAATTAATGATTAAGTGGGGTCATATGTATGGTAGTTTAAAGTACAACACTGAATTTGTTGTTGAACAGCTAACCTGAATTTGGTGCAAACAGCACTTGCAACAGATGGGATTCACATGAGCCACTATATGATACAAGAAATAACAAGTGTCAATGAATAAGTATGCCGTGCCAGAATAATATGTATAAAGTATTTCACATGCAAGGTAAGAAAAAAATATGTTATAATAAGCAATCATGCTATGCTACAACAATAGTATGCACTATATCTACACAGCAATTCACATATGTATGGGGACGGTTTTTCAGTTGCTTCCCAGCACAAGCTATGTTTTTTACAATTATGTAACATGAAAAATACCTATGTAAGGGGAGGTTTTTTCAGCTGCTTCACAGCAACAGCTATGTTTTTTTATTGTTATGTCACTTATTAAATACCTCATCAGCAGGTCAAGCACACATTATGGAGCTTCATCACACGTTAATCAGCAACCTACACATTTTCTTGTATCACGCGTATAGATGGCATTGTTCCGTACTTGGAACAGTACATCAGCTTGTTTGACTATACCATTGTACATCATCAAGTTATTATGCCACACAATAGTTAAGGAGCAACAATTATTAAGATCTCGGCACGTCAGTCTACTCGACTTTTGGTAGAATTTGGAATGACTTATACATTGTTATTGGCTTCAATATACTACATTTCCCAAGCACCCGTTGACTACAATTTCGCGTCATCACGTGTTCCGACGTGATGACGTAGTATTTTTAACTCCAACTCGCGGTGCGCAGCATTCTGTTGCCAGGGGAAACTGCTGTTGCCCCGGACACCACAACGCTGCGGACCCTCGAGACGACCACGTTAGCTGGTGAGAACAGGTAAGCGCACACATAATGCTTGCATAAGGATATGTATTTTTAGAAATACCCGTTAGCCTACTAATTTATTCACGTGTCCTTCATTCAGAGGGGACAAGCCACATGCAACATACCGCCTCGTGATGTCTTTATAGGATTAGATACAGAGCATTCCTCACCGGCAGCCGGATGAGGTAAGACAGTACATTTATTGATGCTTGTGGTCTCTCACAATATACTGTTAAATAACACGCAAGCAATCTCTTTGGGATTAGGGTACATAATTCAAATTCATATAAAGCGTAGCACTGTTGATTTTTTGCAGACTTTCTGGGAATGTACCAATACCACGTAGTTCTAAACAAGAATCGCCCGTAGACATCACAGATTGTGAGTTGAAGATATTGAACTACAGAGAAAAGCATACATTAAATTGACAGGTGTTATTTCAGTGGCATGTATAATTGCAAAAAATATACAAATGGATGTGGATAAAATACGAATTGCATTGTTTGGTTTAAGTTGATTGTATCTGGGGTGTAGTTAACCCCAAGTTAATGTTTTTTAGAAACTCGCCCCGACGAAGGACACAGTCCGAAAAGCATCGGCAAGGGCTTCTGCCATTATGACAGAGAAATTTGAAAATAACGATGGATAAATGATTGAAATATAACCAAACCTCACGTGTCGATCTATGGTAGATTGACTACTAACAAAGTGCCACTAAACAAAGTTTGAAAGCTTAACTGCAATACAATTGAAGTTGTATTGACTACACCAACAGTCGTCTTCGAAGCTCAGTGGAAGTTCCACTGAGCTGTTCTTTCTGGGGTGGAGTGCATGACAATGCTAGCAGTATTTCGGGAGAGCATTGGGCGTTTTAGCTTGAGCTGAGCCGGACCTGTGAGTATCGGACTCACAGCTGGGCATGCAGCTCACGCTTTCTATTCATTAGATCAGTATGACGCGGCTAGGTGCGGGCCCTTTCAGGGGAGCAACTTGGTTGTACGCTCAAATCTTCACGTGACCGAAGGCCCAGCGAGGCGTTGGGCACGCTCATGCAGACGATTGCGTCACATCACAGGCATGGAGTTTTTCGCCGGAGCTGGGACAGCAGATTCTCAGCTCGGCGCATCCTTAGATGACCACGATACGTTCCGAAGTCCGAACCCAACCAACAAAAGTGGCAAGCGCTGTACACCACGGCCGCAAGTGGAAAGCAAGGATTACGTTTCCAGAAACAATACTGCAGCAGTAGGAACATTGCTAACATATTGAGGGGCCATAGAAATCTTAAAATAAACGGCACACATTTAAACATGATCTTATAAGCAGCAGAGAGCAGGGCAGTGAGCCCAGGTACTCATTACTACTGGCTCCTTAATCACCCATGGTAGAGGACGTGCCATTCAACCTGCTGTGTTCAGGTACCCAGGCACTTAATTAACGATAATTAAGTCTCCAAGATGGAGTCTTAAGATCGGAGGAATGGGAGCCAGCAGTAGTTCCTTCTAAAGCAAGACACTGATCTTACACACTGCTTTAGAGGGTTTTAGGGGACACTCTAGTCAATGCAGTGACTCAAATGGTACGTCCCCTGCAAGATAGATCAGAGACCCTGGAGAACTTAATTTGGGATGGCCTGCATAAAAAAGGCACGGATGAGCACGAAAGCATGTCCTCTTAGCCAGTCTCGAAGAGAAGAGGCACTTAAGGGGAGAGACCAGACCTGGAAGAGGAAAACCCAATCTACTCCCCTGGGTCAAATGAATGAGTGCAAGAGAAAGACTACTGAGGCTATCTATGCTTTTGATGAGCTCAGGGATACGTGCATACAAAGCTTGATTGTGCCAAGCCTCCCAACCCTTCGCCAGCGGCGTAAAATATGGATGAAGGAGACTCATTGCCAGACTCCAATGCATGGATACACGTTGTTCGCTCTTATCAAATAGCGGTAAGAGTAAGAGACAAGCACTTCGAGGAGCCAAAGGAAGAACTGGCTGACAGGTTCGACTGGGAAAATATAGTCCAAAGTCTGACAATTGGTTGCCACTGCCAAGGGTGGCATTGTACATGACAAAGATTGTGCAAGCCTATTGAGAAGGATATAAGGCTGCACATGCGTTCAGATTGCCCTCGGCCGCATCTCCCAGAAAAAATGACAGAAACCCCGGAGCTGGACACCAGGATGTTTGCTTTTGTGTCCAAGGCTTCCAGGGATGTCAGTAAGGGTATGGACTGCGCATGGAAAGAATCCAGGAAAAAAGTACTAGACCTGGCAGAGCTGATTACCACTATTATGGAACCGGACATACTGGCGAGCTTGGCCCAGAGAGCCGTATGCCCGCTGGGCAATGCCAACTGTGCCCATTCCTCCGAAAGGAGAAGGGGGGCCTACTGCAAAAAACAGACTCCAAATTAGCATTTTATGAAGCAGGTGAAGCAGCGCAAGGACGACTGCTATTAGGCGAGGCGTTCGCTAAGTAGATGGGGAAGTTCGTGGGCACATGCGGTCCTTGAGACGGCTCAGTCCTCTATCAAAAAGATTTTCCCAAGCAGAATTTTTTCAGGAACCGGCACAGTAGAGGTCTGTCGTCCGGCCGCTTCCACTCTCAGAAAATAACTCAGAATCCCAGGACCCAGTACTGGAAGTCACACCAGCAAAACGCCTTCTTCCCCACCAGAGGGCATGGTGGCCAGGGACATAGAGGCCGAGGCTATATCTGACATCAAGGAGCCCAAGCATGTCAGAGGGTAAGGGCGCCATCCTCCAGTGGGGGGAACAAAGTTGCACTTGGCAATTTGCTAACAGCTCTCCAGCAATTCACGGCTGCTACAGGCGGTGACATTGTTCCGGCTAGAGTTTCTCACAGAGCCCTTGCAGACAGTGTGGCAAAGGCAGCTAGTGCAATCTCGGGAGGACAGATTCCTGGAGGAGGAACTCCGGATGCTAGCTTGCAAGCGAGCAAGAGCACAGCGAGAGACTGTTGCAAACGTTTATCAGCAGCATGATTCTGGTCCACAGTAAAGAGAAAGTGTGGCCTATCATCAATCTAAAGGCGCTCAATGGGTGGCTGATTTACAGACACTTCAAAATGGAAGGGGTTCACCTGCTCAGGGACGTTCTACGGAATGGGCCTGGCTAGTGAATTTCAACCTGAAAGATGCTTATCGGATGATGCCAGTGGCTGGCAATCACCGCAGGTAGCTCAGATTAATATGGAGTGGGCAAGTATAGCAGTTCAAGTGCCTCCCGTTCCGGCTTGCATCAGCCCCTTTGGTGTTCACGAAGGTTATGAGTCCAGTGGCACACACCATATGAGAGAGGAATGAGAGTCTGTTTACCTCAACGATATTCTCATACTAGCCGAAAGCAAGCAAGCGCTACAGGTGCAAGTGCAATGGGCGTCGCAGCTGCCAACGTCCCTAGGTTTTCTGATCAATCAGGAGAAATCTGAACTAGTACCCAGGCAGCACATGGGAGTTTCTGGGTTTCATTGTGGATACCACAAGGACGACCCTGGAGCTACCGGCTCCCAGAAAAGTCCAATAAAGGAGTTGCATGCAGCCCTAGCAAAGACCATGATATCCCTACGAGCGCTAGCGAGGATCATATGCTTAGTGGCGGCCTCCATACAGGATCTTCCCAGGGCCATTGCATTACAGGGTGCTACAGATGTTGAAGATTCGTCATCTTCAGGAAGGTCTGGGGCATCACCAGAAGGTGCCCTTGGATCACGAAGGGAGAGAGTTAGAATGGGGTCTCCAGAATATGGAGGCTTGGAACGGTTGAGCGATATTCGGAGACGTCCCGGATTTAGTAATAGAGTCGGACGCCAGCAGGGCCAGCTAAGACGCAAGATTCGGGCAATTAGAAACAGAAGGCAAATGGTCTACCTTCGCAGTGAAAGCCTTGGCGGGTAACAAGGCGGAGTGTGGAATTCTCCTCAGGATGGACATCTCCTCGGACGTGAAGTATATCAATCACCTAAAAGGCACCAGATCCAAGATGTTAGTAGAACTTAAGGACTTTTGGCATTACTGCCTCGACAGGGGAATCTCAGCGGGTTGGAATTCATGGTTCTTGCATGACTTCAGCAACCGCATGCTGCACAGCACTGCGTTTGCTCAAATTGCAGCTCTGTGGGACCCTCTGTACATGAACCTGTTAGCATCCAGACTGAACAGATCGGTTCTTCGGCTGGATCCGGAGGCCCATGGGGCAGATGGTTCCCTGCAATCATGGTCGGGAGTGGTACATTACCATTACGCCCACCCCCCTGCCCTTCAGTATGTTGGCTAGGACGTTCGTGATGATCTGCTGGGAGAAAGCGGAAGTAGTGATAGTGGCACCAAAGGTTTCCAGTTAAGATGGAATACATCTTGAATTTCCCGCAGAGGATTCCTCATCGGCCAGATCTATTGTCGGACACTTCAAGGGATTGTCATTCTCTGATGAGGTGGCGGCAATTACCGGTAATGGCATACAGGGTGTAGATGGAGCCTGCCAGGAATTTTGGGACCGGCTGCCAAGCTTATCAAACAGTATTGCGTCCCCTCCACTATCAGGACCTATGAATCTGTATGGAGGTGATGGGACTCATGGGGCAGCCAGTGCGATATACATCCAGTTTCAGCCCCTGTAGTGCAAGTCCTGAATTTGTTTGCATCACTCGCAAAAGGGGGCAAGGCATTTCGGACCATAGGCGTGTACAGGTCAGCCATTTCAGCTGGCCACGAGCCAGTTGAGGGCGTGCAGGTAGGGGAACACGCAGCAGTGGTGCAGCTACCGCGAGGAGTGAAGATGTGTAAACCTCCTCTGCCAAAGTACACTCATCTGCGGGACATTCATTTAGTCTTACGGCTCTTTGTGGATTGGCCACGAAATATGAATCTGTCCGTTCAGCAGTTGGCAGGGAACCTGGCTATGCTGCTGTGCCTAGTGTCATGTAGCAGATGTGAGAGCCCTGGAAGTGGAGAGGAAGTCGTTCTACCCTGAGGGGGTAACATACACCACTGTAAAACTAACGTGTCATTCTTCAATTATCTCTTGCCTGTATTTTTACGGGCAGCCGAAGCTATGCGTGGATAACTATAAAAAAAAAAAAAGTATGAAGCGAGGACAAAGGGGGTGAGACCACAAGGCGTATCTCAGCTGCTCATAATGCGCAGGAAGCCTTTTAAAGCAGTAGCGGCTGCGACTATAGCTAGATGGGCATGCATGGTCATGTCGCTAGCGGGCATGAATGTGTTGTGATTTGGGGCGCACTCCGTGAGGAGTGCCATGGCATCTAAAGTGTTAAGCTCCGAGCTAGTCTTTAGGTAAAAGCGGCGGATTGTTTGACCAATTCTACATTTAAGACGTTTTATTTCAAGCCGGTTTCGAGCGTAGCAATGCCCGTAGTGCAGAGCTTTGAACAAGTATAATGCTCGCCTCCGGTCTTGATACAGAATGAAGATTACCCATGCTTACAGCACAGGGAGTCTTGATTATATTAAAGACACAGAGGTAAGCATTACCCCGCCCTTTCTTTGCGCAATGGATGTATTGGATATTCTGTACCGTTAAAGTGCTCTACAGTTGGGATCTCAATGCATATTTTGCCCTCCCTAGTATGTTCCTTGTTTGACAGGAGATGACCAGAAGGCGGGGTGAGCACCAGGTGGCGACGCTAGGGTGGAGATTCAAACTTTAATGTTAAAGGACATTTGTACTGAGCACCATCACCACCGAAGTGGTCCCCTCGTGGCTCTGAAAAGGGAAAGGAGGGGGGGGTTAGTGGGAAGGAGCTGGAAAAGTGCAAGAGAGCAGTGATGTGCTGTTGGCGGCCTCAGTCCGGTGGGTCCGTTGGCTGGGCCTGGGGTGTTTTGCGGCCGGTGTGCTTTTCATTTGTTGTTGCCATGTAGTGAAGTTTGTTGTGCTGTAGGTTTGTGTTTGGTTTGGAGTTTGAGAGATGTATGCAGAGGGGGAAATTGTTAGTGCAGTTGATTAGTTGGCATCTCTATCCTGACTTGAGGCGGTGGGTTTCTGTATTCTCCCCAGATGGGTTTCGGTAGCACCCCTATGCCTCTGTCATGATCTGGGTCCATCCAGCCTTCAAGGTCCCATTCACATCTAGCCCCCTCCTCCGCCAGCCTGCCTCGCAGCGCTACCTATCTTCCCTTCTCACTCATACAGCTAGTGCACCTGCCTACGTCCACAGCTCAGCTATTGTGGTGATTGGCAATAACCCGACAATTCCAAACACTGTGGTACCTGGTGTCAACTAAGGGGCGAGTGCGTATGTTGGGTGGGGTTGTTGATTCCGTCTCCGTGGGCGTCGGTGTTGTACTCCACCCAGTGAGACTCGTCCGACTGCCGTGGGAGCTTCCCAGTGGGTTCTGGGAGCTGTCCGTGTCTAGTTTAGTCTAGTCATCCCTTTTCCTTTCCGTTTCCGCTTTTCAGTTTGAGTCTGTGGTGTTGAATAGCTACCTTTTTAGTAATTTCCTAAATTTTAGGTGATCTTTGGTGTTACTCATTTCTTTCGGGATGTTGTTCCAGGTTTTTGCAGCTAAGTGGTAGAAGGAGGCGCCTCCAAGTTTTTTCTTGAGGTATGGTTTTGGTTCCAGGCGGATTCCATTGCATGACCTGAGGAATCTAGTTGGCTTGTAGATTGTTATTTTCTTTTGTAGGAATTCTGCTCCTTGTCCGCCGATTGCCCTGTGCGTTATGCACATTGTTTTGAAGGTGATGCAATTTTTTATTGGGAGCCAGTGTAGTGTTTTTAGGTCAGGAGTGATGTGTTCTCCTTTTGATAGTTTGAGGAGTAGTCTTGCAGCTGTATTTTGGATCTGTTGTAGTTTCTTCAGGAGCTATTCTGGTATTCCGAGGTAGAAGCTGTTTGCATATTCTACTTTTGACATGAGGGCGACGATAGTGAGTGTTTTGTGCGTGAAGGAGAGGAAAGGAAGGATTCTTCTTGCTGTGTGGAGGAGGAAAAAACATTTGACAGTTGCATTTATTTGTGGTTCTAAGGTTAGGGAATTGTCCATCAGGATCGTCAGCAGAGCCCTGTGGTTAGGGGTGGGGGACACAGTTGCAGTTCAGCTGTGGCGAGTTAGCAGTGTCAATCATTTATCAGTTGTTAGTTGGAAGACATCAAAAGAAGAGGGAAGGGCCTGGGCAGGACATGTCCTATGGGGCTCATTGGGCAGGGAATGGACTGATGAACTACCAGAGACCTGGGGTTGATGGGAAGTGTAGCTTTTTCAGTTTTTATTACATTTTTGGTTGCGTTTCATAAAAAAATGGTTTGAAAAAGTAACGGTTTTGAACTGAAGAATAGAATAAAGGAAGTTAAAGCAGAATGCTTGCCTCGTGTCTTGAATAGAATCAAAATTCCTGTGCTGTAAGCTTGGGTAATCTTCATAGTCATACCTCCCCTCATCCACCTAGGAAGGGTACCGAAAACCTTATTAGATCCGTATACAAGCCATAGAAATCTGGCTTGCCCTTTAAGACTCATGAAAACACCTTCTCAGACTACCTACACGACATCGAGAACCTGCTTGCCCTAAAAGATCACTGAAAACACTTAACCAGACTTTACTTGCAAATCGTCAAGAATGGACTTCCATTCCCATAAATATGAGAATACTGTGACGAGGCGGGTGGGCCAATTGATGCAGATCAATGGAGGTCAAGAGCACAAGCTGCGCTCTAGTTATGCCAAGCGCATAGCTGTGGCTGGGAAATTTAAACAGTAAAAGCAGCTGACGGGGGTGCACTGTTGGCGGGAGAAAGCTGCTCCTCTCCAAATGGCCTTTTACAACAAAATCCTCTAGGCCAGAGAAACCATCTTAAATTGTCAGAATTATAACCCACCTATCCCGGACAAACCATGTAAGATCAAGTTTGGACCACAAAATTCTAAGTTCCAATATCATTGGAAGAGATGAAGAAAACTCTTTCAAGTATTAGCTGCACCTCATGTACAGAAAACGTGTTGTCGCCCAAACTAATACTAGAAAGTGCTGATATCTTTGCTCCATTTCTTAGAAGAATGGTAAATGCCTCCTTCAGGGATCGAATTGTCCCTGCCATAATTAAAACAGTAACCGTAACACCCCTACCAAAGAAACCAGAACTTGATCAACAAGATCCCGCCAACCTAAGGCCAATAACAAACTAACTTCTTACTAAAACTTCTAGACAAGATCGCCACTGAACAGCTCCAAGAATATGTGGACAACAATAATCTCCTCCACCCTCAACAATCAGGCTTCAGGACAGGTCACAAGACTGAATCTGCGTTATTAGATCTGCAGACAGAAATGTTGGGTATCCTCGACAAAGGCAAAACTGGTCTACTGATTTTATTAGACCTCTCGGCAGCCTTTGATCTGCTTGATCATCAGAGGCTCCGAGAGGCCTTGGAACTATCGGGAAACTGCTCACAAGGCCACTGATTGGGCGTCTTCTTTCTTACAGTATAGACAATCCAGGATCATCTGGGGCAATCATGCCTCACAAACCAAACCAGTGGACTGTGGAGTTCCACAGGGAGCTAGTTTGTCCTCTCTTTTATTCAACTTATATATGCGCTGCTTGTGCACAATGCTGACCCAGCTCGGCATATTCTTTACTAACTTCGCCGACGACACCCAATTAGTCTTCGAACTCAGTGGAGACTATGGGCTGGATAGTGAACATCACATCCATTTACAACATCATTTAAGGTTGATGAAGGCAAATTGGATGAGCCTTAATGGTACTAAAACGGAGCTAATGATTTTTGGTTCTCCATACACTATGAAAAAACTAAGCTCAGCATACTCCTCATTCAACATCAAAAAGGCACAAATTGTACCAGCAAAAAAGGTAAAGTGACTAGGCAGGGTCTTCACCAGCAGAAGTGTCCTAAAATGGAACGAACTGCCTGTGACTTTGAGGTTGGAAACAAACGATCTATGCTTCAGATAACAACTTAAAACCCTCTTGTTTAAATAACATCCTGCTAGGCACCTATATAGCTATGCGTTGTTCTTCATTTGGTCCACAAATGGAGAAAGCAAGGCGCAATGTTAACAAGGCTGTCTGTGCCTTTTTGAGAGATGTTGGTATGTCCACTTTTCACAACGAAAACATTACGTTTCGTAGTACACACAACATTTTTCGCAGAATTGGAGTACATCTTACTTATGCCGGCAATCAGATTTTTCTGCGAAATATACAAAATGCGGAATTACAGCAATCCATTTTGCAGTAGGTGTTGACCATTTGAAGTTTTCTAAACAAAAAAATAACCAAAAGAAGTCTCTCTTCAGAGCCACCACTTCCTCCCAGCGAAAAGTGCAATGGTTGTGACAGGGAAGCACGGTAAAGAATTAAGAGGTCCGCGGACATCCGCGCTGTCCTCAAACATTTCGAACACCAAGAAAGGGCTCAAAAAATTCCAAAAAGTATGCAGATCGCCAGGGACATAGTGTGGGACATGTGCAAGGGTGAACTTTCCCAGGAAAATACCTTGGACTGCTGAGAAAAACACTTTTTAGGTGTCCGGGGGCCCGGACAGTGTTCATTACGCTTAGCGCGGGTCCGGTCACATGATGACGTCGAGGACACGTTGGCGAATGGGACGGCTGTCCGCCGGACACCAAATGTGCAGGGTCGGGTTTACGCATGCGTGCGGGTGTTCTACGGACAGTGTTCCAGTCCCCGAACAAAACAAATGTGCGTAAGAACTTTGCGGACAGGCGGACAGGCTATGTGTTCTACGGATATAGTCATTCTGGTTACGGACAATGCGAACAGGGGAAATGTTCTTAGGACACTATTTTGCATAGCTACGAACATGCAGATGTCTTTAGTGTTCTGCAGACACCCCCATTTTGACTACGACCCATTCAAACAGGTATAGTCTCCTTGGGACACCCCCATTTTGGTTAATTACAGACAGGCGGACATCTTGTGTGACCTAAGGACACCTCTAGTTTGATTGCCAGCAATACGAAAGGTATAGTGTCCTTAGGACACCGCCATTTTGGTTAATTGAGGATATCCCCGACAGCCGCGCTGTCCGCGCACTCCCTAACTGCCTTTTATAAAAAAAAATAAGACACAGAGGAATATACTAACACACTTAATATTTTATTATTGTATAACAGTATAAAAATTACGAAAGAGGGAGAAGCAGAAACAAACAAATACAGGGGAATTGAGGGTTTGGACATGATGGATGGGAGGGGAGGAAGGAATGGAAGTCTCAATGTAATGTTTTTCTTGCTGGGGAGGGTTTGGGGATAGTTGGCTGGGACATGGGGAGGGGGAACAGGTACATGTGGAACAGTGATATTTAATTTTGTCTTTCATATGGTCTGACAAAGTTTTTTTTTAAGAATTAAATTTTTCATTAACATATCCATTTTTAGCTCCATTCGCTGCAGAGGATTTTCTAACGTCTCTCTTGGTATATTATTTTTGATGTCTGTATGGTCTGTTAGAGAAAAAAAAATGTGTACACAAAGTAATGGTTATTAATTGGCTTATATAGAGAAGTGTAGTGTCTACCATTAGTATCACTGTCTTCACTCATTTAATACCGAGGAACACTTTCTTCCAGCCAAAATCAAAGTACTGGACATTTGTGTAAAAAAAAAATATTAATTTTAGTGTACCTAATACAGAACGTTTATAAATATATACAATAAATGTAGTGTACTCACTAGTTTCTAAGTTTTGCTGTTACTGCTGCGTAGGTGTCCTGTTGATTTTTGCTGTGCAGATTGAGATAATTCTGTTGGAGGTATATTTATCGTGCTTTGGTATATTCCACTATGTTGCAAATGCTATGCATATGCTATGTAATTGGACTGTTCGTGTCTTACATACACAGTTTCACTTATTTATTATTGAATGTAATTTATGTACTGCTTTTTGAACACGTTTAGTGTTTTTTTTGGATGATCGAACAATGTACGATACCCCCTGAGTTTTTGGATAGTGTTGATGTTCTCCGAGTCTGTCCGCGAACAGGCGCATGGTTTGCGGATATCAGGCGCACTGGCACAGGTAAAGGGTTCCGTATATTCTAGGTTATATGTATATAAACTAAGGGCATCCTAGTAAACGTTTATCAAATTTACATTATCTATATGGGATACATTACTCAGCGAAATCGTGTTTCTGATGCTTGTATCTGCTTAGATTCACATGCTGTGCATAGGCCGACATCTAGTGGAAGCTGCGGAGTATTACAGTTTGTTTTTCGAAACTCGAAAATGGGCGTCGACACAGGGCGTGCCAGTAATACTATCCCTAGTGTGACGTCCACTGTACCCAAGATCCCTCACACGTCTAGGATCTTCAGATTGTATTTTTTCTGACATGAGGTAGCAGGAGGAGTAGCGCGAGTACAGATAATCCAAGCAGATAGATAGAAGGGTAAGACTACAAGCAACCATGCGCCTTCTCTCAGAAGGGAGGAAGGGTGGGTCGCATGTGAATCTAAGCAGATACAAGCATCAGAAATACAATTACGGTGAGTAATGTATCCCTTCTGAGGCTTGTGGAATCTGCTTAGATCACATGCTGTGCATAGATCAGCGAGCAGTACCTGAAGAAGGAGGTGGGATGTAAGAAGGGTCATGAGCAAATAAGTGTCTTACAACCGCTTGTCCCACTTGTGTATCTGCCTTGGAATGGGTGTCAATGCAGTAATGCTGAGTAAAAGTGTCAATAGAGCTCCAAGTAGCTGCTTTGCAAATGGTGTCAAGGGGTACATTTGCAATGAAAGCCAGAGTGGCCCCAATGCCTCTAGTAGAGTGGGCTCTTGGTGTGAAAGGCAGAGTTCTTTCAGAGAGTGAGTAACACAGCTGGATACAGTTAATAATCCACTTCGAGATGGCACCTTTAGAGACGCGATCCCCCTCTCTGCCTGTAGCTACGGAGACAAACAGTTGATCTGTTTTCCTTAGCGGTCTGGTTTTATTTACATAGTAGAGGACCGCCCTACGCACATCTAGGGTGTGTAGTTTCACCTCGGCCGAGCTTTGAGGGTCCTGGAAGAAAGCCGGAAGCTCGATGGACTGGTTTACGTGGAATTTAGATATAAACTTAGGTGAGAACCTAGGGTGAGTGCGTAAAACCAGTTTGCCTTTATGGACAGGAAAGAAGGGATCCTGCACTGACAGAGCCTGAATTTCACTGACCCTTCTTATAGAATAGCTACTAAGAAGGCCGTTTTATAAGTCGGGTGTTTGAGACTGCTTTTATGCATGGGCTCGAAAGGGGGTCCCATGAGCTTAGATAGCACCACATTAAGGTCCCACCCTGGTGGTGGGTTCGAAATAGGAGGGTGAAGTCTCTTTACTCCTTCCATGAGGCTTTAACTACTGGTACTTTCCACCATGAGACCTTGTTATGGGAAGTGGTGTATGCCGACAGGGCTGCCAGGTGTACTTTCAGTGAGTTAAAACCAATCCTGCGTCTAGCAGGTGGAGCATGTATGTAACATTAGTGGAAGGAGTGCAATCAACTGGGTTGATTTGTCTACTCTGGCACCAGATAACGAATCTCTTCCACTTGTCAAAGTAACAGTGCCTTGTGTTTGGTTTCCTAGATTCCTTTAGGATGTCCATACACCTCTGTGGTAAATTGAGATGTCCAAACTATGACCTCAGGAGCCATGCTGCCAGGTTCATTGAGTTGGGTTGCTGATGCACTGGTTGACCTTGGTGCTGGGACAGTAGGTTGTACCAGGCTGGAAGTTTGATGGGCTTGCACACCGCCATCCTGCGTAGGTGTGGGAACCACGGTTGTCTTGCCCACATGGGAGCAACTAGGACGAGCGTCATCGACTGTTCATCTTGTTCACCACCTTCCTGATGAGGAGTTGGTGGAAAAGCATACGCAAACATCCCTGATCAGTTCATCCACAGGGTGTTCCCCTGGGAGTCTGGTTGGGGGAACCTGGATGCAAATCCTGGGCATCGTCTGTTTTCGCTTGTGGCGAATAAGTCTATAGTGGGGAAACCCCACTGAGAGAAGATATTTTCTACAACCTCTCTGTGTAGAACCCATTCGTGTTCCTCTGGGAGGGAGTCTCTGCTCAGAGCATCCGCTAGGGAATTGAGCTCCCCTGGAACATGTTGTGATGACAGGAAGATGTTCCGTCCGAGTGCCCATATCCATATTTTCTGGGCAAGCTTGGACAGATTTTGCGAACGAGTCCCTCCTTGCTTGTTCAGGTAGAACATGTCTGTTGTGCTGTCCGTCCGGATTGAAGCGCTCTGAATACTGCCAGAAGCTCTAGCAGGTTGATGTGGTTCTTGGCCACTGAGGGAGACCAGAGACCCTGAGCTCTGTGGTGGAGATGGTGAGCTCCCCACCCCGTCAGACATGCATCGGTAGTGACTACTGCCTGTACTTCGGGATCGTAAAAGGGTTTTCCTTGTGCAAGATTCTCTTGTCCACCAATGAAGGCTTTGTACTAGTGTTGGCGAAACGACCACTAGATCGTCCCACTGACCACTTGCCTGAGAACACTGTTTCGCCAACCATTCCTGCATGGGACGCATGCGCAGGCGCGCGTGTGGGACCAGGTAAATACAGGACGCCATCATGCCCAGTAAACGCATTGCTTTGCGTACTGTTATTTGGTGACCGGACTGATATTGCGGAATTTGCAGTAGTATATTCAGAATTCTTTCCTCTGAAGGAAAGGTCAACCCCTCTTGAATATCTAGGATTGCTCCTAGGAACTGTTTGGAGGTGCTTGGCACCATGCTTGACTTTTTCTCGTTGATTGAGAAGCCTAATTCGTGGAGGAGGTCGATAGTCCTTTGAATGTTTGTCCTGCAAATTACTGGGGTTTCCCCCGTTATGAGCCAGTCGTCCAGATAAGGGTACACCGGGATTGCCTCCCTGCGCAGGTGTGCAGCCGCCACCACCAGTACCTTGGTGAATACCCTTGGTGCCAAAGCTATCCCGAAGGGCAGTACCTTGAATTGGTAGTGCCGACTGTCCACCTTGAAGCGCAGGTACCTTCTGTGCGCTGGGAACATGGAAATATGAAAATAGGCATCTTTCATATCCAAGGTTGCCATGTAATCCCCCTTTTTTAGGAGGGGGATTACCTCTTGTAGCGTGGTCATACGAAACTTTTGGGGCTTGACATACTTGTTGGCAGGCCGTAAATCCAATACTGGGCGCATTGTCAAATCTTTTTTTGGCACAAGGAAGTAAGTTGAATAAATACCCTTGTTTACCTGGTGTCCCGGGATGAGTTCTATCGCGTCCTTTTCTAGCAGAATGGCGATCTCCTCGAGGAGAATCCTCTGATGTTCTAAAGAGTGTACTCTTTGTCGTGGAGGATGGTTCCGGGGACGCTGCAGTAGTTCTATACAGTACCCTGTGGATACTGTTGACAGCACCCATCTGTCTGATGTGATCCCTTCCCAAGCCTGGGTGAAGTTGGAAATACGTCCCCCTACTGGGGTTGCGTGAGAAGGGACCCTAAACTGAGAGTCACTGCTTTGGTGGAGGCGTGCCGCCTCCTTTGCTGGGGCTGCCTCTGCCTTTACCACGTCTTCTCCTATTACCCCTACCGTAACCCTGGGTAGACTGTTGGCTGTTGTTCCACTGTGTACCCTGCCCCTGGGAATAGTTAGATCCTCTCTGGGAATTTTGGCCGCATGGGCGACGAAAATTACTATTCCCTCTCTGGTTAGGGGGTTTATTGGTTAACTGGCCAAGGGACTTGAGTGTCTCGTTTTCTTCCTTGGCATTCTTCAGTGCGTCCTCGACCGTCTTACCAAACAGATCGGCTTCCACCGGTTTGTCCAACAATGGTGCCTGGGTTTCTGCCTTAAAACCAGACTGCCGTAACCACGCATGTCTCTTGATAACAGTGCCTTCTGCTATCAATCTGCCTGCGTTGTCCGCGGCGTCAAAGGTTGCTTTCAAAATGCAACCAGACACGGCTCTACCCTCTGCGGAAATCCGAGCTAACTGGCCTTTTAAGGGTTCCGGAGCAGAGGCTAGGAGTGCTGCGACTTCTTCCCACTGATGGCAGTTGTAGCTGGCCAACAGGGTGGTGGAGTTTGCAATCCTTGCCTGATAGGCGGACGTTGAGGCTACTTTCCTGCCGAAACCATATAGTCTTTTGCTCTCCTTGTCTGGAGGAGCTTCGGACGATGACAAGGGTGTTCCAGCCCTCTTACGAGTGTTAGTGACAACTAGGGAGTCTGGCTTCCGATGTCCTCTTATATAGAGAGGGTCAGACTGGGCTACCCTGAAAAGTTTTTCAGCTCTGGGATTGACTGCTCTGGTGAGGTTCGGGTTCACCAGGGACGGGTCTATTCTTCGCTGAATAGACTTGAGGATAGGGATGGTCTGGGCCACAGGCCTCCTTTCTCCTACTAACTCCTCGGCGAAGTCCCTCTCCTCCTGGGCACCGTGAGTGTCAATATGGAAATGTTCTGCTGCACGTGCGAGAACCTCGTTCAGGAGGGGTTGGTTATCGACAGGGGAGTCGGTAACCGGGGCTTCCTTTTCTACCGGGGAATCTACTCTGTAGGTTTCAGGGTCTTCCTCTTCCTCTTCTTGGTCCTCATCGTCCCCATAGTAGCCCGTCCCGGTTTGCTCTTCTACCATGCCAAAATCTTGGACCTCACCAAACAAAGTCTCTCCTTGATATAGTGAGTATGGTTGGGAGTATGGTTGTACCTCGAAGAGGTCTGTAGACCTCATCGGTGTCTCAAACTGGGGCTTTTTACTCGGGGGGATAGGATGATTAGAGCCCGAGGGTGTAGCCCCTTGTGGATCATATGAAAGGAAATGTTCTGGATTTTTATTGTAAAAGTCAGCCAAAGAAGACATCCTTGACATGACCCTATCTATGTCATCACTGGACCATTTTTTGGAACTGGGAATGACTCTCTCAGAAAATTTAGGAGATTTATCTTGAGTAGATTTGCTCTTTGAAATATCAGCAGACCTGGTCTTGTATGCCTGTCTAGGAGGAGTGGAGTGTTTCACAGGTGAGGAAGAGTGCAGAGGCTGCTGCTTCTGCTGTTTTCCCCCCTCCCTGTGAGTGGAAAAGTGTTTTCCCTGTCCCTTTGTGGCTCCGGAGGTTTTCGACGCCTGGCGTCAAGGATCGGGGGTAGAGTCCCTGTCCTTCGAACGTGGGGCCGTGCTGATCTTGTCTGCGGGCTCCGACTCCTGGAGTGCGGCCTGGGGGTGGAAGTCGTCTTCGTCTTCCGACGATCGAACTTCCGTTAGCCTAGGGAGGGAGGCACTCTTGGCAAGAGTGGATGATTGCCTGGAGTCATGCAGCGATCTCGAACGCCCAGAGGACACCGATTCGGACCGTTCTGTTTGTGTCTCTTTCCGAGCACTCGACGTCGTCGAGTCTCGGTTGGACTTCGTGTGTTTAGTGTGGGTGGTGTGTGAAGCGCCTGTGTCGCCGGGGGTCTTCCCCATAGCCGCCCTGCCGGACGACCTTCCGAGGTCGGGGACCTGCGCTCGGCTGTCTTTCGACGCTGTAATGCCCTCGCCGTCCGAAAGCACGGCGTTGCTGCCATCGCTGAAGGCGCCCTCCGCTGCCATGGCCGCCTGCCTGGCGTGGTGGGCCCAACGCTTCAAACGGTCCTTAAGTGTCTTAGGTTTAAACCTACTACACGCCCTGCAGTTCGCTTCGGGGTGGTCCCTCGGCAAGCAGAGATTGCACGTGGCGTGCCGGTCAACCCAAGGGTATTTGCGATTGCACTTGGGGCAGAATTGAAAAGGGGTACCCTCCATACGCACCTTGAGGCAGCGGGCTGTTAAGTGTAGGAAATGTATAAGGTGTACCTATATACCAAGAGTGTAGAGTATGTCCAACCCCCCCACTCTCCCTACTTGCAGGGCCGAGGCCAGAGGCCTTCCAAGGCCCGGGCCGAGGCCAGAGGCCTTCCGAGGCCCAAATCCGTCGTGCAGCAGCCGACGGTCGATTTCTTCTCCAGCCGGCGTCGAGTGTCGAAGTTCGACGCTGGGATGGGGAAGGATGTCAATAAATCAATATTTTAGCAAAAGTATCGCTAAGGCCAGGGGACTCCGCAAAATGCTTCCGACCAGTATGGCGGAAAAAAACAATCTGAGGATCCTAGACGCGTGAGGGATCTTGGGTACAGTGGACGACACACTAGGGATAGTATTACTGGCACGCCCTGTGTCAACGCCCATTTTCGAGTTTCGAAAAACAAACTAATACTCTGCAGCTTCCACTAGATGTCGGCCTATGCACAGCATGTGATCTAAGCAGATTCCACAAGCCTCAGAAATATAGATTCAGTAAAAAAACATTCTGCTTAAGTTGCGCTACTAAAAACCTATGAAATTCAGTGAAAAAACTTTGTTAAAAGGATGTTTTGGTTACAAGTAAAACCGAAACCCCCTGAAATTCGCCAGTTATGGTAAGCTAAGCAACCATAACTCGCGCCACCACCGTGCACTGCTAAGACCAACACCCAGGACATCAAAGATGACATCACAAATATCATTGATGACATCACATGTGCATTTACTTTTCATACAAGGGGTTGTGAATGTAATGTTGGCAAAAAAGCATCAGGGATTATCGGGAGATGAGTAATAAACTACATACTTCATTATGCAATGTAGTGTTCTAAAGAACATTCCATTGCAGTGTTTCTAGTACAGGATCCTACTCCTACAGAAATGTAGGTATTGGCTTCAGCATACACTATAGAGGTGCAATATTTGTAATTTTCCAAAGTTATATAATGAAATGGTAAATGCTTCTGTATCAGACTTTTCGGTACTTTGAAACATGTAATAAGTAGCTAATAATGCATCATTTACTACATATTTGGACTAATACACAAAACATAAATAGACTACAATGCACACAAATATGGGGTTTCTATATGACGAGTAAAGTAAGCAAACAGGAGGCAGTATCTTTAGCAACTATGTATAACCTACATGATTGTATTCACGTACAAAAATGATTGCTGTGTTCAGGCCTGCATCTTCCCCTATATATGTACATCATAAGATGCAATTAACTTCTAAGGAAAGTAGTGTAAAAACATGTGAGAATAGCAACATCTATAAATTTAATAACTTTTGAATGTTAACTTTCTGACTGTCAGTAAATAAAACCACCTGGCCTAGATATGGCAGTGAACAAAAAAGAAGGGGCTAGACATGTGAGGTCATCAATGATATTTGTGATGTCATCTTCGATGTCCTGGGTGTTAGTTTTAGCAGTGCCCAGTGGTGGTGCGAGTTATGGTTGCTTAGCTTACCATAACTGGCAAATTTCAGGGGTTTTTCGATTTTACATGTAACCATAACGCCCTTTTAACGTTTCTTTACTGAATTTCATAGGTTTTTAGTAGCACAACTTGACCATAACGTCCCTTTAACAACATTTTTTTCACTGATATATATACACATGTGGGATACATTACTTACAGTAATCTTATTTCTGATGCTTGTATCTGCGTAGGTTCACATTCTGTGCATAGGCCGACATCTAGTGGAAGCTGCAGAGTATTACATTTGTTTCCGAAACTCGAATAAAAAGGGATGTCGACAGGGCATGCCAGTAATACTATCCCTAGTGACGTCCACTGTACCCATTGTCCTTCACGCGTTGAGCTCCCTCAGATTGTTTTGTTTGTGACATGATGTAGCATGAAGTGTAGCGCGAATACAGGTGTATTAAAGCAGATATGATAAAGCTCATATAAACATCCATGCACCTTCTTCTCCAAGGGGAGGAAGGGTGGGCTCATGTGGATGTAAGCAGATACAAGCATTACAAATACGAATACGGCGAGTAATGTATCCCTTCTTAGGCTTGTAGAATCTGCTTGGATCACATGCTGTGCATAGATTAGCGAGCAGTATTAGGAGAAGGTGGTGAGTAGTGAGAAAGTCCTGGGCAAATAGATGTTTTAGAACCGCTTGTCCCACCTGTGTGTCTGCTTTGGAATGAGTGTCAATGAAGTAGTGCTGACTGAAAGTGTGTACTGGGCTCCATGTAGCTGCTTTGCAAATGGTGTCCAGCAGGACAGTTGCGAAGAAGGCCAAAGTAGCTCCTGTACCCCTTTTGGAGTGGGCTCTGGGTGTGAAAGGCAGTGTTTTGCTTGATAATGAGAAACAGAGCTATATGCATTGGACTATCCATTTGGAGATTCCATTCTTTGAAATGCAGTCTAATTCTCTGCCTGGTGCTACGGAAGGAAACAGCTGGTCTGTTTTCCTGAGCGGTCTAGTCTTGTTTACATAGTAAAGGACCGCCCTCCTTTCATCTAGTGTACGGAGTTTTTTTTCTCAGCTGAGCTTGTAGGGGTCTGGAAGAAGGCCGGTAGCTCAATAGATTGGTTCACGTGAAATTTGGAAATGAACTTGGGTGAAAACCTAGGGCGTGTTCGTAAAACGAATGTATCCTTGTGTACGACAAAGAATGGGTCCTGCACTGACAATGCTTGAAGTTCACTAACCCTTCTTATGGATGCGATAGCCACCAAGAAGGCAGTTTTTTATGTGTCAGGTGTTTCAGACTTGACTCAATAGGCTCAAAGGGAGGTCCCATGAGCTTTGCGAGTACTACATTGAGAGCCTAGCCTGGCGGTGGGTTGGAAATAGGAGGGTGTAGTCTCTTTACTCCCTCCATGAATGCTTTATTGGCAGGAACTTTCCACCACGATACTCTACTTTGAGAGGTGGAGTAAGCTGATAAAGCTGCCAGGTGGACCTTTATCAAGTTAAATATTATCCCTGACTTTAACAAGTGGAGCATATAGTTTAGAATGTGGGATGGGGTACATTCTACGGGGTTTATTCGTTTAGACTGGGACCAAATAACGAATCTCCTCCACTTGTCGAAATAACAGTGTCTGGCGTTTGGTTTACGTGCCTCCTTGAGGATATCCATACACCTCTGTCGAAGATTTAGGTGTCCAAACTCTATGACCTCAGGAGCCATGCTACCAGGTTCACACAGTGAGGTTGAGGGAGTACCGTCATTCCCCCGTGTTGGGTCAGCAGATTGGAGTGGCACAGGAGTTTGATGGGATTGCACATTGCCAGTTTGCACAGATGTGGATACCATGGTTGTCTTGCCCACATGGGAGCAACTGGATTAGAGTCAATTGTTCCTTGTGAATCTTGTTTAACACCCTGCTAATTAGAGGAGTTGGGGCGTAAGCAAATTTCCCTGACCAGCTCATCCAAGGGCGTTCCCCTTGAAGCCTGGGAAACCTGGACGCAAAGTCTGGGCATTGTTTGTTTTCGCCTGTAGTGAACAAGTCTAGTGTGGGGTAAACCCATTGTGAGAAGATGTGGTCTACGACATTTGGGTATAGTTGCCACTCGTGTTCCTCTGGTAGGGGAACTCTGCTTAGCAAGTCTGCCAGGGTGTTCAGTTCCCCTGGACCATGTTGAGAGGATAGGAACCTCCCCCGTCTGAGTGCCCATTTCCGTATTCTCTGTGCTAGTTTGGTCAGACTTGGAGAATGTGTGCCTCCCCGCTTGTTGATATAGAACATTGCAGTGGAGCTGTCGGTTAGGATCTGTGCCAACAGATTTGTCAGTTGTGTTTTGAATGCCTGAAGCACTCTGCATACTGCTAGAAGTTCCAGCAGGTTGATGTGGTTCTGTGCCGTGATGTAAGTCCTCAGACCATGTGCTGTGAGATGAAAGTGATGTGCACCCCACCCGGAGAGTGACCCGTCTTATTACCACTTGTACCTCCATATTGTGGAAGGGTTTTCCCTTCAACAGAGAGTCTCCTTCGTCCACCAGCAAAGGTTTTGTACTAGAGTTGGCGAAACGACCACTAGATCGTCCCACTGATCGCTTGCGTGAGAACACTTTCGCCAACCACTCCTGCATGGGGTGCATGCGCAAACGTGCGTGTGGGACCAGGTAAATGCAAAATGCCATCATGCCTAGCAAAAGTATAGCTTTGGGTACACTTATCTGGTGACCGGCCTGATACTGAGGTTATTTTCAGTAACATGTTTTGGACTCTTTCCTTTGATCGGAAGACTAACCCCTCTGCTGTGTTTATGACAGCTCCTAGGAACCGTTTGGTTGTGTTTGATACAAGGCTTGGTTTTTTTCAAGTTTATTGAGCAGCCCAATTGGAAGAGAAGGTTTATCGTTCTTTGAGTGTTTTCCCTGCAAATTTGGGGAGACTCCCCTGTGATCAGCCAGTCGTCCAGGTAGGGGTACACTGGGATTGCCACCCTGCGCAGTCACGCTACAACCACCGCCAGTACCTTGGTGAATAACCTTGGGGCGGATGCTATGCCGAAGGGTAGAACTTTGAATTGGTAGTGCTGGTTCGCTATCTTGAAACGCAAGAATCTTCTGTGCGCTGGGAACATTTAAATATGAAAATAGGCATCTTTCATATCCAATGTTGCCATGTAGTCCCCCCGCTTTAGCAGTGGGATTACTTCTTGTAACGTTGTCATGCAGAATTTCTGTGGCTTGACATAGGTGTTTGCAGGGCATAGGTCTAATACTGGGCGCATTGTTAGATCTTTCTTTGTCACAAGGAGGTAAGCAGAATAAATGTTAAGGTATTTGTACCGCGCACCGTCACCAACGGAATTGGTCCCCAGGCGCTCTGGCGGATCTGTTAACAATAAGGTGGGATGGGTTAGTAAGGTGAAGAGGGAGTAGGATAGTGAGAGGAGTGGTGTTCTGTTGGCAGCTTCAACTCAGTATACACCGGGTGCTGAGCTTTGGTGCGGGTATTGAATCAGTGTCAGTACGCGTGTGCTGTTGCTCCGGCTTATGTATTGCTGCAGTGTTGTGAAGTGTGTGCGGCTTGTGGTGCGAGAGATGGTTGTGTGTGTTTTTGAGTGCGATAAGTATGCAGAGTTTGAGGTTATATTGGTTAGTGGGTTAACTGACCTTTAGCATGCTAACATTCACAGTTTTGTCTAAGTGTGGCACTTGCTGGCCTTCACAATCTTATCTAGATACGGCGCAGGCTGGTGTTCACAGTTCTAAGTGTGGCACATGCTAACATTCGGTTTCATCTAGGCGCGGGCATGCTATCCTTCAACCAAAATCCTATCTGGATGTGACGCAATCTAATGTTGACAATTCTATCCAAGTGTGGACATGCTAACATTTACAAATTCTATCTAAATGTGGACATGCTAACATTTACAAATTCTATCTAAGTGTGGACATGCCAATATTAACAATTCCATCTAGATGCGACGCAGGCTAATGTTCACAATTCTATCCAAGTGTGGACATGCTAACATTTACAAATTCTATCTAAATGTGGACATGCTAACATTTACAAATTCTATCTAAGTGTGGACTTGCCAATATTCACAATTCCATCTAGATGCGACGCAGGCTAATGTTCACAATTCTATCTAAGTGTGGACATGCTAATATTATGGCAAAGTTATTGGGAGGTAAGATAGAGTGGCAGTGGTTTTTTGGAGCAGAGTAATTGCTCTACTCCCCACCCATGCCACACTCACAGTTTTTGTTTGTGTCCGTTAGTGGCTGGCTTCCTTGGCGTCCCCTGCAGACACATCTTGGAGCCGCCAATGTCAGAGCTGCCCTTGGCCTTGGGGCCCTTAGCCACAGGGGGCTGCCGGGCAGAGGACTGCCCTGGAAGGGTCGCTTATGACAGCCAGATATTCCAATCAGGGGAGGTGGGAGGGTTGGGGAGGCGGGAAGAAGCACACGAACGGGGATTTGGAGGGAGGGGGCTGGGAGATGGGCTGCACACGGACGCTGGGCCACATGGAGGTGTTTAAAACAAGTACAGCGTGGCCCTGGAGGTTCGCTGAGGGGACTGCCAACCGATGCGTTTGGAATGTCGTTGTCCCACGGTGCAGCTGAACTCCAGCAAACATTGCTGGCCCTGGAGGACCAATCAGGGGTGGGGAAAAGGACTGGGAGGCGGGCGAAGGGGGGGGGGGAGAAGAGGGAGGAGGGGGTAGGGAAACAGAGGCTGCACGCGGCCCGAGGGGCCCACGGAGACACGGCCCAAAGATGGAAATGGGCCCGGAAAGGGTCGGGGGCAATACAGCTCACCTGGGAACGATACTAGATACCCTAGTTTACCTGGTTCGCCGGGACAATTTTGAAGGCGTCCTTGAGTAACAGCATTGCGACCTCCTCTAGGAGGATGTGTTGCTCCACTTTGATGGTTTGACGCGGGGGATGATTTGAGGACTGCTGAAGTAGTTCCATGCAATAACCGCCCGCTACGGTTGATAGCACCCACTTGTCTGAGGCGATACCCTCCCATGCGTGGGTGGGTGAAGTGTGATATTCTCCCTCCGACTGGAGAGGCATGGGAGGGCACCTGGAGGCAGTGGCCATTGTTTAGGAGGTGTAGCTCCACCTCTGGAAGTGGAGGAACTCCCTCTGCCACGAGATCTGCGTTGGCCTCTTTGGAAACCCTGCAAACCCTGTCCCTGATTGTTTCCCCAGGATGAGCCCTGGCCTTGTCCATAACTGGAACCCCTTTGTGAGTTTTGGCCTCGAAAGCTGCAAAAATTACTTCCGCCCCTTTGACCTGGTGTTTTAGTTAATTGGCCTATGGAATTGAGAGTGTCATACTCCCTCTATGGCCGATTTTAGAACATCCGCAACGGCTTTCCCAAACGGGACATTAGGCTCTTTTGACATGTTTAATAGCGTTGTCTGAGTTTCCAGTTTGAAATCCGACTGGCGAAGCCATGCATGCTGTTTAAATATTGGTCTTTCAGAGATTATTCTGCCTGTGTTATCTGCGGCATCCATATTGTTTTTCAGCATGCAGCTTGATACTACCTTCCCCTCCATTACTGCGAGGGAGATTTGTGACTTTAGGGGTTCAGGTGCTGATGCCATTAGAGCTGCAACCTCATCCCACTTATGGCAGTTCTAACTCGCCAATAATGTGGTGTTGCTGGCAATCCTCATCTGGAAGGCCGCTGAGGTGGCCACCTTTCTCCCTAGAGTATAACTTTTTTACTGTCTTTATCTGGCGGTGCTTCAGACAAAGCTAGCCGTGTTCCTGGTCCTCTTTCGTGTGGTAGTAACTACCAACAAGTCCGGTTTGACCCCCTTATATAGAGTGGATCTGTAGGTGCAGGGCAAACAACTTTTCAATACATGGGATTACAGCCCCTGCATGGCGTCTCTAGTGATGGCTGTATTTTCCTCTGTATAGATTGGAGGAGGGTTATTACCTGGGCCATAGCCTCCTTATCCCCCAAAATATCCTCAACAAAATCTTTATCCACCTGAGTCGTTTGGATTTGAAAATGCTCAGCTCCTTTAAGAGCATGTCATTTAACTGGGGTTGATTGTCCACTGGTGAATCTGCCACTGGGGCATCAAGATGGTCGGGAGAGGGAATACTGTAGACATCCTCCTCATTGAAATAATGATTCTCCCCTTGGATCTCCTACTGAGCAGTGTCTGGGCGTTGCCTCTTTGCTGGGGGTTGAGAGATGGATGCGGCAGTAGTGGCTAGCGTATTCTATTGGTTGTGTAAGGCTTGAGGAGTCTTTTCAAAGAAATTAGCCATAAAGGTAATTCGGTGCATTGCCCTATCAATGTCCTCACAGGATCATTAGGTGGAGCTAGGAATAGAAGTTAAAGATGGTACAGATAAGGGAGTCTGTGGTGTTTGAGTAGGTTGCTTATTTTTTAAAGCACCTGCTAGGCTACATTCCTCTTGGGAATCTATACTTTTTTTCCTTGTGAGGTGTATTACTACCTTTCTCCTTGTGGGAATGGTGAGGTTTTAGTGGACTGGTGACTCTTGGAGGCATGTTTTTTCGACGTTCTCCCTTTGAGAAGCGTCTCAGGGACATGTTTTTGGACCAGTTGTGCTAATTTTGAGGAAGGAACAAGTTACTTACCTGTAACTGTTATCCAGCATGCGTCTGGCATGGATTCACATGCTCATGCCTGTTCACAGTCAGGCTGGGAATCCTCGGTAAAGAAAAAAAAAATATATCAGATTCATTTCTGAACTGTATTTCTTTTAACTACCCATCACTAAGCTCTGGGTCATACTGCCCCTAGCCAATGACTGCCCTCTACCTAAGCCCCTCCTCTGGCAGCCATCTTCATATTTAGTAGCACATAAATTGGCAGTAGAACCAAGAGAAGAGCCGCAGAGGGGCAGGCGGGAGGGTTTGCATAAGAATCCATGCCAGACCCATGCTGGAGAACAACAGTTACAGGAAAGTAACTTGTTCGTTCTCCAGCATGGGGTCTGGCATGGATTCACATGCTCATGAATAAAGAATACCTAGCAGTATACACATGCACAACCACGGGAGGTGGCAAGGCTCAACATAAGCATCTCTTAACTTCTCACCAGGCTCACCTTCAAGCCAACAGGTAGCGCAGCACTGCTTGGCCGACTCTGGACTCCTCCCTGGAATCCCTGTCGACTCAGAATCTTGTGAAGGCGTGTGTCGACCTCCACATAGCAGCCCTGCAGGGGCACAACAGACAGGAACGCCCTAGTAGCAGCGATTGCTCTGGTCGAATGGGCTCTCGGACGGCCAGGCAACAGACGGTTTGCCAACCAGTGACAATGGGTGATGCAGCCGGAAAGCAACATGTAAATGGAAGCCTTGGACAGGGCCTTTCCATGGTTCACAGGACCAAAGTTCACAAAGAGCTGAGACGTTTTCTGGAAACTCTTCATGCGGTCCACATAAAACTTCAGCGCTCTAACCACATCCAGCGGGTGCAAAGTCCTTTCAGCCGGTGACAAAGGCGTCGGGAAAAACACAGGTAACACCAAGGGCTTGTTTAGATGAAAGTCAGATGGCAGCTTGGGCATGAAGGAGGGGTGCGTCTGCAGCACCACCCTCATCTCGTGAGAAGTAAAGTAAGGAACAAGTTACTTACCTGTAACTGTTGTTCTCCAGCATGGGTCTGGCATGGATTCACATGCTCATGAATATTCCCCGTCGTCAGGCTGGGAATCCTCGGTAAAGAAAAAACCAGTATCAGTTTCGTTTCTGATCTGTCTTTCGTAGTAATAACCAATCACTGGTCTCTGCGTCATACTGACCACAGCCAATGACTGCCCTCTACCTAAGCACCGCCTCTGGCAGCCATCTTCAGATTTGGAAGCACGTGAAGTGGCAGTATGACCAAGTGAAGAGCCGCAGAGGGGTAGGCGGGAGGGTTCGCATGTGAATCCATGCCAGACCCATGCTGGAGAACAACAGTTACAGGTAAGTAACTTGTTCCTTCTCCAGCATGGGGTCTGGCATGGATTCACATGCTCATGAATAAAGAATACATAGCAGTACACACATGCACAACCACGGGAGGTGGCAAAGGCTCAACATTAAGCATCACATCAACTCAACATTAAGCATCTTACCTCCTCACCAGGCTCACCTCAGGCGAACAGGTTGCGCAGCACTGCTTGGCCGACCCTGGACTCCTCCCTGGAATCCCGGTCGACGCAGTAGAATTTCGTGAAGGTGTGCGTCGACCTCCACGTAGCAGCCCTGCATATGTCCAGCAGGGGCACACCAGATAGGAACGCCGTGGTAGCCGCGATCGCTCTGGTGGAATGGGCTCTCGGACGGCCAGGCAGCGGTCGGTTTGCCAACCGGTGACAGCACATGATACAGCCGGAGAGCCATCTGGAGATGGAAGCCTTCGAGAGAGCCTTCCCCTGATTGACAGGTCCAAAGTTCACAAAGAGTTGTGACGTCTTCCGAAAACCCTTCGTGCGGTCCACGTAGAACTTCAGCGCTCTAGCTACATCCAGCGAGTGCAAAGTCCTCTCAGCCGGCGACGAAGGCGACGGGAAGAACACAGGCAACACCAAGGGTTCGTTGAGATGGAAGTCCGACGGTACCTTGGGCATGAAGGAGAGGTGCGTCCTGAGCACTACCCTCGTGTCGTGGAAAGTCAAGTACGGGGCCTTGCAGGAAAGGGCCTGGATCTCTCCCACTCGTCGTGCGGAGGTGATGGCCACAAGAAAAGCTGTTTTCCACGATAGAAACTTCAACGGGGCCGAGTGCAGAGGCTCGAACGGAGGTCCCATGAGCTTGGTCAGCACCACGTTGAGCTCCCACGCCGGGGCCGGAGCCTTCACCGGCGGGAACGATCTGAACAGTCCCTTCATGAACTCTTTCACCAGACGATGAGACCACAAGGACGTCCGGCCCGTGGTTCTGGTGTATCGGGAGATCGCAGCAAGATGAATCTTGATGGACGCATGTGCCAGACCAGCTTTGGCCAGCGTCAGCAGGTACGGCAGTACTTGGGGAGCCGTAATCCGTAGAGGGTTAATCTTCTGTGCGTGGCACCAGACAGAGAACCTCTTCCATTTGTGTCCATAGCATTTAAGAGTCGAGGACGCCCTGGCCTTTGCAAGAACCTCTCTGCAATCGGCCGGTATGTCGTATCCTCCAAACTCTAGTGCTGCAGGAGCCAGGCCTGCAAGTTCAGCGACTTCGGGTCGTGGTGGAGGATGGCGCCTCCTTCCCTGGAGAGTAGATCCGCGTCCGCCGGCAGCTTGATCGGCGGGGACGCTGACAAGTCCAGAAGGTCCGGGAACCATATCTGCCTCGGCCACGCAGGTGCGACGAGGATCATCCTGCACCGTGACCTCTTGAGCTGGTTGACGAGCCGGATTAGCAGAGGCAAGGGAGGGAACGCGTAGAGGAACAGGCCCTCCCAGGGGAACGAGAAAGCATCGCCCATGCTCCTCGTCTGGGGAAACCTGCTGGCGAACCTCCGGCACTTGGCGTTCGTCGCCGTCGCGAACAGGTCGATCTGGGGTGTGCCCCACCGTCGGAAGAGGCGATCCACCAGATCCTGCCGTAGTTCCCACTCGTGGCACGAGCGCAGCTCCCTGCTGAGTGAGTCGGCGATGGTGTTTTTTATCCCTGCCAGATGAAACGGCACCAGAAAAATCCCTTGAGCGACGGCCCAATGCCACAGGTCCTGCGCCTCCTTGGACAGCGCTGGGGACCTGGTTCCGCCCTGTTTCCTGATGTAAAACATGGTGGTGGTGTTGTCGGTGAAGATCCTCACCACCTTGCCCTTGAGGGACGGAAGGAAGGACCTGAGGGCCCAAAACACTGCACGGAGCTCCAGGACGTTGATATGTAGGGACTTCTCCGTCGGGAGCCAGAGTCCCCTTGCGTGCAGATTTTCGGTGTGCGCTCCCCACCCTTCCAGGGAGGCATCCGTGGTCACAGTCTCCTGGTGGGCTGGGGTCTGGAAGTCCATGCCCGCCGTCAGATGCGCGCGGGTGCCCCACCACCGTATCGCTCGTCGGAAACTCTCGTCGAGCTTGATCCTTTCCTCGAAGCTGCCCGTCGTCTGGATCCAGCGCGCATCCAGGAATTCTTGCAACGGGCGCATCCGGAGCCTGCACATGGGAATGAGGTAGATGCAGGAAGACATCATCCCGAGGAGGGACTTGATGGACCTCACTTTGGCCGCGTCGGCCACCAACATCCGTTGCACCTTGCCCAAGATGGTCCTGGTCCTCTCCTCCGACGGGGAGGCCAGAAGGGACACTGTGTCGAGCCTCGCTCCCAGAAACAGTGCGACTTGCGCGGGCACCAGGTGGGATTTGGCGTAGTTCACGGAGAATCCCAGGTCCGTGAGGAGTTGGACGGTCCTTGCCGTGTGGACCACGGCGAGCTCCCTCGTCTTGGCGCGGATGAGCCAGTCGTCCAGGTAGGGGTAGACGTGGATCCCCTCGCGGCGCAGCTGCGCCGCCACCGGTGCAAGGCACTTGGTGAATACCCTGGGTGCCGACCGTAGTCCGAAGGGAAGGGCTTTGAACTGGTAATGACGCCCTTGGACCACGAATCTGAGGAATTTGCGGTGCCCCTTTAGGATGGGAATATGGAAGTAGGCATCCTCCAAATCCAACGACGATAGGAAGTCTCCTTCCTCCAGCTGACCCAGGACGTGCTGGAGGGTGACCATCCGGAACTTCTGCGCCTTGATGAACTTGTTCAGACGTCGCAGGTCCAGGATGGGGCGCCATCCTCCCGTCTTCTTCTTCACGAGGAAGTATCTCGAGTAGACTCCGGAGCCCCGAAGCCTCTTTGGGACGAGTTCGATGGCGCCCTTTCTGAGCATCGCCTTTACCTCCAGGAGAAGTTGAGGGACGTGAAGTTCTTTCCTGGCCACGGGGGGGACGCGCGGGCACCTTCTTTGAAACTCGAGCGCGTGGCCCCGGGCCAGGGCGTCCAGCACCCAACGGTCGGTGGAGATGGACTCCCACACGCTGACGAAGCCCGCCAGCCGGCCTCCCACCGGGGTGCTTCGGTGGGGACCCGACCCCAAGGCCGGTTCAATCCTGCTTGGACGCGGCCTTGCCGCCTTGACCTCCTTGGCGACGACGGCGGGGTCCGCTAGACTTGCCTCGTCCTCTGTAGGCCTCTTGCGACGACGAGCGGGCCGCTTGACGGTAGGAAGCGAAACCGCCGCCGGAACCTTTGGAGGCGCCCTTGCCTCCGCCGCTCCGAAAGGGCGTCCGTCGTTGCAGGACTCCAAGGGCCCGGGCCGTCTCAGTATCCGCCTTGATGGCCTGAAGGGAATCGTCCACTGTCTTCCCAAACAGGTTGTTCCCGTCGAAGGGCATGTCCAGGACTCTGGTCTGGACGTCCTGCCGGAAGTCCGTAGCTTTGAGCCATCCACGACGTCGAAGGCAAACGCCGTTGCCCAGCTGGCGGAATCCAGTGTCGGCGATGTCCGTCGCCACGGTGATGGCGTGGTCCGAGGCCACCTCACCTTCCTGCAGGATCTCAAGGGCCTCCGCCCTCTTGTCGTCTGGCAGAAAATCCAGCAGAGGAGCCATCTTGTACCAGAGCTCCCTGTCGTAGCGGGCCACGATAGCCAAGGCGTTGGCCGCTTTAATCGTCGTCGCTGCCGACGAGATGACTCTACGCCCCATAGTATCCAATTTCTTTCCCTCGCCGTCCGGCGGGGAAGTCGATGTGGAGGCCGCACCCCCCCCCGCTTTCTTCCTGGCTGCCGCGGAGACGACGGAGTCCGGGGTAGGCTGCGCCCGGAGGCATAGGGGGGCCGTGTCCGGGACCCGGTACTTTCTCTCGTACCGGTCTCTTCTAGCTGGCGTCGTGGAAGGGTTCTTGAGGAGGGAAAGGCCCTCATCCCAAATGTCGTCCAACAGAGGCACTGCGAGGACCGTCTTCCTCTTGGCCTCGCGCCGCTGATAAAGGAAGCCTTCCTTTTTCTTCTCCTCAGGGCAGAGTTGGAAAAGCTCGGAAGCCCTGGAGATCATGGAGTGGAAAGATCCGATCTCGTCGGGCGGAGAGGCCCTGGTGGGAGGCGACGACGGAAAATCCTCGTCGTATGCCTCGTCGTCCGTACCCGTCGCTGCCGTGTCAGTCCCCGTATCATCCCCTCGGGTGGACGGGGAGGAGGGCTGGAAGGGGCGCGACGGTTGAAAAGGAGGTGGTGGATGGATCCTTCTTTTCTTGGTAGGGGGAACACCAGAAGGTCCCGGTTCTGGATCCCCCGACGGGAGAGGTTCCTCCGTCGGTAACGGTAGCCTTGTCCTTATCTCGGAGCATAAGGACTGTATGGCCAACAAAATGGCCGCCGAGTTGTCTTGCGGCGCTGGCAGAGGGGAATCCGACGGGCGAGCAGGGGCCCCGTCGGTCTCCTCGACGATGTCGTCGTCGTCACCTGCGTCGGGGTCCATTCCGACGGGCTGGCCTTCTTCCACGCCTAGGCCGTGGCTTAAGACCTCGATCAGTTCCTCTTCTGAGGTTGAGGCCGACTCTACGACGACGCCCTGCCCCCCCTTCTTCTTCCCCACGGAGGGTTTCACGGGGGTCCTATCGATGGGCACAAAGGAAGACTCCCTCCGAGGAGGCAGGGAGATTCTGGGCCCTGAGGTCGCCACCACTGGTGCAGCCACCACAGGCTGAGCCAGGGCCGCCGCGACCGTTTCGATAGAGGGCTTGGCCGGATGGATCAAGGCCTTCACCACCTTAGGTGCGCTCACCGCCTTATCCTTGAGGGAGGGGGCACTGCCACGCTCCTCCTCTGCCTTAGAGCTCGACCGGGGCCTCTCCAGGAGCTTCGCCGGGTGCTCGGCCTTCCTCTTACCCGACCCAGAGCGTTGGCTCGTGGTTGATGGTGCCGGGGAGGGTGCGCCCTGCCTGGCGCCCGCAGAGCCCGACCGTTCGGCGCTCCCGGTGCCAGCGGACTCGCGGTGCTTGGCCTTATGTTGGGCCCCCGTCGCCGGGGCGCCCTCAAAGGTCTTAGAAGACCGCTCGGATTTCTTCTTCTTCTCGCCAGACGGGCTCTTACCCTCCAGCCAGTTGGCGAGACGTTGATGGCGGTCCTTCATGGTCCGTTCCGACATGTTGCCGCAAAACGCACAGTCCTTCTCCACGTGCGTCTTGTCCTCATGAAGGCAGTAAAGGCAGAAAGAGTGTTCGTCCTCCTTGAAGACGTTCTGCAGCTGGCATCCAGGGCAGACCCTGAACAGCTTTCCGGGCGTCGAGCTTCCCTTCTCCTGGGCCATCTCCGAGACAGGGCCTGAGAAGCTTCTGGAGTCCTCCGAAGTGTAGCTCGACGAAATCTTCACCCTTGAGGGGCACAGATGAATCCGACACGGGTCCCCGTTGATCGGATGTAGGATCGGTGGAGCTTGAGGCTCTTTTAACCGAAAGAATCGAAGTTTTTTGTAAAAAGCGCGAAAAATTAGCACTAACGCTCGAGAGCAATAGCACGAGGATCCCAACACATGAACGTGCGGTAAAAATCTGAAGATGGCTGCCAGAGGCGGTGCTTAGGTAGAGGGCAGTCATTGGCTGTGGTCAGTATGACGCAGAGACCAGTGATTGGTTATTACTACGAAAGACAGATCAGAAACGAAACTGATACTGGTTTTTTCTTTACCGAGGATTCCCAGCCTGACGACAGGGAATATTCATGAGCATGTGAATCCATGCCAGACCCCATGCTGGAGAAGGTGGTTTACAGGAAGAGGGCCTGGATCTCACCCACTCGTCATGCAGAGTTGTTGGCCATGGGAAAAGCCGTTTGACGACAAACTTGAGTGGAACAGAATGTATAGGCTCGAACAGGGGTCGCATGAGCCTAGTAAGCACCAAGTTGAGCTCCCACGCCGGGGCCGGAGCCTTCACCGGCGGGAACGAGCGGAATAGTCCCTTGACGAATTCCTTGACCAACCAGTGCGACCACAAGGTCGTCCGGGGATCTGGTGTAGCGGGATATAGCCGCCAGATTAACCTTGATGGAGACGTGAGCCAACCCCGCTTTGGCCAACAACAGCAAATATGGTAGTATCTGCGGAGCCGTGACTCTGAGGGTCTATCTTCTGTGGTGCAGTATTGCGCCTCCTTCCCTGACGGGAAGATACGTGACCACTGGAAGCTTGACTGGAGGGGATGCTGACATGCTGAGAAGGTCCGGGTACCAGATCTGCCTCGGCCACACCGGTGCAACGAGGATCATCCTGCACCGGGACTGTGAGTTGAATGACGACTCAAAGAAGCAACGGCAATGGGAGGGAACACATACAGAAACAGGCCGTCCCAGGTGAATGAGAATGCGTCCCCCATGCTCCCTTTAGCTCCAGAACATTGATGTGCAACGTCTTCTCCTCCAGCAGCCACAGGACTCTGGCGTGCAGACTTCCGGTCTGGACTCCTGCAGATTTCCAGGCCCGTCCCCTGGTGCGGCGGGCCTGGAAATCTGCGCCTTCGGACAGATGAGTGCACGCCCGACCACCTTATCGCTCGACGGAAACTCTCATTGAGGGTGATCCGGACTTGGAAACTTCCAGACACTTGTTTATGTTTAGGCATTTATAATGCGCACCTGGTACCCCAGGGCTGATGGGCACAGACTTACAAAGAGATAGAAAGCAGCGGGACATGGTAGGAGTAAAAACAAAATATGTAAGAGCCGGGCGCATATGAATAAGGCTCTCTAGGCAAAAAGCAGGGTCTTCAGCTGCTTCTGAAAAAGTTCTGTTGAGGCTACAGTCCTTAGCATGGGCGGAAGGGCATTCAAAGCATTTGGGGCTGCTACTTCAAAGGACCCCTTGCCATGCCTTGTTGGCGTTGCTGCGTGGAACTTTTAGAAGGTTGGCATTATCTGATCTTAAGGCCCTGATATTATGTTTCATGACAATAGCTTCTGTCAAATATGATGGCATTTGACCCATAATGAATTTATGAGCAATAAGAAGACTGAACAATACCCTTGCCCTAATCGGGAGCCAGTGAAGACTCCTAGCCTCAGACACGTGATCTTTTCTGTGGAGGCCCTTCACCACTCTCACCGCCCCATTCTGGATCACCTGAAGACGTTGAAACTCCGATTGCGATATGCCTACCAATAGGCTACAGCCATAATCCAATTTGGATCCGATGATCGCCCTCGCCAAGGTTTCAGAATTTTTTTCAGATATAAGAGGGCGTAGGTGGCAAAAGAATTTGATTAAGTATGAAGATGATGAGATTAAACTGTTCACCTGGGCCTTCATATTCAGATGTTTGTCCAGGTATATACCTAGGGTCTTCACCTTGTTCAAGATCTTGATAACACAATTATCCAAATTGAATTACTTATAGTCAGCCCCCAGTGTCTCCAATTTACTAGGTGAGCCCACTAGGAGAAGTTCCGTTTTAGCACTGTTCAGGGCCAACCCATTGGTGACCATCCAATTTTGGATTTTTAGATACATTTTGTTGATATAAGCTTCGTCCTCTTGATAGCAGCCCGAAATAGGTAAAACACATTGCGTATCCTCTGCATAATTAGCAAATATGACCCCTCCTCTTCCACCATCTGGGAGAAGGGGATCAAAGATTATAAAAGCATGGTAACACGCATGCTCCCTGTGGGACCCCATATAATAGAGTCATAGGATCAGCTTCTGCCATCTCACTAGCCACCCTGACTTGTCTACGTTTCAAAAAAGAAGATATCCATTGAATTGCTTCCTCAGAGTAATGTGCGTTCTCCCTTAGCCTGGTGGACAAGATGGAATGATCCACCAGGTCGAAGGCTGCCGAAAGATCTAAAATCATAAGGAGAGCAATATGGATCAAGCAATACTTGGATCCAACGGGCGTCGAGAAACTCCTGCAGCATGCGCATCCGCAACCTGCAGCGTCTGATGAGGTAAATGCATGACGACATAATGCCGAGCAGAGACTGGATGGCCCTCACTGTGACGATCTTTAGTGCTAGCAGCCGCTGCACCTTGCCCAGCATGACTGCTATCCTCTCTTCAGATGGTGACGCCAGGCATGAGACCGTGTTGAGTCGGGATCCCAGGAACAGCGCGTCCTGCGATCGAGACGAGCAGGACTTTGCATAGTTCACCGAGAACCCCAGATCCGTCAGAAGGCGAAAGGTCCTCGCCGTGTGGTCGACGGCGACTTCTCTTGGTCTGGCCCCGATGAGTCTATCGTCGAAGTAAGGGTAGACATGGATCCCTTGCAGTCGTAGGTGGGCCGCCACTTGCGCCAGGCACTTGAAGACTTTGGGTGCTGACTTCAGTCCAAAGGGAAGGGTCTTGAACTGGTAATGCATCCCCCTGAACGACAAAGCTAAGAAACTAGCAGTGTCATCTGTCAATGGGGATGTGGAATTATGCATCCTCCCGATCCAACAATGACAAAGTCTCCCTCCTCCAGTTGTCCGAGGACGTGTTGAAGAGTGACCATTCAGAACCTCTGGGACTTTATGTATTTGTTCAGTTGTCGCAAGTCGAGGATGAGCCTCCATCCCCGGTCATCTTGCGCATGTGGAAGTACCTTGAGTAAACTCCGGAGCCCCAGAGCCTCTTTGGGACCAGCTCTATTGCCCCTTTCTTTAACATGGCCCGAACTTCCAGCAGTGTGGTTTTCCTGCTGGGCCACCAGTGGCATTTGGGGACACTTTCGATGGAACTCTAGAGCGTCTGTGGGCGAGAGCGTCCCGCACCTAACGGTTTTTGGAAATGGTCTTCCACATGCTGACCAAGTTCGCCAGCTGGCCTATTCCTGCTTGGAGGGCGACAGGCAACCTTGCGGACCCCGATGACGACGGTGTCCTCCTGCGAATGCCTTGGAGCAGCCCCTGTTGGTTTCTTGGGCCGAGGAGCGGGAGGGTTGGTCGTAAGAAGAGCCCCCTGCCAAAACCCCTCTAAGATCGGGCAGACTTGCCTCCTGATGACCAAAAGGACGGCCGTCGCTGGTGTAGCGTGCCCAGCGTAGGTGCCATCTCAGTGTCTGCCTTGATGGCCTGTAGGGACTCATCCACCGTCTTCCCGAAGATATAGCCCCAGTCGAAGGGCATCTCCAAAACCCTTGTTTGGACCTCCTGACGAAAGTTGGTGGCCTGGAGCCAGCCACGACGGCGAAGGCAGACGCCATTGCCCATATGGCAGAAGCCTGCATCCACGATGTCCATGGCCACTGTGATGGCGTGGTCCGACGCCACCTCACCCTCTTGCAGAATCTCCAAAGCATACGCCCCCTCATCATCAGGGAGAAAGTCCAGCAGAGGGTTGTGCTTAAACCAAAGCTCCCAGTCACATTGTGCTGCAAGGGCCTTGGCAGCCTTGATTGTCGTTGCCACAGAGTAGATCCCTCTCCTACCCATCGCGTCCAACTTCTTCCCCTTGTTGTCCCTGAGGGGTGGACGCTGCAGAAGACTTTGAACTCACTGATTTCTTCCTGGCCGCAGCCGAAACCTGAGTCGGAAACAGCTGGGCCCGCAAGCACTTGGGGACAGAGTCCGGCACCCTGTACTTTTTCTCAAGGCAGTCCCTCTTCCCTGGGGCTGTAGAAGGATTCTTCATGAGCGCCAGTCCTTCCTCCCAAATGTCATCCAAGACCGGGACTGAAAGGATGGTCTGCCTCTTCGCCTTGCGGCACTGGTATAAGAAGCCCTTCATCTTCTCCGGCGTGAGCTGGAAAAACGCAGATGCTCTGGAGATCATCACATGGAACAATCCTATCTCGTCCGGCAGAGAGGATATGGGTGGAGGACGACAGTAGGTCCCCCATCCCGTCGTCATCATCCTTGCCCATCATCATCGCTGTTTCCGTCTCCGTCTCTGCAACGGGTGCCTCTTCCTCTTCTTGGATGGCGGTTCCCCCCCCCCCCATCGTCGGGGTGGTCGGCTCCTGCTCAGCTGGGAGAGCAGGAGGCGCCGCCCGGCATCCTCTTCTGTATCTCAGATACCAGTGTATGCAGAGTCGAGAGAATGTCCATTGAGAGGTCTCTATGTGGCAGCTGGAGCGTAGGTATGGGAAGCTGGGGTGTAGGAGAAGGGCCAAGGCCCTCGTTGTCCTGAGGCCCTCGGTCGCCTTCCTCTACGGTATCTTCGTCATCGCCGCCCTCATCGTAGGGCACAACTCAGAAGTTTCCCTCACCGTGACCGCCCTCCTGGATGGTCTGGAGGTAGACAAGTTCCACCTCAGCAGAGGAGATATTCAAGGACATCCACGCCCGCTCGCACCCTTTTTCTACACGTCCAGAAGGGACGGTCTCGGGGAGATGATCAACAACCTCTGCTCCGGGGTCTTCTCAATGGGCTGGAACGCAGCCTCCCTCCTGCGAGGGAGGAACACTCTTGCCTTCGGAAGGGACCCCTGCAGGTCTGCCCCTGTGGCCTTTTGAAAGGGACGCCACCACCTCGATGGAAGGCATCGCCTTAGTCAGGTGCACCTGGGCCTTCACGATCAGGCCAGGCCCTTGTCCTGCTTGGCCTTTGTTGTCGCCCCGGACACCTTGTCCTGCTTGGACAGGATAGAGTAAAACTCTTCCAAAAAGCGAATTTGCAGTAAAAGCTTGAGAGCTAAACACAAAGACTCCCAACACTTGAACGTGTGGTAAAAATGTGAAGATGGCTGCCAGGAGGAGGGGCTTAGGTAGAGGGCAGTCATTGGCTAGGGGCAGTATGACCTAGAGCTCAGTGACTGATTGTTAAGAGAAATACAGTTCAGAAATGAAACTAATTGATTTTGTTTTCTTTACCGAGGATTCCTTGCCTGACGGGGAATATTCATGAGCATGTGAATCCGTGCCAGACCCCATGCTTGAGAACTGGAAGTTTTCGCCGATTTCGACATGGGAGTCTGATGTTGAGTCTCGGCGGGAGGGCGGTCCGAAACGACATCCTCTGACGCTCTGCTTTCGGCCAGTGTTTTAGGCCCAGCGTCCGTGTCGCGTACTACGCACGACTTTGGGGGCCTGTCGTCTGGTGACCTAGATAGCCCAGAGGACAGGGTACTTGTGGACCGTCCCCTTGGAGCCATGTCGAGGTTTGCATCGTAACTTTCGGCCACGAGATATGTGTTTGGTGTGAATTGCACTATGTGTGCTAATGCCACCAGGTGTCATCCCCGCAACAGTGCCGCCGCCCTGTCTATTGGGGTCAGGGGCTAGCACATGGGTATCGAACGGTTCCCCCGTCGCCTTGCCATCCGAAAAGATTGCAATGCTGCCATCGCTGGATGCCCCCTGCACGTCCAAGGTGGCCTCGGCCTGCATGGAGTGGTGGGCCATATGTTTGGTCTTTCGGTCCTTGAGTGTTTTCGCTTTGTAGAGCTTACAAGCTAGACAATGGCCCTCATCGTGGTCCTGTGCAAGACAAAGATTGCAGACACGGTGCTAATCTTGCCACAGAAGGAACAAGTTACTTACCTGTAACTGTTGTTCTCCAGCATGGGTCTGGCATGGATTCACATGCTCATGAATATTCCCCGTCGTCAGGCCGGGAATCCTCGGTAAAGAAAAAACCAGTATCAGTTTCGTTTCTGATCTGTCTTTCGTAGCAATAACCAATCACTGGTCTCTGCGTCATACTGACCACAGCCAATGACTGCCCTCTACCTAAGCACCGCCTCCGGCAGCCATCTTCAGATTTGGAAGCACGTGAAGTGGCAGTATGACCAAGTGAAGAGCCGCAGAGGGGTAGGCGGGAGGGTTCGCATGTGAATCCATGCCAGACCCATGCTGGAGAACAACAGTTACAGGTAAGTAAATTGTTCCTTCTCCAGCATGGGGTCTGGCATGGATTCACATGCTCATGAATAAAGTATACATAGCAGTACACACATGCACAACCACGGGAGGTGGCAAAGGCTCAACATTAAGCATTACATCAAACCCAACATTAAGCACCTTACCTCCTCACCAGGCTCACCTCAGGCGAACAGGTTGCGCAGCACTGCTTGGCCGACCCTGGACTCCTCCCTGGAATCCCGATCGACGCAGTAGAATTTCGTGAAGGTGTGCGTCGACCTCCACGTAGCAGCCCTGCATATGTCCAGCAGGGGCACACCAGAAAGGAACGCCGTGGTGGCTGCGATCGCTCTGGTGGAATGGGCTCTCGGACGGCCAGGCAGCGGTCGGTTTGCCAACCGATGACAGTACATGATACAGCCGGAGAGCCATCTGGAAATGGAAGCCTTCGAGAGAGCCTTCCCCTGATTGACAGGTCCAAAATTCACAAAGAGTTGTGACGTCTTCCGAAAACACTTCGTGCGGTCCACGTAGAACTTCAGCGCTCTAGCCACATCCAGCGAGTGCAAAGTCCTCTCAGCCGGCGACGAAGGCGACGGGAAGAACACAGGCAACACCAAGGGTTCGTTGAGATGGAAGTCCGACGGTACCTTGGGCATGAAGGAAGGGTGCGTCCTGAGCACTACCCTCGTGTCGTGAAAAGTCAAGTACGGGGCCTTGCAGGAAAGGGCCTGGATCTCTCCCACCCGTCGTGCGGAGGTGATGGCCACAAGAAATGCTGTTTTCCACGACAGAAACTTCGACGGGGCCGAGTGCAGAGGCTCGAACGGAGGTCCCATGAGCTTGGTCAGCACCACGTTGAGCTCCCACGCCGGGGCCGGAGCCTTCACCGGCGGGAACGATCTGAACAGTCCCTTCATGAACTCTTTCACCAGACGATGAGACCACAAGGACGTCCGGCCCGTGGTTCTGGTGTATCGGGAGATCGCAGCAAGATGAATCTTGATGGACGCGTGTGCCAGTCCAGCTTTGGCCAGCGTCAGCAGGTACGGCAGTACCTGGGGAGCCGTAATCCGTAGAGGGTTAATCTTCTGTGCGTGGCACCAGACAGAGAACCTCTTCCATTTGTGTCCGTAGCATTTAAGAGTCGAGGACGCCCTGGCCTTTGCAAGAACCTCTCTGCAGTCGGCCGGTATGTCGTATCCTCCAAACTCTAGCGCTGCAGGAGCCAGGCCTGCAAGTTCAGCGATCTCGGGTCGTGGTGGAGGATGGCGCCTCCTTCCCTGGAGAGTAGATCCGCGTCCACCGGCAGCTTGATTGGCGGGGACGCTGATAAGTCCAGAAGGTCCGGGAAGCATATCTGCCTCGGCCACGCAGGTGCGACGAGGATCATCCTGCACCGTGACCTCTTGTGCTGGTTGACGAGCCGGATTAGCAGTGGCAAAGGAGGGAACGCGTAGAGGAACAGGCCCTCCCAGGGGAACGAGAAAGCATCGCCCATGCTCTTCGCCTGGGGAAACCTGCTGGCGAACCTCCGGCACTTGGAGTTCGTCGCCGTCGCGAACAGGTCGATCTGGGGTGTGCCCCACCGTCGGAAGTGGCGATCCACTAGATCCTGCCGTAGTTCCCACTCGTGGCACGAGCGCAGCTCCCTGCTGAGTGAGTCGGCGATGGTGTTTTTATCCCTGCCAGATGAAACGGCACCAGAAACATCCTTTGGGCGACGGCCCAATGCCACAGGTCCTGCGCCTCCTTGGACAGTGCTGGGGACCTGGTTCCGCCCTGTTTCCTGATGTAAAACATGGTGGTGGTGTTGTCGGTGAAGATCCTCACCACCTTGCCCTTGAGGGACGGAAGGAAGGACCCGAGGGCCCAGAACACTGCACGGAGCTCCAGGACGTTGATATGGAGGGACTTCTCCGTCGGGAGCCAAAGGCCTCTCGGGTGCAGATTTTCGGTGTGCGCTCCCCACCCTTCCAGGGAGGCATCCGTGGTCACGGTCTCCTGGTGGTCTGGGGTCTGGAAGTCCATGCCCGCCGTCAGATGCGCGCGGGTGCCCCACCACCGGACCGCTCGGCGGAAACTCTCGTCGAGAGTGATCCTTTCCTCGAAGCCGCCCGTCGTTTGGATCCAGCGCGCGTCCAGGAACTCCTGCAACGGGCGCATCCTGAGCCTGCACATGGGAATGAGGTAGATGCAAGAAGACATCATTCCGAGGAGGGACTTGATGGACCTCACCTTGGCCGCGTCGGAAACCAACATCCGCTGTACCTTGCCCAGGATGGACCTGGTCCTTTCCTCCGACGGGGAGGCCAGAAGGGACACTGTGTCGAGCTTCGCTCCCAGAAACAGTGCGTTTTGCGCGGGTACTAGGTGGGACTTGGCGTAGTTCACGGAGAATCCCAGGTCCGTGAGAAGTTGGACGGTCCTCGCCGTGTGCTCCACGGCGAGCTCCCCGTCTTGGCTCGGATGAGCCAGTCGTCCAGGTAGGGGTAGAAGTGTATCCCCTCGCGGCGCAGCTGCGCCGCCACCGGTGCAAGGCACTTGGTAAATACCCTGGGTGCCGACCGTAGTCCGAAGGGGAGGGTTTTGAACTGGTAGTGACGCCCTTGGACCACAAACCTGAGGAATTTTCGGTGCCCCTTTAGGATGGGAATATGGAAGTAGGCATCCTCCAAATCCAACGACGACAGGAAGTCTCCTTCCTCCAGCTGACCCAGGACGTGCTGGAGGGTGACCATCCGGAACTTCTGCGCCTTGATGAATTTGTTCAGACGTCGCAGGTCTAGGATGGGGCGCCATCCTCCAGTCTTCTTCTTCACGAGGAAGTATCTTGAGTAAACTCCGGAGCCCCGAAGCCTCTTTGGGACGAGTTCGATGACGCCCTTCCTGAGCATCGCCTTTACCTCCAGGAGAAGCTGAGGGACGTGAAGCTCTTTCCTGGCCACGGGGGGGACGCGCGGGCACCTTCTTTGAAACTCGAGCGCGTGTCCACGGGCTAAGGCGTCCAGCACCCAACGGTCGGTGGAGATGGACTCCCACACGCTGACGAAGCTCGCCAGCCGGCCTCCCACGGTGGGGGCCCGACCCCACGGCCGGTTCAATCCTGTTTCGACGAGGCTTTGCCGCCTTGACCTCCTTGGCGACGACGGCGGGGTCCGCCGGACTTGCCTCGTCCTCTGTAGGCCTCCTGAGACGACGAGCGGGCCGCTTGACGGTAGGTGGAGAAACCGCCGCCGGAACCTTTGGAGGCACCCTTGCCTCCGCTGCTCCGAAAGGGCGTCCGTCGTTGCTGCAGAACCCCAAGGGCCCGGGCCGTCTCAGTGTCCGCTTTAATGGCCTGGAGGGAATCGTCCACTGTTTTCCCAAACAGGTTGTTCCCATCGAACGGCATGTCCAGGACTCTGGTCTGTACGTCTTGACGGAAGTCCGTAGCCTTGAGCCATCCACGCCGCCTAAGGCACACGCCGTTGCCCAACTGGCGAAACCCAGTGTCGGCGATGTCCGTCGCAATAGTGATGGCGTGGTCCGACGCCACCTCGCCTTCCTGTAGGATCTCAAGGGCATCCGCCCTCTTGTCGTCCGGTAGGAAGTCCAGCAGGGGAGCCAGTTTGTACCATAGCTCCCTGTCGTAGCGGGCCGCGATAGCCAAGGCGTTGGCCGCTTTAATCGTCGTCGCTGCCGACGAGATGACCCTGCGTCCCATAGCGTCCAATTTCTTTCCCTCGCCGTCCGGTGAGGAAGTCGATGTGGAGGCCGCACCCCCCCCCCGCTTTCTTCCTGGCCGCCGCGGAGACGACGGAGTCCGGGGTAGGCTGCGCCCGGAGGCACAGGGGGGCCGTGTCCGGGACCCGGTACTTCTTCTCGTACCGGTCTCTTCTAGCTGGCGTCGTGGAAGGGTTCTTGAGGAGGGCGAGGCCCTCATCCCAAATGTCGTCCAGTAGAGGCACCGCGAGGACCCTCTTCCTCTTGGCCTTGCGCCGTTGATAAAGGAATCCTTCCTTTTTCTTCTCCTCAGGGCAGAGTTGGAAAAGCTCGGATGCCCTGGCGATCATGGAGTGGAACGATCCAATCTGGTCGGGAGGAGAAACCCTGGTGGGAGGTGACGACGGTAGATCCTCGTCGTACACCTCGTCGTCCGTACCCGTCGCTGCCGTGTCAGTCCCCGTATCATCCCCTCGGGTGGACGGGGAGGAGGGCTGGACGGGGCGCAACAGCTGAAAAGGAGGTGGAGGGTGAATCCTTCTTTTCTTGCGCGGGGGAGCGCCAGAAGGTCCCGGTTCAGGATCCCCCGACGGGAGGTTCCTCCGTCAGCAACGGTAGTCTCGTCCTTATCTCTGAACATAAGGACTGTATAGCCAACAAAATGGCCGCCGAGTTGTCTTGCGGCGCTGGCAGAGGGGAATCCGACGGGCTATCAGGGGCCCCGTCGGTACCCTCGACAATGTCAACGTCACCTGCGTCGGGATCCATCCCGACGGGCCGGTCTTCTTCCACGCCAAGGCCGTGGCTTAAGACCTCGATCAACTCTTCCTCTGAGGTTGAGGCCGAATCTACGACGACACCCTGCCCCCCCTTTTTCTTCCCCGCCGGGGGTTTCACGGGGGTCCTATCGATGGGCACAAAAGAGGACTCCCTCCGAGGTGGCAGGGAGACTCTGAGCCCCGAGGTCGCCACCACTGGTGTAGCCTCCACAGGCTGAGCCAGGGCCGCCGCGACAGTATCGATAGAGGGCTTGGCCGGATGGATTAAGGCCTTCACCACCTTAGGTGCGCTCACCGCCTTATCCTTGAGGGGGGGGGACACTGCCTCGCTCCCCCTCCGATGGGGCCTTCGAGCTCGACCGGGGCCTCTCCAGGAGCTTCGCCGGGTGCTCGCCCTTCCTCTTACCAGACCCAGAGCGTTGGCTCGTGGCTGAAGGTGCCGGGGAGGGTGCGCCCTGCCTGGCGCCCGTAGAGCCCGACCGTTCGGCGCTCCCGGTGTCAGCGGACTCACGGTGCTTGGCCTTGTGTTGGACCCCCGTCGCCGGGGCGTCCTCAAAGGTCTTAGAAGACCGCTCGGATTTCTTCCTCTTCTCGCCTGACGGGCTCTTCCCTTCCAGCCAGTTGGCGAGACGTTGATGGCGGTCCTTCATGGTCTGCTCCGACATGTTGCCGCAAAACGCACAGTCCTTCTCCACGTGCGTCTTGTCCTCATGTAAGCAGTAGAGACAAAAGGAGTGTTCGTCCTCCTTAAAGACGTTCTGCAGCTGGCATCCAGGGCAGATCCTGAACAGCTTTCCGGGCGTCGAGCTTCCCTTCTCCTGGGCCATGTCCGGGCCTGAGAAACTTCTGGAATCCTCCAAAAGCGTAGCTTGACGAAATCTTCACCCTTGAGGGGCGCAGATGAATCCGACACGGGTCCCCGTTGATCGGAGAGTCGGTGGAGCTTGAGGCTCTTTTGACCGAAAAAACAAAGTTTTTGAGAAAAACGTGAAAAAATAGCACTAACGCTCGAGAGCAATAGCACGAGGATCCCAACACATGAACGTGCGGTAAAAATCTGAAGATGGCTGCCAGAGGCGGTGCTTAGGTAGAGGGCAGTCATTGGCTGTGGTCAGTATGACGCAGAGACCAGTGATTGGTTATTGCTACGAAAGACAGATCAGAAACGAAACTGATACTGGTTTTTTCTTTACCGAGGATTCCCAGCCTGACGACGGGGAATATTCATGAGCATGTGAATCCATGCCAGACCCCATGCTGGAGAAACTTTTTATTGCAACTTGTGTAGAATTTAAATGGTGTTTTCTCCATGGTTTAAAAGAAGGGCAGCAAGGCGAAAATAGAGCGGGGAATATGTATTCGCTTGGAGAGCCCTAAAAAATGTCCACCCCACTCTGCCTACTGTTAGGGATGAGGCCCTGTGCGGCCTTCCAAGGCCAAAGATGTGCTTCGAAGCAAGGTCTTTGTTTGGCGTTCGTCCTTTCCACCGCCATCGAGATGTTTTTCGAAATCAGTGATAAAAGGATGGAAAGAGTAACTAATTGTAATTATTTTTCAATCTATGGCGTTAGCCGAAATAGGAACTCTGCGATTAAACATCCGTCAATGATGGCAGAAGAAAACTATCTGAGGGACCTCGAAGCATGAAGGACCATGGGTACATTGGACGTCACACTAGGGAGAATATTACTGGCATGCCCTGTCGACGTCCCTTTTCGAGTTTCGAAAAACAACAACTGTAATACTCTGCAGTTTCCACTAGATATCGGCCTATGCACAGCATGCAATCCAAGCAGATTCCACAAGCCTCAAAAAAAAAAAAAAAATATATATATATATATACACACACACACACACACACACACACATTTCTGATGGTTGTATCTGCTTAGATTCACATGCGGTGCATAGTCCGGCATCCAGTGGTCACTGCGGAGTATTGCATTTTGTTTTTCGTAGTCAAGAAGAGGACGTCGACAAGGCGTGTCTGTAACACTATCCCTATAGTGACTTGCAGTGTACCCACAACCCCTCACGCGTCGAGGTCCCTCTGTTTGTGTTTTTTCTGCCCTGAGGGAGCCTTCTATACGTGAGGGAGTACAGAAAAGAGAGCGAGATGTAGAAAGATGTCTATTTTCCTTCCATCCGAGTGGGGAGGAAGGGTGGGCGCATGTGAATCTAAGCACATACAACCATCAGAAATGCTTTTACGGTAAGTAATGCATTGTCTTCTGATGTTTGTTAATCTGCTTAGGATCGCTGTGCATAGACTAGCGAGCAGTACCCAGAGTTGGAGGTGGGTTGTCAGAAGGAACAGTAGAAAAAAAGAGGTCTTAATACTGCTTGTCCCACCTAGGAATCGGATCTAGAGTGAGCATCTAGACAGTAGTGTTTTGAAAAGGTGTGTACAGAACTCCAGGTTGCCGCTTTGCAAATGGACTCAAGGGGAACGTTTGCAATGGATGCTATGGATGCCCCAGTGCCTCGAGTAGAGTGTGCTCTTGGCTTGAAGGGTAGTTCTCTCTTAGCAAGAGAGAAACAGAGTGATGCACTGAACAATCCATCTAGATATAGTGGACTTTGAGACTGCATCTCCTTCTCTTCCTGCTGCCACTGAGACAAAGAACTGATTAGTCTTTCTCAGTGGCCTAGTTCTTTCCATATAAAACATGACAGCTCTGCGCACATCGAGTGTATGCAGGCTCTTTTCTCCCAAATTGGAAGGGTTATGAAAGAACGTTGGTAGTTCTATTGACTTGTTGACATGGAATTTTTTATATGAATTTCGGTGCAAACCTTGGGTGTGTGTGTAGAACCACCTTATCTTTGTGAACTGTTACAAAGGGGTCTAGAATAGAAAGAGTCTGTAGTTCACTTACTCTCCTAATGGAGGTGATGGCTATTAGGAAAGCAGTCTTAAGAGTGAGGTCCTTAGGAGTTGCCTTGTGCATGGGTTCAAAGGGTGAGCCCATAGGCCTGGTAAGTGCCACATTAAGGTCTCAGCCGGGAGCTGGGTTTGCTATCGGAGGGAGTATTCTCTTTACCCCCTCCATGAAGGCTTTGATAACTGGGACTTTCCACCATGACACCTTAAGTTGAGAGGTGGTGTATGCCGAAAGTGCCGCTAGATGGACTTTAATAGAATTGAACACTAGACCTGAGTCCAGTAAATGGGTCAGGTAAAGGACAATTTGTGTGGGAGAGCAGTGGACTGGGTTGATGCTTTTACCTCTACACCAGATGACAAATCTCTTCCACTTGCTAGAATAGCAGTGGCGACTGTTGGGTTTTCTAGCTTCTCTGAGAATGTCCATGCATCTCTGAGGGAGTTGTAAATGGCCACATTCTAGGACCTCAGGAGCCATGCTGCTAAGTTCATGTTTTGTGGGCATGGGTGTAGTGTCTTGCCCTTGTCCTGTGACAGCAAGTTGTACGGGCAGGGCAGTTTCACTGGTAGGGACATCTCCATCAGGTGCGCAAACCATGGTTGGCGGGCCCACATCGGGGCCATCAGTATCATGGTGACTGGTTCCTGGTGCATCTTGTGCACTATCTTGTTCAGCAGAGGAGTCGGAGAAAAAGCGTAAACAAATTTCCCTGACCATGTATCCAGAGACCGTTCCCCTTGGAGCGGTTCTGTGAGTATCTGGAGGCGTAATCTAGGCATTGTGAGTTCTCCAGAGTTGCGAACAGGTCTATTTCTGGGAAGCCCCATTGTGTGAAGACGTCGAAGACGATGTCTTTGTGTAACCGCCATTGGTACTCCGAGGGCAGAGGGAAGTCTCTGCTGAGTTCGTCTGCTAGCAGATTGAGTTCCCCTGGTACATGTTGTGACAATAGGAACATGTGTTTGAGAGCCCACTTCCAGATATTTTGGGACAGCTTGGACAATCCTGGAGAGTGAGTGCCCCCTTGCTTGTTGAGGTAGTACATGGCTGTGGTGCTGTCCGTGAGGATAATCACCGTCTTCCCTTGTAGGTGTGTCTGAAAGGCTTTTAGTGCCTTGAACACCGCAAGTAGCTCTAATAAGTTTATGTGCTTGGAAGCTATGCTCGGAGTCCAAACTCCGTGAGCAGTCTGATGGGATAGGTGAGCCCCCCCCATCCTGTGAGGGGTGCTTCTGTGGTTAGAGTGGCTTCCACTGCGGGGTGGCGAATGGTTTCCCTATTACCAGGTTTTCCTTCGACCACCACCGTAGCGAGAGAACCAAGGCCTGCGAGACCACCACTAGATCGTCCCATTGTCCGCTGGCCTGACACCACTGGCTGTTGAGCCACTCTTGCATTGGGCGCAGGCGCGCGTGAGGTACCAAATAAATACATGACGCCATCATTCCTAGCAAGCACATTGCTTTGCGTACCGTCACCTCTCGACTGGCCACATATTGAGGGATCTGAAACAGCATATTTTGGACCCTCTTGTTGGAGGGGAAGACGAGGCCGTCTTTTGTTCGAATTAGAGCCCCTAGGAATTGTTTGATTTGGCTGGGGTCTAAGCTGGACTTCTGTCGCATTTGTCTTCCGGCGCTCACGACACGGCATGCAGACGGGCTCTTGAAGTGGAAGGAAGAAGATCCTGTTGTAGGATTATTATCAGAGCAGCACCTTGTGGCTACAGATAGAAAGATCTCCTTGTATACAATACGTTATAACAGGTGAGCAATTTTGAAACCAATAGCCCAATCTAAACATGAAGAACCACTCTAGAATGAGTTTATAGAAATTACATGAATTTATGAATACAACTGAGTTATGAATACAGAAACATAATTAATCAGAGTGGTGATACTCACCCTACTTGATGCTTAGGGGAATAAGGCAACTCCCGATTTTCTGTCCTGAAGAAGGTTGCAAGATCCAAGGGGCTGCGAATGTGGATGTACCGTAAAGACAACCGAAACACGTGTAGACATAGGTCTGTGTGATTAGGAACACGCAGGCAGTACCATTACAGTATTGGATAGAGGACTTTTTTGATCACTGTGTAAACAAGTAATTGGAGGGGGTCCATGAAGGAGGCCAGGAGACAATAAGACTCTCATGCTGTGATAAAGCAAAAAGTGGAAAGAGTGGTAGGAGTGAATCAGTATGAATGTGAGATGCAGATATTTGTTTTTGTGAAAATGTTTGATTTTATATTTTATGAAATTTTGATATGTGAATAAAGGTTTTTAGAAATCAACAAATGGAACATTTATTGGTATTGATAAATGTTGTGAATAGCTATTCCCTGTTCTGTTGGTCCAACATTAGATTTGTTATATCACGCCTGGAGGACCAGGGACTTTAATCAGGCATCCCTTTTGTGTATAACAGGCAAGTGTGTAGTCAGCAGCAGATGGTTTGCTGTGGATTACTGTCAAAGCTTTGTCTAACGTCGGTGAAACCAGAGCTCTGCCCCGCTGGAGTGTGTGCATCACATGGAGAAACACGTGTACATGGAAGTCTGCAGTCAGTAGGACACGGGACTGAGATCGGTGGCTGGACTGCCTACTTTTAATTGAAACCATTTCCAAGCTGAGATTTGTACGGATTTTCTGCAACATGCTACTAATGTAGGCTATTACCATATACTGATCACTACCGGTTTACTTTACCATGCCATGTAACAAGTGCGGGAGGGGACAAAATTCAATTTATCCTCCCGTAACAAACAACATGCTCCCTCACACTGAAGCCTTGACTGCCTAAGCAACAAAGTTCAACTCCCAGTTAAGGGTGTAAAGATTATAGCCACCTTTCAGGGCGTCCTGGATAAATTCACATCTAGTACCAACACAAACAGTGACCTCTGCTGCAGAAGCAAACGCCATGGGCAATATGACTGCAGATATTTTACTTGCCTCACACAACTATTGCCTGTAGACAACAATTACTGCGCATGTGCTATGACCTGCAAAAGGAAGTGTATTCATCTTGTATAATGCGCATAATACCAGAGCCCACTTTCTAAGCGCAGGGCCAGGATATGAACCTGTGTTGTCATGCTTCCAAGACAAAAGTGTTGCCCTTGAGCTATCATCCTGGACGGAATTTATTGCGCCCAGGCAATAAGAGTCCAGCAGCAATAACCTCTTTGGCAACAGACAAAAATCCTTCTAAGTGTCAATCAGCTTCTCCTAACCAGGCCATATTATCTGAGTCCAGTACGAACATTAACAAGTCTACTACCAGTGTCGCAGGACACGCCTCTAATTGCACGTTTTGATCAATTACAGATCTTCATGAAAGCCATACTGGACGCTTGAACTGTTACTTTAGAAACTGAAAAAAAGAACACTGCTACTTAAGCACATTGAATCTATTATTGCTGCAAACAATCTGCAATCATCATTCATGCAAGAGTGTGAGCTTGGCGAGGAACAGCCATTCAATAATGCTATTCCGCAACTAAACAATGACGGACTATAGTTGCCATTTCTTTGCACCAAGTAACACAATCAGCCTGTTCTTTTGAATATATCACACAATATTACAGAGCTACTAAATTAGGTGAACAATGGTTGTGATGACAGACCGGGGCATCAAAGAAAGTGTCACAAGTGCTCAAAAAGATTTAAAATCCAACAAAAGAGTACTGGTCACTTCACTGGTGTCTAATGAAATAAGACACGAGACGCACAATCTTTCTCTGAATCATTCTACGGTTATTGAGACTAATGCACAAAAAGAACATCAAAGAAATATATGAAAAATGGTGCCAAAAAAACAAACCTACTGGTATACTTCACACATGGGTTATGCGCTCCCTCGCCCCAGTACTAACGAGTCCTATGCTGAGAATTTAGTGACTATGATGGAGAATTCAATAACATCCACACAGGCAATATCTCATGACAGCTGCTTCTATGTGGCTAAATTGGGAGGTGAAAACGGCAGCAAAGTGTCCCTGGACAATACCGCTTTACAGCAACCTGTCTAACCAACTATTGCCTCACAGACAAGCAAAAGTGATCAAACAGCAATAATGGTACAAATCATAACATTTTAACTGTGTCTGCATTATTTATGTGAGTCAGCCTTGCCAGCCATATCCCATCCCATAATTGAATGTGTGCAAATCCCCCCCATTCGAGTGAAATGCATTATTTCAAGCTATATTTATGCCCATATGCTGTTTGTTCCCGAGTCATACAAAATGTGTTAGCATTTCATTTGTACAATAACTTCCCTGGTGTAATGTACAAATTTAGATTCGTACACCTATAAAAGTGTTACTGTTCTCCATTTAAAATCAGCTTGACTTATGGTCCTAACCATTTGTAAGTGTCTTTTTACTTATTTGCCATTTCTCATTTGAATCAATCCTGTGCACTTTGTTTCTTGCCTTAATCAGATCCCACAACTATTTTGCTTCTCCCTTCAGTGGGTACAACTAGGTCTGAAATGTAAGAAACAGGTTTGCATTAGTCCAACTTTACTATTCCATCAACCCTTACCCTATCTTATTTAGCAATCTTACTCTTGCAAATCCAAAGACTGCTCTCTGTGAGGAACCCGAAGGCATCCTCCAACCTACTCCCCTTGGATCTTCCGCTGAGGTGGCCAGAGAAAAGGCCATCACTTTTGGATCCTGACCCTGAGGGTGGATATGCGAGGGAGGATCATCTGGGAAGAGGGACCCTGGGTAGTGTGGAGAGGATGACGTCAGGTGAGACATGGTATCCCATTTCCCGTATGAGAATGAGTCCTACCCTCCCCCTGCCTTCGTGGGGTATTGCAAGCCTTCTCCCCTTCCACACAAAACCACCCACCCACTGTCCCACAATCCTATGCCTTGAAGACTGGGAAGAGGCAACTAGGGGTTATGCACACTTCTAGTCAATTCCCCACTGTGGTACTGAGACAAGGAAAATGCCTATGGAGGGTCAGGCATGTCCAGTTAATGTTTAGGAAAGTTGAATTTGGGGGTTTTGCATTGTGGTACTGTTAAATACGACTCATTAGGCACTCTCCCACTCTCTAGGCCCCCACCCACTGAATGTACCTGTTTTCTCTTCTTCTGTGTGTTCCCTACTGTGTACCCCCCCCCTCCCACACCCCCCACTTTGTGCATCCTGTGCTGTGCGATACTGGGCTTTGCAGCCTTCTGCGTCCTACTTCCTCTGTGCACCCTCTATGGTGCTTTCCGTCTCCCCCATCTTCTCTAACCGCTACCCTGTTTCCTATCCTATCCCTCTCACTAAGTAGGGAAGCAAGAAATTCAAGCAGGACATCCTGGTCTCCAACCCAGGCCTCCCTATCGCCGATACCTACATCCGTGCTTCCTCCAGACAGAGTCTCACCGACATCCTCGGTCATTCCCTGTCTTATGGACCACTCATATGGGCTCTGTTCTCTCTCCTCCGCTCCCATTAATGGTGGCACTCGTGGGAGGTCCTCTTGGCCTCCTTCCACTTCAAGACCATCATTAATGTCCATCTGAATGGCACTGTCTTGGTCCAGGGCCCTCAGCGCAATCTCCTCCTTTTTGATAGACATCTCCCGCGTCTTATCAACTTCCTGCCTTCTCCTGCTACTCATAGCATCGGTCTCCTTCGCCACCTCCTCCTTCCACCGCCGCTCTGGCACCCTCGTCCTCCTCTATACCACAACCTTCTACCACCTCTGCCCAGTGTCAGGCTCCTCTACCACTTCTGCTGGGCGTACCTCAAGACTGTACACCACGGACGGAAGTCTTTCAAATGTGGCAATCTGGTCCACGTTGCTATCAACTTCTGTTCTGCTTCCAAACACTCCTCTGCAGCTCCTAGAAGAACTTGACCTGGATGTACTCGCTCTCACCGAGACATGGGTTGACACTCCCCTCCCTGATAGCTACAAGATCCTCTCCGAACCCAGAACCAATCGTGCTGGAGGTGTAGTAGCTCTGATCTATTCAGGAGGGGCTCCCTGCTTCTGTCATTCCAACACAGGCCAACTCATCCTTTGAATGCCTTGTCTGCAGGCTCTCTATCTAAACTGGCCTCTCTCCAACTTTGGCCACCATTTACAGGCCACGTGGCCAGGTCACCCTCTGAGTGCGCGGACCTCTCCTCTTCTCTCCTTGCCTCTACCTCTCAACTTCTCCTTGGAGACCTCAATGCTTCAAATCCCTCCTCAGGGCAATTCCGCAACCTCCGAGACACTATCTCTCTTTCCATTCTAACCCTCTGGTCCGACACACTGTGCCAGGCATACTTTGGATGTTATCATCTTCTCAGACATCCCCTCTCTTGGGCTGACTAATTTCTGCTCTCCTCAGACCTGAAGCTCTGTGTCCCCAGGCTAAACCCACCCCAGCACTGCCACCTACCTTCTCGGTCATTCGGCCCATGAAGCATGTGTCAGTTGATGCCTTCGTTGCTACTTTTTCTGCAACTCCTACAACTGCGGCTGACTCACACTGACTGAGCCCTTTCTAACCTGCACCTTTCTATCTCCAACACTCTGGACGTCCTTGCCCGTCATGAGAATACGTCTGAAGCCTACCTCTGAGTGCAACTCTTGGTATGACTCCGACCTCGCTGCCCTGAAACGCAAGTGTTGGGTGGCTGAGAGGAAGTGAGGGCATCGGGCGCATCCTCTGACAAACTGCCCTGCCGCCTGTTCCAAAGACAATACAGACTCCGTCCTATCAAAGAAGAGCCCACATCCAAGCACAAGTATCTATGGCCTCCAACAGAACAGCCAAACTCTTTAAAATCTGCAAGGAGCTGGCCAATCCTTCTGCCGTCTCTCCACCTCTCCTGTTCCCTCTCAGGCCCTCTGTACGGCTCTGGCTTCTCACTTCACCACTTAGGACATCCTGTCCTCTCTCTCCTCTCCCTCTTACTCTCACCTCCCCCCTCTGGCCGCCTCTCCCTCGCCTTCTCTTTTCTACAACAGCTGTTTCTAGACAAGTCTGATCTATGAAAGTATTGTCCAAACAGGTGCACCCCCGCTCCTCCAGAACCATCAAGGACCACATTGACACCCTCGCTCCAGCCTTGGCCAATTTCTGCAATCACTCTTTTGCCACTGGAAGTTTCCCCCTCTCTCCTCAAGCAATCCCTAGTGCACCCCCTCCTTAAAAAAAGTCTTCTGCCAATCTTACCTGTCCAGCAAACTATCAACCGATCGTCATAACTCCTTTCATGGGCAAAACTCCTGGAAAAGCTGGCCATCTGCCAGTTTACTCTCCAAACCAAATCTGTTGGTTGTCTCCACGGCCATCAGTCTGGCTTCAGAGCAGCCAGAGGCACGGAAACTGCTCTCCTGAACACCTGCTCACTAATCTCGATTCAAGCCTTCCTTCTGTCCTCATCCTCCTAGACCTTTCGTCTGCGTTTGACACTGTCAATCATGCCATTCTGATCAATCGGCTCTGTGAGAAACTTGGCATCACGGGTCAGGCCCTGGAGCGGTGGACCTCCTTCCTCATGGACAGACCTTTCCAGGTCCAACTTGGGTCCTTCTCTCCACCACCCCGCACTCCACATATGGTGTTCCCCAGGGTTCTAACCTCTCACCCTGGCTCTTCAATGTCTCCTTGGCAACTTTGGCCCACCTTAGCTCTACCTTCCCCTCTAACGTTCAGTGTTATGCGGACAGCCACTCTTTCAGGCTCCCCTCCGCCGCTTCTCCTCTCTTCTCTCGCTCATTCCCAACTGTCAATCCGCGATTCAGGTTTGGTGTGCCTTCAACGATCTCAGCCTTAATGCCACTAAAACTGAGATCCTTCTCATTGGGACCCCTGCTTCCGCTTTCCGTCTCTTCATGGGCCCTCTTCCTTCACCATCCTGTGAGGCAAAAAACCTTGGTGTCATCTTAAGACTCCACTCTCTCCTTCTCACATCACAGACCAGTACAAAAAGGCCCACTACCAGCTGGACATGCTCAGAGGTATTCTTCCTTTTCTCACTTTCCCCCCAGAAGCTCAGTATGCAGAGACCTGGTTCTCTCTAGGCTGGATTATTGCAACAGCCGTTTTCTCAATCTCCCTTCTACTCTCCACCCTCTGCAACTAACCCAGAACAGGACTGCAAAATGTATCCTTGCCCGCATATCCAGGGACCAAATCTTTCCAGCCCTGAAATCTCTCCACTGGCTCCCGGTGGCTGCAAGAATCAAGTTCAAGACCCTCTGTATCGCCCACAAGGTCTTCTGGGGTCCCACTACATCCAAATCTCTTCCAAAATACCTTCCTTCTCAAGCCCTTTGCTCAGCTACCTCCAACTCGGAGGTTCAGATGCTTCTCCAGACAGTGAAGAATGGGGGGGGGGGGGGGTAGAGGGGGTAGATCATTACTCTGCAGGTGCCCCACCCTGGAAGGGCCTCCCTACCCCTCTCAAACTTGAGTCGGACCACCTGAAGTTCCAAAAGCAGCTTCATGTTTTCCTCTGCTTTCTCGCGCTCTCTCTCTCTCTCCCCTGCTGACTTACCCGTCTGCTGTGCCGACTGGTTGCTTGTTACCCTCCGATCTCACTGGATACCAGGCTCCTTCTTATTAGTCTTCCCTGCACGGCCCCATTGCCTCCACGCCCCCTTAGGGGCTGTATCTCTCACCGCTACAGCCCCCTGCCTCCTTGCACAGCCCAGAGACCCACTGCCCTGGCTGCACTTACTCAGAGCAATGTTGCCCTGATTGCACTCCCTCCTCCCCATCACGCCCACTCTCCCTTCTCACACACTTTGCGTTGTCGCACTTGCACGATCTGAATGACAAGGCCTAGTAAGATAGTTTGTCTTATACTCCTGTCTCCCTCCCTAGTCTTGTCGCGCCTAGAAACACTTGCATAAAGGTGTGTTTTAAATGACTTGTATCAAATCATATAAATAAAACAACTACTTTACTAGATTACAGTGTTGTATTATTCTGATCGAACTGTGTAAAAATGCAAGTGTTTGTGCTCTATCTTCACGTTAACCAGAATAGGGTAGCCTCTCAATCGGTCCACATGGTTGATTTTGAAAATTCATCTAAGCATTGATGTACCAAACGTGTGGATAATCGATCTTTATGCAGTCACCAGGGATTACTTTAAGATGAACCCCTTGAAGCTCATAGGGGCATCCTCCTTAGCCTCAGTTATCCATGCTTAATGGAGCTTCAACGGCTGATGCTCGCATCTTGAAAATGTTCAATCCCAGTCCCAGACATTGGGTTTCGACAGCACAGTCACCTCCGCCAAAGCCCTGGAGACCATGAAAATGGCAGCAGTGCGTGGTATCAATTACTATATCAAAATGGTACTAATCTTCTACTTTGTTTCAGATTGGAGACCAAAGTCGTCATACCTTTTGCATGAGGGACTGATAAGCCACAGTCCTCAAAAGGCAGTCTCTGCTATCGGAAGAGCCTTTGCTGTAATATAAATGTTCCTACAGGACCTCGGTATGATAAATAGCACAAGTTCCAAAGTGCCAGAGGCTTGTTCCTCCCCTTCCTACCAGTCATCCATTATATCTCCTGTTTGACCCATTTCCAGGATTATAGATTAATAGCCATTAACAACTTCAACTTCTTCCTCATCTAAAGGGGAGATTTCTTCATCTAATTTAACAGAAGGTTGCTTAATTTGCAGCACAACAGCAAAGATTGAGTAGCCTCATCTCCTACAACCAGGGATTTCAATGGATTAAGGGTGTGTTCAGAAAAGACTCTCCACTGACTGGTGTAGGCCCATCTCATCATCAGTTTCATCATAGTTCATCTCTTAACCGGCTTTGATAGGATTACCGGGTATGATTAACGCTGGAACATTTGGAATCAAACGATACATTGATGGAGGAGCACTAACCTTTAAAATTAATGGTCCTGACAAAATAGGCTAGGATGTCACATCCAGTGATGAGGTCCTCAATTCTGAAGATGCCAACATTGAACGCTTTGACACCAGTCGAAACAAGGGCTTTGATGCTGAATTTAGCAATAATGAAGGCCGTGGTGTCAGGTGAGCGAGCCATTTCATCGATGGGGATCTAACAAACAAATCAAAATAATTTCATGTGACACGTTGGGAACAGCAGACGTTGCAGCTTCGATTTTGACGGCGGAGTGATATGGTACCTGCAACATTCTCTAAGCATCTCTCACTAAATTCTCTCCTTGAAGTTATTTGGAAATTACAAGTATGTTATGGTCCCCAAAGAAGGTGTTTTGCTCACCCTACCTTTGTAAGATTACCTGGGCTTCCTACTATGACATACTGAGCCTTCACAATCTGATTTGAAAAACAAGACCTCCATGGCTCTCTCTCACCGGGTCCTTGCAAAGAACTGACTCTCTGGAACATCATGATCAGGATAAAGGCAGCACACAGTCTGGATGTTTTCTCTTTAAATCTCTGTCCACATGTGCGCTCAATCAACCCCAATGCTACACCGTTGCAGTGCCAGTGAGAGTTCCCATCTGTTGCTGGACTAGGCGAGTCAGGAAGCTAGAGGAAATTGCAGAGATGGTAATCTTAACCACTGCTTCTTCAGCTAAAACATAGCTCTGGTTGAGTCAGTCTCAAATAACTTTCTTGCCTCGAAGGGGAAGAAAGACTTCAGGGCCATAAAGATTGCTTTCAACTCCAGGACTTAAGGTAATTGCCCGCTTCTGAACATACCTGGCACCTGCCATATCTTTGTTTCTCTAAGACATCTGTTTGAAGGCGGGAAGGGTGGCCACTGATGGATCTTTATGGCTGCTGACCAAGGCTACTGATAAGACACCTTGTTTCAGTCAGAGCAGGAGCAAGTGTATTTAGATACAGGGACCCCATCAATGATATGAAGTGCAAAAAAACTCTGAATGTCGGAAATATTTCCTCCTTGCTTGGGTAAAAGGAATCATTATGGTTCAGAACAGTGGAAGACTATGTAGCTGGTCCTTGTGGAGGTACCAGAAGTTGAGGGGCCCATGTAGAATGCATGGTGGAACTGGTAGAGGAACCAGAGTTGGAGGCAGTGGGGTCAATAAAGGCAACTGACTCAGTGGGGCCAGAAGCATTATTTCCAAGATTATATACTTGAAGTAGGCCTGCACTGGTGGGGCCATCATGAAGGGTTTAACGTGTGCAAACAGAGGTCCTTCCTGCTGTTGGAAACCTTTTGAAGGTTTGTGCCCCTAGTAGGGCTTAGCTGTTGAGCATCAGCCTAAGAGGAGTTGGGTTCCGGAAGAGGGTACAGGATGGACTAGGGAGTGGAGGGGAAACCCATACGTTTGGCCTTTGGGGTTGACTGGTCCACCCTTGGCTGGAATCCACGTCGTTTGACTGTCAAAAACGACTTCTTCTCAAAACAGTCCAATAAAATATGACACTGATGGCACATCCTCTGGCGAGTATTATAAAGGACTACTCAAAGGGAAAGAGCATGCCAGGGTTTCTTTTGCTGCCGTTCTCTGTGCTTTGCCTTGTGATGCCCATGTGGGCTTTTCAGGAGTTTCTCCAAGGAAGACATGGTCTGAAAACAGATATGCACTGTGTACACTGCAGTGTGAGGAAAAATGCCATGTGTTGCGAGGGACCTGGCATTAAGTGAAGACCCTGCTCAACAAAAGGTGCTTCTAATGTCTGACTGGCTGCAGTCAGAGGGACTGCCACTAATAGAGCCCTAAACTGACCAGGGAAGGTGTGTAGGAAAGTGTATGGCCAGCTTCCTTAGCTGGTGATGGGAAGGGTGACCCGTAGTCCCATCCAAACCAAGCCCAGATAGTAAAACACTTTACTTTCCAGGGATGTCGGGCATCTCAGCCAGAGAACAGTAGTGGGCTGCTGAGGCACAGTGGAGACACCAGTGTTAAACTGCAGTAGATAATTTACACACGACTAAGCAACAACAGGATTCAGAGTACCCCCTACCCCCTGATTTCATGGTACACAGGGATCAAATCACCTCACTGCGGGGGAGGTGGGCCTAGAAAACAAGAAAAGGTTTACCTTTTTGTTTTCCACAAATGTTTAAAATTCAATGGGTGGAGAAATGCAAACCTCAGTTTGCCAGTGCCAAAGCTGAAGAGGAGACTAAATCAGTAGTGTGTAGTACTACAAACACAGCGGGCCAAGATTATTTAATTCCCAGCCACCTAAAACAAAGGGTATGAAGATCTGAGGAGGAAAAAACATTAAGTTGCAGAGATGGGCATTAGATTCAAACGAAAAAAATGAGGAATAAAACAAAACATGCAGCTGCTTGCTCATGCACAAATCCTACTGGCGTGGAGGAAAGGACTAGCAGTACAGAAGCATGCGCAAGGGAGGGCCATGTGTCATCTCTGTTCAGGAGTGACATCAGCCGCTGAGACTCAGCACACAAAGTTGCTGCTCGTCATGCTCAAGTCCTGTCCCCGTCCCGGGAACCACATCCCACAAGTATTTTTGTATTTTCTTAATGTTTATTCCCCCCCAAAAAAAGCACAAAAAAATAAATAAAAAGAAAACGTTCACATATCCCCTCCTATTAACAACCATCTTCACATTCTATCAAATTTCAACAATTCATAATAAAATATATACATGCTTGAATTTGATTTGCTTTCCAAACCAATGACGTATCTTTTAAAATGCACTCTACAAATTCCATTACTGTCAATGCTCTCTCCCACCACTCTTCTGCCGTTAGCGTAAGATTTTGGTTCAAGTGCCCCTCCGGATATCTCTTTCATATCTCCGTCAGGGCCTTACAGGAAGTTATTAGGTGGAAGAGTGTTTCTAATTTCTCAATGTCTTCAGAGTATCTATAGTTGGAATTACTCTCCTCACTCCGTTTCCTTGCTAGTAGCACTTTACTTGTGGGGAGCGTGTTCATACAACATGGCATTAGAAGGTCTCTATGATGATATGATATTTTATTTATATGAACTGTCAGGGATAATATACTTTCGGAATAGGGAGATGGTTTTCCACATTACCATTGACTCCAGGTATTGTAGCCGCAGCTCATATCGGAAGGGGCATACTGGCAGCGAGTTGGGTAGTCTCAGATTCTTCTGCCAGAATAGTCCCTCCAATAATCCCCACACTTTCCATGATAGGTTCAACAAAGACTCTGCACCGTAGGTCAAAATCTGCACCACCTTCTGCTTGTAATTTGTAAGGAGAGGGAGAGTTAAAAAGATCGCATATCGTCTACGTAGAGAGGCTCCCTGAGTTACCAGCCTTCCCAATTTAGCTCTTAAAATTCCATAGTGACCTCCCTCATCTAAGTTTTTATTTACATTTATGCCAAGATAAGTCAAGAGATCTACCGTTTCCAGCATTTGGTCCTCCACAAGTAAGTTCCTATGTTTCCTGCGCGCAGATGACATGGTTAGAATTTTTGATTTTACCACATTCATTTGCATACCATTCTCTTTCAAGTAGAGCGAAAGCGTTAAGCCTACGTTGGAGTCCAATAGGCACCAAATCAATGAATACCAAGTAATCTGCATACATGATCCAGGGGATGTCGATGGCGTTAATTTTCGTCGGGGAAAGCTCAGATCTTTTGGAGACTCCTTCAGGTCAGACATATAAAGGCTAAATAGCAGGGGAGCCAGGGTACATCACTGCTTTAGGGCCTCAGTAGGTGTGGATTTTCCTCGACAGAGCCCCATCTGCTGACAATCTCACCTGAATCGATGCGTCTGTGTATAGGGCTCAAATTGCCTCCATCAGGTCGCAGGGACAGCTCCAATCTTCAAGCTAGGACTACAAATGTACTCTACTGACCCAGTCAAAGGCCTGCTCCAGGTGCATGAAGGCAAAGTATACATTATTCCTGGACTCCAGGGACCTCAGTTTTAAAAGGTTAAGGATAAACATATTCAGGGAGGTGCCTACTCCCTTTACAAAACCTGTTTGTCTCAGGTCCAGTCGGCCTGACCTTGACACCCATGCCCTCAGGTCTCTCAATAGCACTGATGAAAATAGCTTTCCTAATGTATCAAGAAGGGCGATAGGATGATCATTTTTGGGGTCGCCTCGATCACTCTTCTTGAAGATTGGCACTATAATGGCCTCTCGCCATGAGGCTGGTATTTGCTTTGTTTTCATGATCGGTCCAAACAATCTTTCCACAAAGTCCACCCATGCATTCACATTTCCCTTTAGGGCATGGTTTGCCAAACCACCAGGGCCTGCTGCCCTTGAAGAGCTTAGTTTAATAATCATTGCTCTTGCATCTTCCACTCGTTTGTCCCCCGGCCGCGGTCGCCACTAGACCCTGTGATTCCATTTTGCGCAATAGTTTAGTGTAGTGATCCACCACCTCTCCTCTGATACCTGGTCCATCATATGTGCTGGTTGAAGTTGCCCCCATTATTAATGAGCTCTCACAGATTCCTAGTGTTATTTCTACACACTGCTTTCAGCATTTTCTCAGCGTCTGATTGCAGCCGTGCTGCTTTAGTCGCTTGGACCCAATTGCAGTATTTCTGCTTCCACTTCCTTATCTGAACATCGCTAATAGCCCTGCGGCTCTTTTTCAGTTTTCTAATATCCGATCTAAAGGCTCTTCTTGCCAGCACCAGATCATGATTACAGGCGCGCATTGGCAACTGTGTTGGTCTTACCACTTAGATCCATCCTTTCCTTAAATGCTTTGAGGATCCAAGCAAATTACAACTTGGCTGGATTCTCCACTGTGAAATGCTCGTAATGGGTGGCAATTCTAGGAACATCACATTTGATTCTGAGCCCATTCTTCCCCCACAATACTTCCACTGCGGCCATTACCATCCTATCCATTTGAAGTGATAACATTCCAACTGATAGCTAGGAGATCATGATCACTTGCGCTCATTTCTACTACCTCAAACCTTTCTACAGTTGTAGCGACATTGCCCGACACAAAGCAATAGTCCAGACAAGCTCTGTAGGTCTCCCTTCCCCCATCTGCATGCTCTGGGAACGTCCCCTTTTGTTTGTCCATTCAACATTACCAATTGGACGAATCAACTCAAGTGAACTTGTCTGCACATCCTCTTGGAGCTGGCTGTACTTCCTTGCTGCTGCAGGAACCAAAGTGCCAGGGAGAGGAACATCAGATTGGAGTGTATCACTTAAGTCGGACCCGATCTGCTGGAAGATCCTCCTGCCTCCTAGTAAGCAGGACTGACCAAGCCTGAGCCACCTCAGAGTGCTGGACCCCAGATACGAGGAAAGTCCAGAGTGATATACGAGGCTGCAGTGGTGCTTTTTGCTGAGACGCGAGGAGCTGAAACCGCAAAGTGCCACTGAATAGTAGAAGTTTGTCCTTTTCTGTCGCCGACCGTCCCGTTTTGCTGTAGGAGTCTCCAGAAGTCCTCCCACTTGTCGCCACGACTGAGGCTCAGGAACAGGATCTACAGAGCTGCATAGGAACAGAAGCCAGCTGGAACCATTTATTCTAACCAAAGGTACTGTAAAGTCGAAGAGGACTTACCTCTTGTTGTGGTAGCCTTGCTTGATCTCAGTTGAGATTTGTCTGGGTTACTTCTGTAGAGTTGCTACAGCTTCTTTACCTCACAAGCCTAACCAGCTTGTGGCCCTACATTGATTCGACTTTTTCTACAAAGACTTTGTGCAAAAACATTGTGCAAGACCTTTATTCACCTACAAGAAGTGCTTCAGCTGACCTAGACTTTTGCCCAATTGACATTGGCTGGCCTGGCTCCCTGTATAACTCTTCTGTCCTCTGACATTGTGTTTTACCTTTCCTTCAGGAAGGGCTTAACTTACTTTGAATGGGGGGTCAAAAGTACTTACCTGCTTCAGAATATTTGCGTGATCTCTTGTTTTATTCTACAACCCTTTTCATTGACATGCTTAACAGTATTGCTCTAAATGCAACAGTGATAAATTAATGTCCACAGTCTCCTAGTTACTAAAGTCACCTCAGGGTGTAGGAAGTGTCTGTGTACCATCCAAAATGGGTATTTGAGATTTAGAGAAACTAAGAGTGTGTATTTTGGAGTGTGTTACTATTATATTGCCACTTCTGAAGAAGGCTTATTCAAACTGACTGTTAAATTAATTATTTTTTAATCAAGAAACCTTGGGTGTAAGTTTATTTGAATACTTGTCACTGTGAATCTCTGTGCAACTCCCCTACTGCCCACATTGACCCCTCTTGAGATAAGCCTGGATGCTCAACCACACTACCAACCTGTGTAGTACAGACTTATACCAAAGGTTGGGTTCCTATTTCCAGGAGGTCAAGGTTGTTGCAGTGCACCCAAAGGGCACTGCTTCAAATATTGCCTAACACTCATCCACAGGTCCCATTATTGATTTGATGAAATCCTCTTCTGGGTACATGTTCTCGCTCCAGTATACATTAATGAGAAGGATTGTCATTTTCTGGTTATGATTTTGCCGGCTCAGTTTTAACACCTGGACAAATGGGGTTGGATTAACAATATGTTCTACCATCAACCCTTTATCAACGCTAATCATAGTTAATAGGCCTGAATGAAGTCTCCCCATTCGTCATTTCCTTGCAGGATATAGGTCTGTCTCGTATCCTTCACATGAAGGTTTAGACATCAGCCAGGTCTCCTGGATGCATACATTTAATATTGGGCTAGATTAAAACATCCCTTTGAGAAAAAGAGTCATACACCCCCTTGTATTCCAGTCAGGACTTTGCCTATATGGTTCCAATGGCCTCACTGTTGATAGGGCTTCCAGAGAGCTTTTGCCAGCCATGCCCAATTCTTTGACTTTCCCTCCTGCTGTCGCCGTTCCTGATGTGTTGGTAAGCTACTCTTATTTTTCATTGAGTTATCAATGGTGAATTTCAATGGGAGGAAGGGTTTCTCTCTCAATAGCTGTCGATACTCAGGTGGTGGGCACATTCACTTCCATCCTGTTTCTTTTTTGTTAGATTTCTAGCATAATTGGTTTCTATTTTCCCCCCTAATGCTACATTCCCCCTGTGTGTACTACTAGACTCTACATAGTCACTCAACTCATATCCTGAGGGTAGGAGTTGGTCACTGGATTCCATTAGGGCTTCTTTGATCAATAGTGACTCAAGATGAAGTATTACCCAGTCCATTTTGCTCCATTTACGAACTGGACAACCCGGATGAAGTCTGTTAAATATCTCATCCTTGGGATATGCTGGTAAAAGCTTTATCACATTTCTGCGATTCAGTATTAGACCATCAGATCCGGGGAGTAATCTCTCAAGGTAAACTCTACTATTTTGATGTCTGGCTTGGAAGTCCTTTCTCTTTCTTATGCGACTCTTCCATGGTAATTTGGTTATTCAGAGTGATTTTTGCCATTTTAGTTTTAGCAGTTTCGGTTGAACAGGGTTTCTCCTGTCGGGCCAGGCTCAGCACAACACTTTTTTGTTCCAATGTTTTGAAAGAGGTATAGGTCTCCACTTGGCCCATTGATTTTTCCTTGGCAAGATTTGAGGTCAGGGGTCGGGAGGGTCCATCGTAATGCCCATCCGCAGCCTTCGACCACCTCGACCACAAAATTCTCACCAAAAACCTTACCACAGCGGCAGCATTCTCCACTGATGCATCCGATTGGGTTAAATCCTTCCTATCAAACCAGACCACAAGAGTCTTCTCGCCCTCGGCCTCAGCAGACCCTACTCCGATATCGAGTGGTGTCACACAGTGATCCGGTGTGTCACCCACATTATACAACATCTTTACGAAGCTCCTCTTCGATCGCATGGACAACTTGGGTGTCGTCTATACTAACTATGCAGACGACACTCAAGTCCTCATCCCCCTCACTGGCTGCTACGACCACGACTCCAAATTACTAAACAATATCCATCTTGAAATCCAAGCCTGAATGGCTACCAACGGCCTTTGTCTCAATGACGATAAGACCGAGTTAATAATCGTGGGTACTCGGGCACGTCTAAATAAACTCGACACCAGATCTTCCTCTTTCGTCTTTGATGGCAATACAATCAATGTCTCCAAAGAGATAAAAACATTGGGGATCGACTTTGATTCAACTCTATCTTTCAAAAAATAGGTCAACAGTGTTGCGTCCTCCACAGCCTACACTAATAAACTGATCTATAGCTGTAAAGCTCATCTATCCACAAGTAGTTGTTCAACGTTGGCTAGAGCACTTGCTCTATCGAAAATTAACAATTATGAAAAGTATTAAGATCCCCACACACGATCACGTAGCCTGTATCTTTTCATATAAGCATTGTCAATTACATCTGCTATGTGGATAATAAATTCTTCAGTGGATGTAAGTGCAGGATTCCAGTATACGTTGATTAACGCGATCTTCGTTGGATCTTTAGGAGTCTTGTAGGAAGTGGTAGTTTCCTATTTTATCACCATTTCCTGGGATAAAGCGCTCTTTGCTACGCATTGCAGACAAGATAATGCCTCCAGATTTTAGTGCTGTTAACAGGCCCGATGACGGGCAGCCCTTAGTTCCCTTGGTCGCAGCACTTAATGAAATCTCAAAGCTATCTAAGGCTGGCTTGGTGCACAGCCAGGTCTCTTGTAAACAAATGACGTCGAAAGCACCCAGGTTGACGTCACTAGTTTTAGTCAGGGGGACGTGGCCGCGAGTATTCCATGAGGCTAACTTTAACAGAAGAGGTTCTTTGTCTGTTGGAAATGGGCATCGGCTGATTAGCACTCCTGGCTTGTTGGATTGCTAAAGATTATTTTGGCTTCTGAGTGCTTGCGATATCCAAGACCAGTAATGATGTTTTTTTAATGAGGGTACCTGCTAATTAAGGTTTTTGTCCAATGGTGATATCACGGATAGAAGAGCTCCTCTGGAGTGTGACATTTCTGTCTCAGGCCCACAGGTCTTTGCCCGATTTTCAGTGGGTCTTGGAACTCCATTCCTATGTTGGTTAACGGGACTACTTCTATCGAACTAAGTCACAAATTTTGTTTCTGTTCAAGCTCAATGCATGTTGATCTTTCAATTAATGTTGTTTTATCGTTCACCAGAGGTTGAAGTAAAGTTAGATCAAAACCCAACATTAGCAGGCTTTCAGTTCCGTTGATGAGCATGTTCTTGATAACCGGAGAAGTTATGTTCAGATAATGTGATCAGTAAGTCGGTCCTCGACAAACTCTTGTCTTTAGATCACTTGATGTCAATTGTCGCAGGTTTGGGATTTAATGAAAAAGATCTAGCACCGCCCGTCTGTTCAGGATAAGATGCTCCTGGATATCTAGAATTCGTTCTAGCTTGAATGTTCGATATTGAGAGATATGAATTGGAGTTCTTTGATTTTTATGAAGTTGTCCTGATATATGGTTGGTGCCAGGTCTTTCCGCGACTTGACCCCGACAGACTGAACTCGTACTCTGCCTACCATTCGATAGGGAGTTTGGAAAGTCGCATGCTTCTGTTCTTACTTGTTGATCATATACTGTGTGGCACCTTTTCCTCTTTTCTGACATAGTATTGAAAAGCGGTGTAGTTGGTTCCGTTGGAAGGATAGGGAGTGAAGAAGATTCATCCTGTTGTGCATCTAGTTGTTTGTGTGGATCTTGTACTTCATACAAGTCCTCGAATGAATGGTCAAGGGAATATGTCAAGAGCTCTAACAGATTTTGCAACGTGGAAGTCGCCTCATCTGGTGTGGTCGTTTAACACATCTGGTCGTTATATTTCAGCTTCTTTAGTGCTGTATCAACCTTTGGTGCTGTTAATTTGATTTGAAGTGTTCTGGGCGCCTGGGAAATTTTCGCTTAGATTTCTTTGGCGAGGGAGTCGTGGCTAGAGCTTTGATCGATTGGGAGTCCCTGAGAGAATTTTATCCTGATGTACCTTCTCCACGGAGCATTGTTTCTGCCTTCCAAAGATAGCAAAGGCGGTGTTCGCCATCTCTTTTGGATTCGGGTCACTAGATATGATGCTTCCAGATAGGGTGGGGCAATTCTTGAAATGTAGTTGACCAACGTTGCTCGATACGCTCAAGTTATTAATGACTTCAGGATCTGGGTGTTGTGTCACTAGATTCACCATGATAGACGTGGACACGGTGGACCGATTGACTTGATCACTTAGTTTGGTTGTCAGGTCCACTAAATGGGCCGACCAAGTGGTCTGAGAGATTCAAGAACAGCTTGATTGATTATCTGGAATTTTGGTAGATTCACTTCTTAGAATAGAAGATTGATGCTCGCTAGACACTTTTCTTGGGCTGTTACATGGCCTTGAAAAATTAGTTTTGTATGCAGCATGGCTAACAAAGTCCTGTGATCTTTCAGAGTTTCATTAAAGTTTCATTAAAGTTTTCATATAGTTTCATGAATGGTGCTAATGCAATTGTCATTGTTGACATTAAAGCTAAAAGATCCGGTTTATGTCACTTTGTTTGAACACTTCGCTCACTGTGAATGTCATCATTATCACTCGAACTCCTCAATGATGCGTTGTGGTTCGTCAAGTGTTCCATTTTCTGAGTTACATGCCTTAGAGTTGGAGATGATTCACTATTATTCCGTTCTTTAACTTTCTCTTGTGGTCTTGTAGTAGAATCACCAGTCAGTTTGCCACTCTTTCAATGTGGAGCTTTGTAAAGCAACTTCATTTGGACTCAGACGAACCTGTTGTGTGGCTGCATCATCAGGTCTGAGTGGTGATGTACATGTTATTTGCTTTGTGGACATACTCTGATTTCTATGTTCAATATCAAGTGCTTCCATGACTTGATTTACTTGCAGTTTGGTTCTCTGCTCAAGGTCTTTGTCCGATGTGCTCTTTACAGGATTGATGCTGGAGTGAACTGAAATGGTCCACAGTGTTATTGGACTGAGGCGTTCACTTACATTAGGAGTCTTTGTGGGTGTCAGAGTCTTATGCATCAAGGCAGACACATTAGCTGTTGGGATACTTGTTTGCAGAGTTTGAATGTTCGATCGCAAGGCGACAGTTTGAATTTTCAAAGTTTTCTAGTAATTCGGCATCTGATGGATCCGTGTGAACAAAAGACCGGGGAATAAACGGTTCTTTAAGTAGATTGCGAGCAATTGGAATCCCTGGATCGCAACCTCGTAACTGGGCGTTTTTGTAAATTCTCGGTTGCTTGTCTCGTTTTTTTTTTGCAGTTTTGAGCCTTTATTCAGTGAGAAACACGCAAAATGTTTCCTTGTATCTCAGCCTTTCAGAAACTAAACGTGAAGGTTGAGAGTCATGATCTCTGGATGGAGAACCTGACCCTCCTTTTGTGAGAGAAGGTCCTCTCTGAGGAAAACACATCAGAGGACAGATGGACATGTCCAGAAGGTCCGGGTACCACGTTCCCCTGGCCCAATCCGGGACAATTAGGATGGACAAGTTACTTACCTGTAACTGTTGTTCTCCAGCATGGGTCTGGCATGGATTCACATGCTCATGCTCATGAATATTCCCCGTCAGGCTGGGAATCCTCGGTAAAGAAAAAAATCAGTATCAGTTTCGTTTCTGATCTGTCTTTCGTAGTAGTAACCAATCACTGATCTCTGCGTCATACTGACCACAGCCAATGACTGCCCTCTACCTAAGCCCCGCCTCTGGCAGCCATCTTTAGATTTGGTAGCACGTGAAGTGGCAGTATGACCAAGTGAAGAGCCGCAGAGGGGTAGGCGGGAGGGTTCGCATGTGAATCCATGCCAGACCCATGCTGGAGAAAAACAGTTACAGGTAAGTAACTTGTTCCTTCTCCAGCATGGGGTCTGGCATGGATTCACATGCTCATGAATAAAGAATACATAGCAGTACACGCATGCACAACCACGGGAGGTGGCAAAGGCTCAACATTAAGCATTACATCAAACTCAACATTAAGCAATTCTTACCTCCTCACCAGGCTCACCTTAGGCGAACAGATTGCGCAGCACTGCTTGGCCGACCCTGGACTCCTCCCTGGAATCCCGATCGACGCAGTAGAATTTCGTGAAGGTGTGCGTCGACCTCCACGTAGCAGCCCTGCAGATGTTCAGCAAGGGCACACCAGATAGGAACGCCGTGGTAGCTGCGATCGCTCTGGTGGAATGGGCTCTCGGACGGCCAGGCAGCGGTCGGTTTGCCAACCGATGACAGTACATGATATAGCCGGAGAGCCATCTGGAAATGGAGGCCTTTGAGAGAGCCTTCCCCTGATTGACAGGTCCAAAGTTCACAAAAAGTTGTGACGTCTTCCGAAAACACTTTGTGCGGTCCACGTAAAACTTCAGCGCTCTAGCCACATCCAGCGAGTGCAAAGTTCTTTCGGTCGGCGACGGGAAGAAAACAGGCAACACCAAGGGTTCGTTGAGGTGGAAGTCCGACGGTACCTTGGGCATGAAGGAGGGGTGCGTCCTGAGCACTACCCTCGTGTCGTGAAAAGTCAAGTACGGGGGCTTGCAGGAAAGGGCCTGGATCTCTCCCACTCTTCGTGCGGAGGTGATGGCCACAAGAAACGCTGTTTTCCACGACAAGAACTTCAACGGAGCAGAGTGCAGAGGCTCGAACGGAGCTCCCATGAGCTTGGTCAACACCACCTTGAGCTCCCACGCCGGGGCCGGAGCCTTCACCGGCGGGTACGATCTGAACAGTCCCTTCATGAATTCTTTCACCAGACGACGAGACCACAAAGACGTCCGCCCCGTGGTTCTGGTGTATCGGGAGATCGCAGCAAGATGAATCTTGATGGACGCGTGAGCCAGTCCAGCCTTGGCCAGCGTCAGAAGGTACGGCAGTACCTGGGGAGCCGTAATCCGTAGAGGGTTACTCTTCTGTGCGTGGCACCAGACAGAGAACCTCTTCCATTTGTGTCCATAGCATTTAAGAGTTGAGGACGCCCTGGCCTTTGCAAGAACCTCTCTGCAGTCGGCCGGTATGTCGTATCCTCCAAACTCTAACGCTGCAGGAGCCAGGCCTGCAAGTTCAGCGACTTCGGGTCGTGATGGAGGATGGCGCCTCCTTCCCTGGAGAGAAGATCCGCGTCCACTGGCAGCTTGATTGACGGGGACGCTGACAAGTCCAGAAGGTCCGGGAACCATATCTGCCTCGGCCACGCTGGTGCGACGAGGATCATCCTGCACAGTGACCTCTTGAGCTGGTTGATGAGCCGGATCAGCAATGGCAATGGAGGGAACGCGTAAAGAAACAGGCCCTCCCAGGGGAACGAGAAAGCATCGCCCACGCTCCTCGGCTGGGGAAACCTGCTGGCGAACCTCCGGCACTTGGAGTTCCTCGCCGTCGCGAACAGATCGATCTGGGGTGTGCCCCACCGTCGGAAGAGGCGGTCCACTAGATCCTGCCGTAGTTCCCACTCGTGGCACGAGCGCAGCTCTCTGCTGAGCGAGTCGGCGATGGTGTTTTTTTATCCCTATCAGATGAAACGGCACCAGAAACATCCCTTGGGCGACGGCCCAACGCCACAGATCCTGCGCCTCCTTGGCAGGGCTGGGGACCTGGTTCCGCCCTGCTTCCTGACGTAGAACATGGTGGTGGTGTTGTCGGTGAAGATCCTCACCACCTTGCCCTTGAGGGACGGAAGAAAGGACCCGAGGGCCCAAAACGCTGCACGGAGCTCCAGGACGTTGATATGGAGGGACTTCTCCGTCGGAAGCCAAAGGCCTCTCGCGTGCAGATTTTCGGTGTGCGCTCCCCACCCTTCCAGGGAGGCATCCGTGGTCACTGTCTCCTGGTGGCCGGGGGTCTGGAAGTCCATGCCTGCCGTCAGATGCGCGCGGGTGCCCCACCACCGGATCGCTCGTCGGAAACTCTCGTCGAGTGTGATCCTCTCCTCGAAGCTGCCCGTCGTCTGGATCCAGCGCGCGTCCAGGAACTCCTGCAAAGGGCGCATCCGGAGCCTGCACAGGCGGATGAGATAAATGCAAGAAGACATCATTCCGAGGAGGGACTTGATGGACGTCACCCTGGCCGCGTCCGCAACCAGCATCCGCTGCACCTTGCCCAAGATGGCCCTCGTCCTTTCCTCCGACGGAGAGGCCAGAAGCGACACTGTGTCGAGCTTCGCTCCCAGAAACAGAGTGTCTGCGCGGGCACCAGGTGGGACTTGGCGTAGTTTATTGACAATCCCAGGTCCGTGAGTAGTTGGACGGTCCTTGCCGTGTGCTCCACGGCGAGCTCCTTCGTCTTTGCTCGGATGAGCCAGTCGTCCAGGTAGGGGTGGACGTGGATCCCCTCTCGGCGCAGCTGCGCCACCACCGGTGCGAGGCACTTGGTGAACACCCTGGGTGCCGACCTCAATCCGAACGGAAGGGATCTGAACTGGTAGTGACCCCCCTGGACCACGAACCTGAGAAACTTTCGGTGTCCCTTTAGGATGGGAATATGGAAGTAGGCATCCTCCAAATCCAACGATGACAGGAAATCGCCCTCCTCCAGTTGACCCAGGACGTGTTGGAGGGTGACCATCCGGAACTTCTGTGCCTTGATGAGTTTGTTCAGTCGTCGTAGGTCCAGGATGGGACGCCATCCTCCCGTCTTCTTCTTCACGAGGAAGTATCTTGAGTAAACTCTGGAGCCCTGAAGCCTCTTTGGGACGAGCTCGATGGCGCCCTTCTTAAACATCGCCTTTACCTCCAAGAGAAGTTGAGGGACGTGATGTTCTTTCCTGGCCACAGGGGGGACGCGCGGGCACCTCTTTAGAAACTCGAGCGCGTGACCCTGAGCTAGGGCGTCCAGCACCCAACGGTCGGTGGAGATGGACTCCCACACGCTGACGAAGCTCGCCAGCCGGCCTCCCACCGGGGTGCTTCGGTGGGGGCCCGACCCCACGGCCGGTTCAGTCCTGCTTCGACGAGGCTTTGCCGCCTTGTCCTCCTTGGCGATGACGGTGGGGTCCGCCTGACTTGCCTCGTCCCCTGTAAGCTTCCTGTGACGACGAACGGGCCGCTTGACGGTAGGGGCCGTCTCCGTGTCCGCCTTGATGGCTTGAAGGGAATCGTCCACTGTTTTCCCAAACAAGTTGTTTCCGTCGAACGGCATGTCCAAGACTCTGGTCTGTACGTCCTGACGGAAGTCAGTAGCCTTGAGCCATCCACGCCGCCTAAGGCACATGCCGTTGCCCAACTGGCGAAATCCCGTGTCAGCGATGTCCGTCGCAATCGTAATGGCGTGGTCCGACGCCACCTCTCCTTCCTGCAAGATCTCTAGGGCATCCGCCCTCTTGTCGTCTGGTAGGAAGTCCAGCAGGGGGGCCAGTTTGTACCACAACTCCCGGTCGTAGCGGGCTACGATAGCCAAGGCGTTGGCCGCCTTAATCGTCGTCGCTGCCGACGAGATGACTCTGCGTCCCATCGTGTCTAATTTCTTTCCCTCGCCGTCCGGCGGGGAGGTCGACATAGAGGCCGCGCCCCCCCCCGCTTTCTGGCCGCCGCGGAGACGACCGAGTCCAGGGTCGGCTGTGCCCGAAGGCACAAGGGGGCCGCGTCCGGGACCCGGTACTTCTTCTCGTACCGATCCCTTCTAGCCGGCGTCGTGGATGGGTTCTTGAGGAGGGCGAGGCCCTCATCCCAATTATCGTGCAGTAGAGGTACAGCGAGGACCGTCTTCCTCTTGGCCCCGCACCGTTGATAAAGGAAACCTTCCTTCTCTTCCGGGCAGAGCTAGAAAAGCTTGGATGCCCTGGCGATCATGGAGTGAAACGATCCAATCTCGTCGGACGGGGAAGCCTGGGTGGGAGGTGACGACGGGAGATCCTCGTCGTAAACCTCGTCGTCTGTACCCGTCGCGGCCATGTCAGTCCCAGTATCATCCCCACGTGTGGTGGACGGGGAGGAGGGCTGAACAGGGCGCGATGGCTAAAAAAAGGAGGTGGAGGATGAATCCTTCTTCACTTAGGGGGGAGGGCTCCCAGAAGGGCCTGGCTCCGGGTCCCCCATCGGGAGCTGTTCCTCCGTTGGTGGTAACGGCAGTCTCATCCTTATCTCCGAGCATAAGGACTGTATAGCCAACAAAATGGCCGCCGAGTTGTCTTGCGGCACTGGTTGAGGGGAGTCCGACGGGCGGTCAGGAGCCTCGTCTCCTACGTCGGGGTCCCTCCCGACGGGCTGGTCTTCTTCCACGCCAACGCCGTGGCTTAAGACTTCGATCAGCTCTTCCTCAGAGGTTGAGGCCGAATCCACGACGACCTCCTGCACCCCCTTTTTCTTCTCCGTCGGAGGTTTCACGGGGGTCCTGTCGATGGGCATGAAAGAGGACTCCCTCCGCGGTGGCAGGGAGACTCTGGGCCCCGAGGTCGCCACCACTGGTGTAGCCTCCACAGGCTGAGCCAGGGCCGCCGCGACTGTCTCGATAGAGGCCTTGGCCGGATGGATTAAGGCTTTCACCACCTTAGGTGCACTCACCACCTTCTCCTTGGGGGGAGGGTCACCGCCTCGCTCCCCCTCCGATGGGACCTTCGAGCTCGACCGGGGTCTCTCCAGGAGCTTCGCCGGGTGCTCGGCCTTCCTCTTACCCGAGCCAGAGCGTTGGCTCGTGGTTGATGGCGCCGGGGAGGATGCGCCCTGCCTGGCGCCCGTAGAGCCCGACCGTTCGGCGCTCCCGGTGCCAGCGGACTCGCGGTGCTTGGCCTTCTGTTGGACCCCCGTCGCCGGGGCGCCCTCAAAGGTCTTAGAAGACCGCTCCGACTTCTTCTCGCCTGACGGGCTCTTTCCTTCCAGCCAGTTGGCGAGACGTTGATGGCGGTCCTTCATGGTCCGCTCCGACACATTGCCGCAAAACGCACAGTCCTTCTCCACGTGCGTCTTGTCCTCATGTAGGCAGTAAAGGCAAAGGGAGTGTTCGTCCTCCTTAAAGACATTCTGAAGCTGGCATCCAGGGCAGACCCTGAACAGCTTTCCGGGCGTCGAGCTTCCCTTCTCCTGGGCCATGTCCGAGATGGGCCTGAGAAACTTCTGGAGTACTCCAAAAGCGTGGCTCGACGAAATCTTCACCCTTGAGGGGCGTAGACGAATCCGACACGGGTCCCCGTTGATCGGATGAAGAAACGGTGGAGCTTGAGGCTCTTTTGACTGGAATACCAACGCTCGAGAGCAATAGCACAAGGATCCCAACACTTGAACGTGCAGTAAAAATCTGAAGATGGCTGCCAGAGGCGGGGCTTAGGTAGAGGGCAGTCATTGGCTGTGGTCAGTATGACGCAGAGATCAGTGATTGGTTACTACTACGAAAGACAGATCAGAAACGAAACTGATACTGATTTTTTCTTTACCGAGGATTCCCAGCCTGACGACGGGGAATATTCATGAGCATGTGAATCCATGCCAGACCCCATGCTGGCGAACATGCGTTTCCTGAATCTTGTCAACCTCCTGATCACATGAATGACAGGGACTGGAGGAAACATGTACAGGAGTGGAAACTCCCAGTCCACCACAAACGTCTCCTAGAAGTCCTCTTGGAGGAAATTTCCTTGAACAGTACTGCTCGCACTTTCGGTTGACACCTGTCGCGAACAGATCCACCTGAGGGGTTGCCCAAAGGACAAAGATCTCTTTAAAGGACATCGTGAGCTAGTTCCCACTCGTGGAAGACTGCTCTTCCTGCTCAGAGAGTCCGCTGCTGTGTTCTCCTCCCCGGCTAGGTGAACTGCCTTTCTGGAATTTCCTTCTTGAACTGCCCAATACCAGAGCTGCATTGCCTCTCTGCACAGTTTAGTGACCCTACACCACCTGTCTTGTTGAGGTAGTACATGGCCACTGTGTTGTCCGTCATTATCAGGACATTCTTTCCCCGTAGGAAGGCCTTCAGCGCTAGTCTATTGTGCTCAGCTCCAAAAGATTGATATGTAGTTTGGACTATGATGAAGACCAACGACCGCTGACTGTCAGATCGTTGGTGTGGGCTCCCCACTCCATGAGTGAGGCATCTGTCTCTACTGTAATCTCCAACCATGGTGGCAAAAAAGGTTCTCCCTTCAGAATGTTTTCCTCGCAGGCCCACCATAGAAGATCCTGTGAGACTACGGCTGGAATATGAAGTTGGTCCGACATCTTCCCTGAGAATTGGGATCATTGTGTTCTGAGAGCCCATTGAATGGATCTCATTCTCAGGCGTGACTCGGGCACCAGACTCGGGCACGAGAAAAATGCAGGATGCCAGGTGGCCGAGCAAACAAAAAAAAATAAATGTGAAGGCCGGAAGACTTTGGGCACTCTGAAATTTGGTTAAAATCTGAAAAATGCCTTGAGCCCTCACCTCGGGTGGCGAGCACTTTACCGAGGTTGCATCTATTTCAGCTACGATGTATTGGAACTTTTGGGAAGGTGTCATATGGGACTTCTTGTAATTCTGGGAGAAGCCCAGTCTGTGAAGAGAGTGGCAGTTAACATTGAGATGATCCCGGGCTTGTTCGGGAGAACGTGCCCTGATCAGTCAGTCGTCCAGGTAGTTGTAGACGTGAATCCCCTCTCCTGAAACTCGCTGCCACCCCGCCATCAGTTTGGTGAAAACCCTCAAGGCGGAGGATAGCCCAAATATCAGGACTCTAACTTGAAAGTGTGAGCCGCCAACCGCGAACCTCTGGTATTTTCTGTGCTCGAGATTGATTGGCACATGAAAATAAGCATCCTGAAGGTCCAATGACACCATTCAATGCTGAAATTGGAGGGCCTGAAGGATCTGAGAAAGAGTGACCATCTTGAACTTGACCTTCCTGAGGAACTTGTTCAAGTATCTCAAGTCCAAGATGGGTCTCAGTCCTCCATCCTTTTTGGGGATAAAAAAAAGGGGGGGGGGATACCAAATCTTCTTCCCCTCTGCTATAGGCACCGGTTCTATAGCGCCTTTCTCTAGCAGAGTTAAAATTTCCTGCAGAATCCCCAAAGAGTGTTTCACCGGTGGATTGCTGAGGCTTCTTTATAAAAGGAAGGCAGTAACTGTGGGCTATTGTTTCCAGAGCCCAAGCATCTGAAGAAATGTCTCGCCATTCTTCTAGATGTTGAGACAGTCTGCCACTCCCCCCCCACTGGTGAGCTGTGACTCACGCCCTCGGAGTGGTTTTGTAGCTGCTGTTGGAGGCCGATGGTAAAGAGGCTGCTGCTTTAGCTAGCTTGGCACCTCTATCTCATCCACCACAAGCACATTTTCTTTGGCCTTGGACTGGCCATTCCTCTCGCCCTTCCAAATGAGGAGTAATAGCGAAAAGATCTACCTCACCAAGGTTGTCCACTAGGACAAAAAGGCTGAGGTTGCCTAGTGATTGGTCTGCCACCTTCGAGGTCTGCAACTTCTCAAAGCTCACGTCAGCCTTGCTGCCACAAAGTTGAGACCAGTCAAATGGCATGTTGAAGTCTAGCCTGCACATCAGGTGCAAACCCCAGACTTTCGCAACCACACAAATCTGTGCATCACAGGGATGGTAGCCATGGAACTGCTGATGCCATCTGCAGAATCCAATCCAGATTGAAGTGACTCACACATAGCTTCTTTGCCGTCCTTAACAATGGCTAAGAAGCTGTCCCTTTCATCCACTTCGGGAATATGCTCTGCCGCCAAAGAAATACACTCCCATATAGTATACAAAAACTTAGCAAGGGCACAGGTGGAGTTGGCAGATTTTAATGCCATGCTCCCTGCGGAAAATACCTTTCCTGCCCATCCATCTACGTTCTTGTCGTCCCTATAAGGAGGGAAGGTAGGGTATGCTGCTTGTTATGAAGTAGCCGTCATTGCCTGGACCACCAGACTCAATGGAGTGGGGGTGCTTTGACAAGTAGTCTGGGTCGCTGCTGGTAGGATGGTTTTTTTGGTGAGATTTTTGTCAAATGCCGGATTAGTTTCCGGAGTATCCCAATCCATAGCTACCCTTTTTTTGAAGTGCCACATGGCAAGGCAAAACTGGATCAGTAGGTGGACCCATGTCCACCCTTGTACAGAACGTCAGTTAGTGCTTGGTCATAGGGTGCTGGTGGCATAGACCAACCCAAGTATTCGACAACCTTAGACATGAGCTGACTGTAAAGGAGTCAGCATGCTCCACTTCTTTGGAATTGACACCTCTACAGGACTGGAGTTCGGTTCTGGTCTTCCGAACTCCAGTCCTGTAGAGGTTTCAATTCCACTTGCATTGTGCAAATTATCATGGATCCTGCATTCTGCTTTCCTCTGAAATGAGGCATTCAGGCACATTAAGTGTACCCTATTGAAGCCCAAAGGGGGCATCATCATCTGAATGCTCTTCCTCCTCAAAATGGAAGTTAAAGACTTGAAAAAGTCCTTCGGGAGGAGTATATATTTTTTCTGGTTTTGAAACCAGAAGCTTCAACGTTTTCTTAGACAGTGCCTTTTTCGGAAGGTCACTTGGTTCTGATGGTTTAGCTGGCAAAATTGGCGCAGCTGGCGTAAACGGTTTCGGTGTCTATGTCAACAGTGGCGTTGATAGCATTGACGGTTTAGCAGGCGTCGAGGACCTCAACCTCTTAGCATGCCTCGAGTGAAACTTCTATTACTCAGATCGAGGCTGCAAGGGCTCTCGATCAGGATCATGCCTTTTACCCGCGTTCGAGGGCGTGCAAGTTTTAGGCCGAGACCTCTCCTTTCCGGCTTCCTTAGAAGGCTCGGTCGGAGCACGGCTTTGTTTCCCGAATATTTTTAGCATTTCCACACGGATAGCTACCCATTCTGCTAGAGTAGACTTTTTCGAAGGGCACGCAATCGTTTCGGGGGAACCGTCAGACGAAGTAGTCGACGGAGGTAACCTGTGGTGCCTCCTCTGACTTCTTTGAGGATGACGAGTGAACCACTCCTAGACCTGGAACGCTTGGCCTCCTTCCTCAGAGGAGAGTCGCCTCCCGACTGATCAGTCGAAGGCCTAGCAGGTCGTGGCTTGGATAGTATCGTGATCCTCCCAGAAGCACTACAGGCAGATTCGATGCAGGTCGGTTAGGGACATCTTCGAACCACAATCTCTGCACTTTTTGAAACCAGATTTTGGCGTTGACGGTGTAGACGAAGAAGACATAATAGTCGAGTTTTAAAACAATCGCTCGATGTAAAAAATAAAGTCACAGTATGAGGCGCCGAGTTTCACATGAATCAAATGCTGTTTGCGGAAAAAGTAACTGAGGCCAACGGGCGCCACGCTTGCTACATATATCCTCCGATAATGTCACTCTCAACTGAGGTTTGAGGGACATCAACTCAACGCCATTGATGCACTGCGCCCTCTGTTGAAATAAATGTCCGAAGCAGATGAAGCTCGACATTACATGTCAAAGATGAGGAATATGTTGGGAGGACATAATCCATTCGAAAGCTATTGTGGTAAAAGCTGGTCGATATGCCAAGAGTACCGACATATTGGATTTTAAGGCCTAGTACAAGATGAGCAGAATGAAGGCCCTATTGTGGAACTGCAGCTCTGTTTAGCTCGGTCTCAAGACAAATCCTCTTTCTATCTCCCAAAAGAAGCAGAGGTCAGGAGCATCCGTGGTGCGAAGATGAATGCCAATTGTATCCAGCTGCAGAACTCGCAGGCAGTGGGAATTGAAAGTTAAATGCGGGAGGGCAGGTAGGGATGCGCCCTTTGAAAGACATTTAATGAGAACATGGCACAAGATTTTGTGATGACAACAGGCAAGGTGAAGAGTACGACTGCCCTCACACTCAAGGAGCAGCCATCCCATTTGAACTACAAGTAGACGCCTAACCAAAGCAAATAAACCCCTGAAATTCCAACTCACAACCCTGGTCATATCATTACTGGGCACCTGGGGTTTGGAGGAGGTAAGGGTGGAGCTGTGTCTGGAACGTACCGTGATTTGGGATAGGAGGAACAGAGGTGATGATAGTAAATTTAGTATAAGGTTGGGGGTGCAGCTTGTGTGGGCCACATTTGGTATAATGAGAAGGCCCATTGTCTTATCAAAGCAGAGTTGGCCTCGCCAGTCTTCGAACGCGCCTTGGTCGGTGGGGTGCACGTCATGTGACCGTTAAGATGGTGTGGTCAATCAGTCCAGGGACTATTAACATGTCAAATAGGGGGTAGCCAACGAGGGTGGTGGGATGACATTGTAACCCATGTATGATAATGTGCGGCTATATAACCTGTAACTTCTTGAGGCATGACGAGCTCCGTGTCAGTTCGGTTCTACAGGACCGTCAGACTTTTGGATATAATAAACCTAGTTTTTCCTTGCAAAGCGTTGCAGTGGTTGTTTGACCTTCAAATATTTTATTATACAGGTTTTGGGTTAAGTCTCTCTATATATGCATGGAATTATTTCATGTTATTTAAAAAAAAAAAAGTATTCAATCTATTACACAGAAAAGGTTCCACAATCCTGCACATGGGCATAGATAATCCACGTTCATGCATATCAATGTAGAACTTGTGATAGAGAACATCTTTTGGATTAGAGTACCGGTAACTAGCTGGCAAAAGACTCAAGAATGTGGATCTATGGTGAATATCAGGTAATAACTTAGAAGCTTCACAAAAATATGACATCCTAGAACATATCCACTGAGACTCCATGAATGAGGACTACCTGGTTCTGCCAACATCAGCAAGCAGTATGGCATCTACATATCTAGTTTGGTCTGTAAGAAAATAAACATACCACTAGATAGTGGTACTGTGCCATAATTTAACTGGTGGCATAAACACCTGTATTTTCATACTGTCAGTGTACTCAAACATGATCTCTAATAATTTCTATGTGACTGTACATCAGAGAAGACCTGCCACGCTCTGTTTGCATCGTGCCGTTTTTTCTTTACCCTTGTGCCTGAAACTAGAACCACATTTGACTTTCTGTAGGCTACACCTGCCTCATAGGTCTAAATCACTCTCTGGCCTGCTGTAGGCAACACATGCCTAAAAGGACTATTGCTGCTCACAGCAATTTTATTATTTGGTGTCAATTCCCATTGTCAATGGAAACACTGGCATCTCCATTTTCATACATCATGAACATTACTTGAGTCTATGATTTGCCTGTTCGAAGCCATGCCTGTCCCTCACTGTACATGTTACAAGTGGTGGATGCTAATGTCTCAGTACATGTCTGAATGGTTGCAAAGCTGCCAGCGGCTGTACCTGTTTCTCAGGGCTTGGTCTGCTGATTTGTAAGTTCTGCGGCGTGGCGAGCCTAGCTCCAGGTGCAGCAATCACGATGCTGGTGAGCTGAGTTGTGGGGAAGGTTTTGGCAATGCTTCCAGGTTGGCCGTTCATGATTCGTACAGGGTGGATAGAATTCTGTGAGGTTGGTGTAAACTTTGTTGTTAGCATTACCGGCCTCTGAATGAGCTGGGGTGCAGCTAACATAGGAGGAGGAGCCGGGGCGATAGGGATGTTATTCGGCACGACAGGCTTTGGTCGAACCTGCAAAACAAAGAAAATATGCTTATTTGAGCACTTAAAAAGAATCCCCCTTCAGAGGAAACTACTGCGCAGCTCTGCCGATAAACACCCTTTAGTACAGGGCATAACTATACTCTACTCAACTTCCCGTTACATTCACTTAATGCAATAGCAACTCAGTGATTTACATTTCAAGTTTTGAAGGAATCGTTTTATAAAAAGGTATATTTTACCAAGTTTGATCTTTCACCTGTACTTCACACAGTCTTTCAACCCCTCGCCATTCATAGTTACATAGGGCCTGATTCACAGAAGCGTTTTACAATGGCACAGACCCATAGGAAAATACTCTGTGAATCAGGCCCATTATGTTTATGGGCACATACAGCAGAAATAGTCTTTAAAAAACTGCTCACATGGACGAGTGACAAGGAAAATACTTAACATTCAATGATGTGTAGGGAGTGAGCATTGTAGTATCGCATTCAAGAACTGCATAGACTACTTAGATTCAATCACTACTTACTGGACCAACTGAAATATTATGCCGAGATGTATTAAAAAATAAGCTTTGAAAGTGGCATATATATCATCGGACAGTAAAAACGCAAATATGAGGGGAAGTAATACTAATGAGTTTTATACATCCAAGGCTGGCATGCAAGGAATTCAATGCTTTTTCTGTCTTAACAGGCTTTGGTTGGGGCTGTTAAGTCAAGCTTCACAGTGCCTAATGGACGGGAAAGCCGCCGCCTGCAGGAATAAAGACTTAAATAACATAGCTTTATAGACCTGCAGCGAGGGACAAACCGGGCGTTATGGGCTGGGCCCTGAAGACCGAGTTAATGGCTCGAGTGAAGCAAGGGCCTTTAACGGGGTATGAGGGACCACTACACCCGGTACGGCCCGAGCTGCAGGTCTATAAAGCTATTAGAACAACCTCACTGTTTAATTAAAGTTGAATAAATGAGACATGTTTAATTGAAGTACAAAAAATTGCAAAATGGTAAATAAATGTTGCAGACATTTTTTGTACTTCAATTAAACATGTTTCTTTTTTTTTTTACAGGGTGGTGGAAGGTGGTAGGGTGGTGCGGGGAGTATCATACTAAAGTGGAATCAGGTGTGGGTATGCCTGCCCCCTGCTCTAATTAAGATTACTTTAGGTGTGCTTTCTCTCCTCCCCACTACACAAATGTTAGGTACCAATTACTCAACAAACAGGCAGTACACTTACACCTGCAAGCTACATCTGCACATACATAAAAATAAATGGGCAATTTACTTACCTTTCTGTGCCCTTCGTCTCCATTGGCACTTCCCTTGCTCCACTGAACGTCCAGAAGTGCACGCAACATTTAATTTTATTTCACTGCCAAAAAAAAACTCACACGTTCCCCGTAACGGTGCAGTACAGCTCATGTCAGCCCCTTTTTTATTTATGTGAAACGCTACGAAAGCGTTTCCTTTGCTTTCATATCCCTGGCCGTACCTAGGTGGACATGTTGATCTTGCGACATGCATTTCGGAACAGAAAATTAACTCTTTCCGTTCCGAAATGACACTCCGATCAACGCATCCACTATTGCAGGCTTCCCCGCCCGCTGACAGCCCCAAAGTGTTCAGGTACGTAAATGTAACCCGAACTATGGGCTGTAATCAATCTGCGGGCTATACCAGTGCGTATAGCCTCCAGATTGACCAATCAGCTTCCTGGAAACACCACTAGGGTGTTCTAATATCCAATACATCTACTTGGGTGTTTTACAGGTTTCCCAATACTGTGTCGCTGTTCTTCTGAATTTGTTAACCACGCCAGCATGGTAACTGGGAATGTGGTTTTAGGGTTCCAGATAAGTGCTCTTGTACACCACAAAGAACCCAGCGGCCACAGATTCCTCGTTTTACTTGCATGACACTGCCTGGAGCTCATTCAGTCTTCTAGCAGTGTTAAGGCTTGAAGGTAGCCACTATGAGAAATGTTCAATTGAAATCCTGGGCAGGTACAATGAATTGGCGGGGAAGATTAACATAACCCTTGTAGAACCTGCAGAACAAGACCTAATCTACAGTTCTTAGGAAGAATGAAGTCACAGCCAGGTAAACCTTTACAGTGCCAAACTGAAGACCCTGTTAAGCCATACAGAACACAGAACAGTTGGCAGTGACAAGATCAATGCATATAAATCCTGGTCCCAGCACCAAGTCGAAAACATTTGCCATCTACAGGCGTAAATTAGACCGTGGTAGGTCACTGTCAGAATTAATTCCTTGCAGGACATCATTTCATCAAGTCCAACTCCTTATATCTCAGCCATCCAGCGGCCAAGTATGAAGACTCGGATGGAGAACTCAACCACCCGAATGGGAGAGGAGATCAACTCTCACTAGAAGGCACCAAGGAAGACAAATGGCCATCTACAGATGTTCCAGGTACCATGTACTCCAAGCCCAATCTGGGTGGGGGATCAGAATAATGGTAGATCCAAAACTCTGAAACCTCCCAAGAACCAATGGGATCAAGGAAATCTGAATGCATGATGAAGATTGTAGCTCCACAATCAATGGAACCTCCAGAGCCCACCCCCATCCCCAGAGGAAACTCCCCAAAGCAGAACTCCTCCCATTTCCTGTTGAAACTGAAGGTGAAGAGGTCCACTTCGATCCCATTCATGGAGAACAGAGCCATGCCTGCCTATGGCATACACCACCACTTTCTGACCCCGTCAAAATGGGCTGTCAACAGATGACCAAGTTATTTACCCCTGGTAACGTTCCTTCGAATGGATGCTCCCAAGACGTATTCCTCATCTTTGATATGGAACAAGTTACTTAACAGTAACTTGTTCTCCAGCATGGATCTTGCATGGATTCACATGCTCATGAATATTCACCTTCGTCAGGCTGGGAATCCTCAGTAATAGAAAAAACTGTTTAGTTTCCAAACTGTCTTTCTCCTATAAACCAATCACTGAGCTCTGGGTCATACTGCCCCCAGCCAATGACTGCCCTCTACCTAAGCCCCTCCTCTGGCAGCTATCTTCAGATTTGGTAGTACGTAAAGTGGCAGTAGGACCAAGGGAAGAGCCGCAGAGGGGCAGGCGGGAGGGTTCGCATGTGAATCTATGCCAGACCCATGCTGGAGAACAACAGTTACAAGTAACTTGTTCCTTCTCCAGCATGGGGTCTGGCATGGAGTCACATGCTCATGAATAAAGACTTCATAGCAGTACACACATGCACAACCACAGGAGGTGGCAAGGCTCAACAGAAGCAATCCCTTACCTCCTCAACAGGCTCACCTTCAAGCTAACAGGTTGCGCAGCACTGCTTGGCCGACCTGGACTCCTCCCTGGAATCCCAGTCGATGCAGTAGAATCTCGTGAAGGTGTGCGTCGACCTCCACGTAGCAGCCCAGCTGCAGCGGGACCAACCTGAACTTCTGGGACAGTATGTAATTGTTGAGCCTTCGTAGGTCGAGAATAGGCCTACAGGCCCAGGTCTTTCTCACAAGGAAGTAACTTGAGTATACTGTGGAACCCCAGAGTCGCTGTGAAGCAGCTCTATCGCCCCCTTTTGTAATATGGCCCAAACCTCCAGCAGCAGCTGAGGGATGTGGTTTTCCTGCGGGCCACCGGTGGAATTCGCGGACACTTCCATTGGAATTCTAAGGTGTGTCCGTGGGCAAGAGTGTCCAGCACCCATCTGTCGGTGGAGATGGTCTCCCACACAGGGACGCAGTTCGCCAGCCGGCCTTCCACCAGGGTGCACGGGTGGGGGCCCGACATCCTGGCCGGTTCAATCTTGCTTGGAGGTCGACGGCCACCTTGCGGTCCCCGACGACGTCTGCCCCCGAAGGCCTTGGAGCAACCCCTGTTGGCTTCCTTGGTTGAGGAACGGAAGGGCTGGCGGTAAGAGGACGAGCCCCCCCCTTGAAACCCTTTGAAGAGCGGACAGACTTCCCTCCTGAGGAACGAAAGGATGGTAGTCGATGTAGGGTGCCTAGGGCACGTGCCATCTCCGGCTGGATGGCCTGGACAGATTCATCCACAGCCCTCCCGAACAGGATGTCCCATTCAAAAGGTATGTCCAAAACACTTGTCTGGATCTCCTGTCTAAAGTGGGTGGCCTTGCTGGCAAAGATGAACTCCATTCTCCATCTGGCGGAAACCTGTGTCCGCGATGTCCAGGGTCAAGGTAATGGCGTGGTCCAACACCATCTCGCCTTCCAGAAGGATCTCCAAAGCCTCAACAAGATTGGGGAGGAAGTCCAATAGCGCAGCCAGCTTAAACCTCAGCTCCAGGTCTTATCTGGCCACGATCTCAAGGGCGTTGGCAGCCTTGACAGTTGTCGCTGTCAAGTAGATCACCTTTCTACTCATCGAATCAAACTTCTTCCCCTCGCTGTCCAGAGGGGTGGAGAAAGAAGAGGAAGCCGAGATTGATGATTTCTTCCTGGCGGCCGCCAAGACCACCGAGACCGGCGACGGTTGAGACTGTAAGCGCTTGGGTGCAGGGTCCAGCAGCCTGTACTTCTCAAGCCGATCTCTCTTCGCTGGGGCTGTAGAGGGGGTTCTTCAGCTGAGCCAGCCCTTAGTCCCAAGCATTGTCCAGGAGAGGGACCAAATGGATGGTCTTCCTCTTCACCTCCTGGCACTGATATAAGAAGCCTTCCTTCTTTTCCTCCGGCGTGAGCTGGAAAAGCTCCGATGCTCGGGCGATCATCGCATGAAAATAGCCTACCTCGTCCGGCGGAGGTGACGGGAGGAACCCCCCATACCCTTCATCCCACTGTCGCCATCCGTGCCTGTTGTCGCTGTGTCTGACTCCTCCTCTCTTGGGAGGGTGGGGGGGGGGGAGAGGGAAGTGGAGAGGGGTGGGCAATGAGTGGCATGGAGGCGCAGGGTGCCTCCTCTTGGCCGACAGCTCCCCCTGTGTCAATGGGGTGTCCGGCACTGGCGCCGCAGGAGGAGCGGGCGGTGAGGTAGTCTGCATCCTCCTATGTATCTCAGACACCAGCATGTTGAGGGTCGAGAGGATGCCCACTGAAAGGTCTCTAGGCGGTATCTGGGTTTAGGGGCGCTAGGTTCCAGCCCTCGTCATCCTGGGGCTCCTTCGTCGTTGCCTCCATAGATGGTAACCCTGTTGTCGTCATAGTCGCCCCCGTCCTTGGGTGAGTCCCCAGCGTTTCCCTCATAATTGTCCTCCTGGACGGAAATGATCTCATCCTCAGTCGAAGAAATGTTCATACCCTGGAGGCCTTCTGCGCCCCCCCCCCCCTACCCCTTCCTTCTGGTCCAGAGGGTTCGGTCTCGGACTGAGGTCCGGCATCCTCTTTCTTCCAGGGTTTTCTCAACTGGCTTACTCGAAGCCTCCCTCCTGGAAGGAAGAGACACCCTGGCCATCGTCAGGGTACCCTGCGGGTCCACCCCTACGGCCTTCGAAAGCGACGCCACAACCACCTCGAGGGAGGGCGACTATTTTGCCTGGTGAACCTGGGCCTTCACAGAAAGGCTGGATCCCTTGTTCGGGTTGGCCTTTTCCTTCCTGGCCGTGTTGGACACCTTGCCCTGCTTGGCCTTCTCCTTTGAGGCCTTGTCGGAACCCTTGTCCACCTTGGCCTTCTCAGTCGCGGGTGGGTCGGACACTGCACCCTGTTTGGCCTTCTCCTGCTTGGCCTTTTCCGGATTCTCCCTCAGCTTCCCCGGGGTAGCTGAAATCCTCTTAGACGACGATCCAGAATGCGGCTGGAGATCAATACAGATGGGGATGACTATCGCGCACTGACTGTCGCTGGACCCAAAGCAGTGGCGACCCCAACAGAAGCAGACTTGCGGTACTTGGCCTTGTGTTGGGTCCCCACGAGTGGCGCACCCTCAAAGGACTTGGAAGCCCGCTCAGTTCCAGGAGAGGCATGCCCCTGGGTGCCACCCGGGGTAGAGGCCTTGGACTGCAGCCACAATTCCAACTGTTGGTGTTGATCCTTCAATGTGCGCTTCTAGAAGCCACGTCAAATCTCACAATCCTCCACCTTATGCGTCGGGTTCAGGCAGTACAGGCACTGGGAATGCTTGTCATCCATGTACACATTCCGCAAACCGCAGTCGGAGCAAAGCATGAAGAGGGAAGCGCTGTCCTTCTCGTCCGACATGATCCATGCGGTGTAGGCATGAAGAATCTTCTGGAAGCCTCCACGAAAAAAGAAAAAAATGGGTCCCTGTTAGTTGGATAGATGATCGCTAGAGCACACAGGCCCGATTGACCGAAAAATAGAGTAACTACCAAAAACGCAGCAAAAACTCGAAGAGCGAAGCACAAGGACTCCGAAAACCTGAACGTGTGGTAAAAATCTGACGATGGCTGCCAGAGGAGGGGCTTAGATAGAGGCCAGTCATTGGCTGGGGCAGTATGACCCAGAGCTCAGTGATTGGTTTATAGGTGAAAGACAGTTTGGAAACTAACACTTTTTCTATTACTGAGGATTCCCAGCCCGACTACAGGGAATATTCATGAGCATGTGAATCCATGGCAGACCCCATGCTGGAGAACTCCAATATCCATCTTCAGCTACTTTTGGGAAATCAATGTCGGCATAGCGTTGTGTGCTGATGCAGCAGAGTATGTCCCCTCGAGGGCCTCAGTCTTCAGGATGTCATCGAAGGCATATATAGCAAGCGCAGCACCCGTATGCTTCAGTTCTGTTTTACGTGTCATTCACAAGTAGAACTATCTGCATCAACACAGGTTTGACAATACTAGGCTCTGAAGGCTCGAAAGCTGTAATAGCATGGGAAATTGTACTGAGGGGTAGGCTGGGAGAAACATCCAGTCGAAAGAAAGTTACCAGGGATAAGTAACTTGTTCTTCGAATGGATTGTGTCCTCCCACGTATTACTCATCTTTGATAGGACTCCCAAAACAGTGTTTGTTTTGGTGGAATGTTGTCATCAATGGTTTCCATGAACAGAATGGAGGACAGCGTTTCCAAAACTTCCATCCTGACTTAGGGGAACATCAAGGCGGTAATGCTTAGTGAAAGTGTGTATTGTGGACCACGTAGCTGCCTAACAAATGTTTTAAATAGGACACCTCTTTGTAGAGGAAGTAGCCATGCCCCTATTGGAATGGGCCCTCAAGCCTTCTGTGCGATATTTTCCAGCCAGCCTGTAGCATTCTGAAATAGATAGAATAATCCATCAGGATAAGGTTTGCTTTGTTACAGCCTGACCCAATCTATGACCCGTATAACCTATGAATAGTTGGTCATCTAGATGAAGTTTTGACACCCTTGAAATGTAGAAACTCAGAGCCCTACATGGATCGAGCCTGTGCAACCTCGCCTCCTCCTTGCCAGGAAGAGATGGAGGATAGAAAATGGGTAACACAATCTTTTTGTGCTAAATGAAAGTCTGAAATGACATTCGGTAGAAATGAAGGCTTAACCCTCAGGACGACCTTGTCCTTGTGAAATACTGTAAAAGGTGGTTTAGAGGATAGTGCCTGCAACTCACTCCTTCTCGGGCTGAAGTTAGTGCTACCAACAAGATGGTCTTGAAAGTTAGTAACCTTAAGGGACATGGAGAGGTTCAAATGGTGCACACGTGTAACACCAGATTAAGGTCCAAAACGGGAACCTGAAAGGGTGATGGAGGGAACACAGTGAGTGCCTTGAGAAATGGTATCACCAAAGTTATCTTAAAATATTAAGGTTCCTCAGACGAGCGCTTGAAGATGGATAGAGCTGACAAATAACCTTTAATAGTCCTAACCTGGAGCCCCAGATTGGCAAAATACAGTAGAAAGGATAACACCTCTGCTGTGTCTGTCCCTGCACCAGCTGCAGAATTTGTTCCAACGGCATCGGTACAAAGACTGTGTTGCTGGACTTCTGCCTGAAAGCAAAATCTCCATTACATCATTAGGGAGGTCCCCATTTTAGGTACCTCAGCCTCTCAGAAACCATGTGTGAAGTCTGGGTGTCTTGACCTCTGGATGAGAAGGTCCTCTCCTTGTGGAAGACCTATTGGAGGGCAGACGGACATGTCTAGAATCCAGGGCAATTAGGATCATGCGTTTCCAAAACTTTCTCAACCTCCTGATCATTTGAGGAATGGTCGGGGACTGGAGGAAACGCGTACAAGTGTGGAAACTCCCAGTCCACCACAAACACATCTCCTAGAGCTCCTCTTGGGGGAAATACTGTGGAGCAGTACAGTTCGCACTTCCTGTTGACTCTGGTCATGAACAGATCCACTTAAGGGGTTCCCCAAAGGGTGAAGATCTCTTGAAGGACTTTCTGAGCTAGTTCCCACTCGTCGGAGACAGTGCTCTGCCTGTTTAGAGCATCCACTGCCGTCTTCTCCTCTCCGGCTAGGTGAACTGGTGATAGAGATTCATGCTTGTATTATTCAGAACCAGAGCTGCATTGCCTCTCTGCACAGTAGTAGTGACCCTACACCACCTCTCTTGTTGAGGTAGTACATGGCCACTGTGTGGTCTGTCATTATCAGGACATTCTTTCCCCGTACAGAGGGCGAAAAGCCTTCAGCGCAAGTCTAACTGCCATCAGCTCCAAAAGATTGATGTGTAGTTTGGACTCCGATAGAGACCAACAACCGCCGATTATCAAATCGTTGGTGTGGGCTCCCTACCCCGTGAGTGAGGCGTCCATCACTACTGTTATCTCCGGCCATGGTTGCCAAAAGGGTTCCCCCTTCAGAAGGTTGTCCTCACAGGCCCACTAAAGGAGATCCTGTGCAACCCTGCTTGGAACCTGAAGTAGGTCCGAGTGTTGCCAGAGAATTGAGATCATTGTGACCAGATAGCCCATTGAAGCGATCTCATTCTCAGACGAGCCTCTGGCGCAGAAAAATGCAGGATGGCTTGAGGCAGAGCAACCTCAAAAGGTCAAAGGCCGGGAGACGGTTGGCATTCCGAAACTTGGAGACCATCTGCAGAATGTCTTGAGTCCTCACCTCAGGTGGCGAGTTCCTTCCCAAAGATGTATTCAGTACAGCCCCGATGAACTAGAGTTTTTGAGATGGTGTCATATGGGACTTCTTCTAAATGAGGGCAAAGCCCAGTCTGTGAAGAGAGTAGCAGGTGACGTTGAGAGGATCCAGGCTTTGTTCGGGAGAGTACGCCCTGATCAGCCAATCGTCCAACGGCGAACCTCAGGTACTCTGTGCTTGAGATGGATTGGCACATGAAAATACGCATCCGGACGGTCCAATGACACCATCCAATCCTGGAGTTGGAGTCCCTGAAGGATCTGAGAAAGTGTGACCATCTTGAACTTGTCCTTCCTGAGGAACATGTTCAAGTATCTCAAAATCAAGATGGGTCTGAGCCCCCTGTCCTTCTTGGGGATTAGGAAATATGGATAAGAACATTCTTTGTTCCTCTCCGCTACAGGTACCGGCTCTATAGCACCTTTCTCTAGCAGGGTACACATTTCCTGCACAAGGAACGGATCTGGAATCTTCAAAGTATGGCTCCATGGCAGATGGTTCGGAGGTCTCTGAATGAAAGGCAGGCAGTAACCTTGGGCTATGGTTTCTAATGCCCAAGCATCCAAAGCAATGCTTCGCCATTCTTTCAGATGCTGAGACAGTCTGCCTCCCACTGGGGTCTCGAGAATCAAGACCTCACAGAGGTTTTGAGGTGGCTGAAGCAGTGGCTGTTGGTAAAGATGCTGCAGCTTGAGCGGGCTTTGTACCTCTGCCTCCTCCACCACAAGGGCATCTTCTTTGGCCTCTTTGACCAGTCATTCCTCTCGCTCTTCCAACTGAGTAGTTGCCAACTGTGCCACCAGACTTTCTGAGGCAGGGTGTTTCGATAAGTAGCTGAGGTCACTACTTCCTTGTCAAGTTCTTATTTACTGCCAGACTTTAATCCGGTGCTTCCCAATTGGCACTTATTCTCTTCTGAAGAGCAATGTGAAAAGTTTAGATGGGATCCTTTTGAGGACCTTTATCTAGGTTGTCTGTAGATCATCTTGTTGGAAAGGGAGGAAAGGTCTGCTCCATCCCAGGTAATCCACTACCCTGGTCATCAACTGCCTTTAAGAGGCATCCACATGCTCATCTGACTGAGGCTTTCCAAATTCTAATTCAGGTGAAGTGTCTACTCCACTGGCTGTCTGCACATTTTCATATAGATCTTTCAGTCTGGACTCTGAAATTTAACTATATGTGACATTTGGTGTGACATACAGCAAACCAAATGCACATCATTATCAGATGGCTCATTGTCTTCATAAAGAGAGGTCAGAGATTTAAAGAAAAGTCTTGGTGAAGGAGTGGAGGTTTTTCAGATAAAGGCATCGAATGCGTTGGATTTCGCTCAAGCCCTTTCCTTACAGGCTTTAGAAGGCATGGTAGGAGCAAGGCCTGCTTGCTTTGAGGGTTTTTGGCGAATTTCTTGCCTGAATGCTTCCCATTCGGCACAAGTGGAGGCCTTATTGGGACAGGATACAGCACTGTAGTGTGGGGCTTGCATTGCCTTATGCAATGCAAGCCATGTAATCTTAGTGGTGATGGAACCCAGGGTTCTAACAGAGGACAGTTGAGGGAGCTCCAATGAGAAGGATGTCTGTACCTATGCTCTCCCCCATTTACTTCTAGCCTGTACCCTGAAGCAACAAAGCGTACTTACGTTTTGGACTTGCTGACTCCATGGTGATCACTGTGTCCTGCCTACATTTCCTAATTTGGGACCTTACACTCTCTCAGGAGAGGAGTCGGACGAGAACTTCGAAGTAGGCGATTTATGGTGCCTCTTCTTCAACTTCCTTGACGAGTGGTGGGAGCCACTCCTTGACCTGGACCTTTTTGCCTTCTTTCTTCGAGGACAGTCGCCTCTCGTTTCGTCAGAAGAAAGTTTCTTCAACGAGGTAGTCAATGGGGATTTCTTAGGGAATCTACCTACCGCCAATTTCCCCTTACGCTCCTTCAGAGCTTTTCCACCCATCAATTGACACTTTGAACAGGCTAAGGTTTTGTGCTCCACACCGAGACATCACAAGCATACTCGATGTGACTTTTTAAACCTGTTCTTGGGGGTAGTCTGGGTCAAAAACAGACATTTTCAGATATTTCACAAGGAAATACGAAAGCATGTCATAGTTCTCGAAGCATAAGTTTACTGGGAAAAACACAACTGAAGCCAACAGGTGCTGCGCGTGCTATAAATACCTTTGATGACATCCTCAAGACTGAGGCCACTGAGGGCATTGAGTCTACTGCATCGGCGCAAAGCAAGCTCTGCCAGGAAAAAAAAAAAGCTGAAGCAGCTGAACCTGGATGACATGCATTACTTACCGTAATAGCATTTCTGATGATTGTATCTGCTTAAATTCACATGCTGTGCATATGGTCCGACATCCAGTGGTAACCGCAGAGTATTGCATGATGTCTTTCGGGGACCGAAAAGTGACGTTGACATAGGCGTGTCTGTAACACTATCCCTATCGTGACGTGTAGTGCACCCAAAATCCCTCACGCGCTGAGGTCCCTCCGATTGTATTTTTCCTGCCATGAGGGAGCCCAAGGATATTTTGAGTGAGTACATGAAGAGAGAAAGTATTAAGACATCTATGTTGCTTCCACCCAGAGCAGGGAAGTAGGGAGGGCGCATGTGAATCTAAGCAGATACAATCATCAGAAATGCTATTACGGTAAGTAATGCATGTCTTCTGATGCTTGTTAATCTGCTTAGAATCACATGTTGTGCATAGACTAGCGAGCAGTACCCGGAGTTGGAGGTGGGTTGGGAGAAGGAACAGTAGAGAAAAGATGTCTTAGTATGCTTGTCCCACCTGAGCATTAGACCTAGAAGGTGTGTCAAGACAATAGTGTTTTGTAAAGGTGTGTACAGAACTCCAGGTTGCCGCTTTGCAAATGGAATCTAGGGGAACATTTGCAATGAATGCTATGGACGCCCGAGTGCCCATAGTAGAATTTGCTCTAGGCTTGAAGGGCAGTTCACTTTAAGCAAGAGAGAAACAGTGTGTCCACCTTGAGATAGCTGATTTAGAGACAGGATCCCCCTCTCTACCAGCTGCCACTGAAATGAAAAATTGGTTTGTTTTCCTCAGTGGTTTTGTTCTTTCCAGGTAGAACATGACTGCCCTGTGCACATCTAGTGTGTGTAGGCTCTTTCGGCCATGCTAGTGGGATTCTGGAAAAAGGTAGGTAGTTCAATCGATTGGTTCACAAGGAACTTCGAGATGAATTTAGGTGCGAATCTGGGATGAGTGCGCAGAACTACCTTATCCCTGTGGACTGTAACAAAGGGGTCTAGAACAGAAAGGGCCTGTAGTTAGCTAACCCTTCTGATAGAAGTGATAGCCACTAGGAAGGCCGTCATAAATCATGTCTTTTAGACTTGTTTTATGCATTGGCTCAAAGGGAGATCCCATGAGCCTGGTTAAAACTACATTTAGATCCCATCCAAGAGCTGGGTGAGAAATGGGAGGATACATCCTCTTAACCCCTTCCATAAAGGCCTTAATCACCGGTATCTTCCACCACAACACATTTTGGTGTGATGTGGTGTAGGCTGAAAGAGCAGCCAGATGAACCTTTAGGGAATTGAAGACCAACCCTGTGTCCAACAAATGGGTTAGGTACAGCACAATGTGTGTGGGTGAGCAATCGATTGGAATGACGCCCTTGTTATTACACCAGATGACAAAACATTTCCATTTGCTGGCATAGCAATAACGGGTGTTAGGTTTTCTAGCTTTCCTATGTATGTCCAGGCACCTCTGAGGGAGCTGTAGGTGTTCAAACTCTGACCTCAGGAGCCAGGCTGCTAAATTCAGAGTTTGTCGGCATGGGTGTAGGGTCTCCCTCCTGTCTGAGAAAACAGGTTGTACGGGCAGGGTAGTTTTACTGGTGAGGCGAGGGACATTTCCATTAGATGAGCGAACCAGGGTTGGCGAGCCCACATGTGGGACACCAGTATCATGGTAACTCGTTCCTGGTGCATCTTGTGAACCATCTTGTTGAGAAGGGGAGTCGGGGGGGGGGGGGGGGGGGCCGACGGGGGGGGGGGAGGGGTAGCGCGACAAATTTCCCTGACCATGTTATCCAGAGACCGTTCCCCTTGGAGTGGTTCTGGGGGTACCTGGAGGCATAGTCTTGGCATTGGGTGTTCTGAGTCGCGAACAGGTCGATCTCTGGGAAGCCCCAATCTGCGAAGACATTGGACATGTCTTTGTGCAGATGCCATTTGTAGTCTATGGGCAGAGGGAAATCTCTGCTGAGCACGTCTGCCATAACGGAGTTCCCTTGGAACATGTTGGGACAACAGAAACATCTTGAGTTTGAGAGCCCACATCCAAATGTTTTGGGACTGCTTGGATAGCCTTGGTGAGCGAGTGCTCCCCTGCTGATTGTTCAGGTAATACATGGCTGTCGTGCTGGTCTGTTAAAATCAGCACCGTCTTCCCTTGTAGTTGCATCTGAAAGGCCTTTAATGCCTTGAACACCGCTAATATCTGCAGTAAATTTATATGGTTGGACGCTACTTGTGGGGACCACACTCCATGCGCTGTCTGCTGAAGCAGGCGAGCCCCCCACTCCGTGAGAGATGCGTCGGTCGCGAGTGGCTTCCACTGCAGGGGTGGTCAAGGTTTTCCCCTTCAGGAGGTTTTCTCTTGACCACCAATTCAGAGAGAGAACGTGGGCTGGCGAGACAACTACCAGATCTTCCCATTGCCCGCTGGCCTGACACCACAGGCTGAGCCACTCTTGCATGGGACGCATGCAAAGCCGCGCGTGAGGAATCAAGTATATGCATGACGCCATCATTCCTAGCAAACGCATGGCTTTGCGCACCGTCACCTCCCGACTGGCTACAGATTGAGGGATCTGAAAAAGCATGTTCTGAATTCTCTCATTGGAGGGGAAGATGAGGCCGTCTTTCGTCCAGATTAGAGCTCCCAGAAATTGTTTTGTTTGACTGGGAGCTAGACAATTTTTTTCTCGTTGATAGAGAAACCCAGACTGAACAGAAGCTCTACAATCTTTTGGGTGTTCAAAAAACATGTGTCGTACGAGTCCCCTGTTAGGAGCCAGTCGTCGAGGTAACGGTAAACCGGCACGGATAGTCTGCGCAGGTGTGCTGCCGCTACTGCCAGGACCTTTGTAAACACCCTTGGCACCAAGGCAATGCCGAAGGGGAGCACCTTGAATTGGTAATGCCTGTCCTCCATCATGAACCTTAGATATTTCCCTTGCGCTGGCAACATTGAAATATGAAAGTATGCATCCTTTCATGTCCAATGTTGCCATGTAGTCCCCCTATTTCACCAGTGGGATCACCTCCTATAGCGTTACCATGCAAAACATTTGAGGTTTTATGAACTTGCTTGCTGGGCGCAGGTTTAGAACAGGGCGCATGGTGAGGTCCTTTTTGGGTACAAGGAAGTACACTGAATAGATACCCTTGTTTCCCTGAAGAATAGGGACGGCTTTTAAGGTGTCCTTTCGCCAGCAGCGCTTCCACCTCTTGATTCAGAATCTCCAGATGGTCCGGTGAGAGGCGCCGTGAGCACGGTGGTATGAATTGTGGAGGTCAGGTGAAGTTATCCCCTCCCATGCCGTGAGGAAAGATGTTAAGCGCCCCCCGACCGGGGCGACGTGGGAGGGGACCTGGATCTGATGGTCATTTCTGACCAGAGGCTGCGGCTTCTCAAGGATTGGGGCCTCTACCTCTGGCTTTGCCGCTTCGCTGACCCCTTGGTGGGTAGTATGCGGGGCTTCCTGATTGTCCAGCATTAAAGTTTCCCATGCTATAGTTGTTCTAACTTGCACGGGACTGCCCTCGAAAGGACCAACAAGAATTACCTCCCCTTTGGGGGAAAGGTTTTTGAGTAATCTGTTGCAGGGATTCAAGAGTCTCATGCTCTTTTTTGGCCTCATCGACCGCCTTTCCGAAGAGTTAAGTTTCTTCAATGGGTTTGTTGATGGGAGCGGCCTATGTCTCAGGCTTGAGACCTGAGTTACGAAGCCAAGCGTGCCGCTTAAGTAAAGTGCCCTGGGCCAGAGACCTGCCTGCTGTCTCAGCAGTGTCCAGAGTGTTCTTTATTACATTCTGGTTTACTTGCCTGCCTTCGGCCACAATGGTGAGAAGCCTGGACCGAATGGGTTCTGGGACCTCCTGGAGACCTTCCTGTACTAGGTTCCATTGAGCGCCTGCATAACTCGCCAGCAGCGTAGTGTTATTCGCGATGCGTATGGTATATGCAGCAGCCAAGGTAACCCGCTTACCTAAGGCATACAACCTTGTGGATTCTTTATCCAGAGGCGCCTCCCCCGTAGCAAGGGGTACTCCTGTCCGTTTCTGGGTGGTATTCACTACCAGGGAGTCTGGGGTGGTGTGCCCTTTGATGTATTGAGGGTCCGAAGGAGCTGGCCGAAATAGCTTTTCTACTCTTGGGTTCACTGCCTGGGTCTGAGCTAGCGACACCAGGGAGGTGGGCAATCTTCTTTTAACAGAATTAAGAAGGGGAATGGCCTGGCTTGAGAGGGTTTTCTCCTTGAGAATGTCCTCTACAAAGTCCTGTTCGGGTACCGCTTCTTGAGTAGTGATTTGGAAGTGATTTGCTGCCTTCCTTAACATGGCATTGAAGGCCATTTGGTCGTCTACAGGCGAGGGCCTTGCGAGCCGGGGTGGACGGAGGAGAATCCAGGCACAGAACATCAGCATCCTGATCTTGTTGGGGGGAGCGCCCATGGGTCCGTCCCCACTTGCTGGGTTTCTTCCCAATCGTCCGTGGCATCCGCCTGGTCCTCATTGTAGCACTGCAGGAAGAAAGGTTCTTCATCTTCACTGTAAATGTCCTGATACGTATTCATCATGACGATGTCTTCATGATGGACAGGGACCGGGGGCTGATCTTGGTAACGTGAAGCAGATTTAAGATTAGGTTCTCCACAAGATCTTTTCGGGGAAGGATGTTCAGAAAAATTGATAATTTTTTCAAGACTATCCATGCACCCTTCAAATTTCTCCCTTGTCCACTTAGAGGAACCAGGAAGGCCTACGGGTGGAAAAACGTCGTCTTTCGCCCCTTGACGCCGGAATTTGTCACTCAGGGTGTTGGAAAGAGGTTTCTGACTGTTCTCGTAGGTCTCGCGAGAACTGGGGCACCATGGCGTATCTATAGATTTGTCCGCGGCCTGCCCCATGTTTTTCGATGGAATAGGAATCAGCCCAACCGCCGAAGTCATTCTTGCGATACTGTGTTCAATCACTGCCAAATCAGCGTGAGTTAGTAGGTCCGAAGGTCTATCGGTAGATTGACTAGCTACCGTGGCGTTAGAGGGCCTATTGGTAGGTTTCTCGCCTTGAGGCCTAGTCGTACATTTTGGGCCTACCAGGCCTTTAGGGACCGTCTGAGCATCGAAAGTCCATGCTTCGATGGGTAAACCTGATTTAGGCGTAGCATACTCGTTTGTTTTGGAATGCCCAGTCGCAAAACGCTGCTGCGGATGCGGGGAAGGCTGTTCCATCTGAATGATCTGAGGAATCAGCCCAAATTTCCGACGCCCATGCTAGCGCTTTCACCTTTTTCGACATACCCATCGAAATAGGTGGAGGGGTTGTGTGTTTAATGAGATGCATTCTTTGTACACCCCTGTCGCCGGGTGTTGTCCGTGTAGCGAGACTAGTGTCAGGCCTTGAAGGGTCGGGGACAGGCGTGGCGGACCTATTAGTGCCGCCTCGAGGTCCATGACATCCACAATGGAGGTTTGTCCATCGGAGGTGCCCCTGTCACTTTTGGCGGGTGTAGCGGGGGTGGGGGGGTGGGGTGGGAGAGGATTCCGCCCGTGACCTACTGTATGCGGCCCATCGCTTTACACAGCACTCGTTAAGGGGCTTTGGCCGAAGGAGTTTACAAGCCGCACACCGCTTCTCGTCGTGATCTAAGGGGAGACAGGAATTGCACGTCCTGTGCTCGTCCTTCCACGGGTATATGATCCTACACTTAGGGCAGAACCTAAATGGAGTCCTTTCCATAGCGAAAGGTGTAAACAAAGATGACCAGACCTAGAGGGTAAAGAGGGGGAAAGAGGAAAGACATAACGAAGATATGGCCACCCCGACCCCACTCTCCCTACTGTGAAGGGACTGTCGGATCTTAGGCGCCGAAATCCACTGCCGTAGACAAATTTCCTGCAGTCATCGTCAAGGTTGTTCCTGCCATCGAAGTGACTGAAAGGGGGAATAACCGACAAGTCGGTTTAAAATAAACAATATCTCTTATGTAAGAGCTCTGCTATAGGGCGACCAGTTATCTGGGAGGAAAAAAACAATCTGAGGGACCTAGCCGCGTGAGGGATTTTGGGTACTCTACACGTCATGATAGGGATAGTGTTCCAGAAACGCCTATGCCAACGTCCTGTTTCAGTACCCGAAAGACAAGATGCAATACTCTGCGGTTACCACTGGATGTCGGACCATATGCACAGCATGCAATTCTAAGCAAATTAATAAGCATCAGAAATTGAAGATGTCAAAGATGAGGAATACGTGGGAGGACACAATCCATTCAAAATATACTTTTCTAGAATCAGGATTGCATTGCTTCCTTGCACAGGGGGGAGTGACCCTCCACACCACCCAGTTTGTGGTGGCAGTGCATAGCCACTGTGTTGGCAGTTAGTTGAGAACACTATTGAATCAAGGAGTGCAAGGGGACCAGGGCTAGCCCCATCAGCCTCAGTTCAAGAATGTTGTTAAGAAGCACCCTCTCTGCCAGGGACTAGGGCGCAAACCCATCAGAAAGGCATACATCGCTACTGTCAATTGGGTCAAAGATTTCCATTGAGGCTCTCTCCCTCAGCACAGTCTTTTCAAGCACACCACTGGAGGTCCTCAAACACAACTGTAGACCTAAAGCAGACCGATTACGCTGCCAGAGAACTGCAGACACTGTCAGCATAGCAGCCACTCCATCAACCTCATATGCAACAGGGGTTCAGGCAGCCCAGAAATGTAGGATGTCATGAGACCCAAACACAGAAAAAAAGTCAAGGCTGATTCTGGAAAGGTTGGGCCATCTGGAGAAGGTGTGCAGGACTACACCAAAGAAATAAAGAGCCTGGAGGATGTCCAAATTTAAGGAGCGGCCTAAACCTTGCAGAAGATGGCAGATGTGGTGTTGATGGGCCACCACCAGATCTGGAGTAAGGACTTGGATGAGCTAGCCATCAATATAGGGGTAGTCCTGAATCATTTCCCGACAGACATGACACCACCAATGCCAGCAGTTTGGTGAATACTCTTGGGGCAGAAGGCCAAAGGTCGAAGACCCCAAATTTGTAATGGGTGTCCCAAACAAAAAACCTCAGTAACTTCCTCTGCTTTGGGTGGCTAGGCAAATGGAAGTATGCATCCTGAAAGTCCAGTGACACCAACCAGTCAAGCAGGGAGGATCTGGGCAAAAGTGATCCTAGCATATGAACTTGTTCAAAGGCACATATTCAACATAGGATTTAGTGTCAAACAGAGAAAGAGGTCTACAAGGTCTAAGGTATTACCAACCCTGACTCCACTCCATGGCAGTCACAATGAGTTTGTCGGCTGCCTCTGCCAGTCATTGATGACCTCCCAAAGGAGACGATCGAGGGGTGAGGGAGGATTGGGCAGTGTGCAGGAAGGGCCAGACCTCCCCAGCCCACTGGGCAAAACAAGATCTCTAAGTGATTTCGATGATCCTCTGACCTCCTGGGCAGGAAAAACATGCTTGCCTTAAGCAGGATGACATCGGCTCCAGGGGGCCTAAGATGTCTAAGCAGCAAAAGAAGCGCTCTTTAAAAGGAGGTTGAGGTAATAGTAAAAGTAGGTAGTAGTAAAGTAGGTAGATCCCAGGGCCTTACCTGTGGAGCCAGGTGTGTCCGGAGCAAGTGCATGGTGGAATCAGGAGTGTCCAGAGCAGGAGCGAGCGCAGGAAAGGTTGCAGGAAGAGATGGAAGGAACAGGAACCACAGCCAGCGTGCTGAGCGATGTTTGGAAGAACGCAACGCACGGTCTGTGAAGTGGGCGGGCTTATATAGTCTCACCCAGCAAAAAGGCCCCAGAGACTTCCTGATCCCAAGAGATTGTGAAATCATTCAGGAATTAGGAGGCAACAGGTTTTGGCTGCTCATGCTTTTGTTTTGGGGCTAGCCATGCCCACCTGGCCCACCTCCAGCTTTGTATCAGGTCCATCCATGATCTGACCCCAAACGGGATCAGTGGGTATATGGTCTATGTGCACGCTGTCAGGGTTGCGGGGGGGCGGCGGTTGGGAAGGGGGTTATGTTACAGTGGTGGGGATAGTTGGAGGCCATGGTGCCATGACAGGAAAACTAATAAAAACCCTTCACCGTCTTTTGAAGTTTGGTGTGTTCTTTAGCACCTCAAACATCTTCAGTGAAAAGACTAACCACCAAAGGGCACCTATAGATGTTTTAGCTATACATCCAGGGGAGAACAGTGACTGTTCAAACAGAATTACTACTTTGGAGATTATAGTGGCACTTTTTAGGACCCCTCACATTTTTCCTTTTCCCCACCATTCGTATTTTTGGATCACCAACTTATTTTTGGGTGGTTAATGGGTCAAGGCCAGTAACCTGACCTTATTACAAGGGATGGGATCCCCTCTCAGCCTGGGGTGGGAGTCCTACCAGGGAAGTGCGGGGTGGGGGGGGGGCAATGGGGTTTCAGTTGGATGCCCCATTTTGGGTCCCCCTCTTCCACAAATAGCAGGTCATTACTTGAGCAGAACCAACTTGCATCCATCCATACCTCTTTACAAAAATGCGGGCCAAGTTCTTTTTTTCTTCTAAAACATCAGAGAATCGGCAGCAAGACAAAAAAAAAAAAAAAAAAAAAAAAAATATCACCCGCCAACAAGCAACCAGTCAGTGTCCCACAAATCCCTTCACCAACAGAGCCAGCCAGAGGAGTGAGTGGCAAAAAGGGGAAGAACACAACACTACGTGGTTTTCCAAGCCGCAACGCTCCCCAGCACTGACAAGCAGATTCAACGCAGAGGGGAAGTGTCAGTACATGTGGGCCCACAGAGTCTACACAGCTCCCCCAGAAACCGTGCCATGCTCGCCAACCTCTTTGTGCAGAGCCAATGCAATAGCAGGTGCAAGCCATACCACCAGGGGCCAATACGAGAGCTAGAAGCACTTTAACTACTTACCCTGGGGGCAGCTGCCGAGCGGGGCTCTAGCCCAAATTGGGACACTGCTGCACGCGCTGGCCTCTTTGCAACACGGCGGCCCCACGTTGTAAAATGGGGTGGGGCATGACCCTGCTTGGCAACTTCCATTGCCTCTAACCACTCCTGGGCAGGGACAACAAGGCCAGTTTGGCCACAGTCAGCAAACCAATTAGAGGACCGAGAGGAGGATAAGAGACAGGAAACAGAAATGGGTGGGTTGTTCGGGTGAGGTCAGAGGAGATAGACCAAGGAAGCAGCAGGAGAAAAAACGGTGGATTGGAGTGTGGATGCGACTTTAAGATGAGGGGAAGTTTTAGTTGGTGAATGCAAATGGTACTGCGTAGAGCGTGTGCATACAAGCTAGGAGTGTTAGTTGGCTAGCGATGTGTAAAATGAAGGGAAGTCTGTTTTACCCCACAGGTGTGGATTTGGCAGCAAACAACCCCAGGAATGGCTAGAGGGGGGAGACCCATGAAGAGATCCAGATGTCAGTTTGAGAACCGGGAGCCCCGGCAGAGGATGCATCAAAGCCAGAAGATGCCCAGTGCTATAAAATAAGAAATGTGATCAAGGTTTGCTTCCAAAAAGCATAGACACCGGAACAGAGCGATTTCTGAGAATGAATATCTCCAAGTGCCCACCCCAGGACGCTGGGGTAAATACTCATGGTGGTTTTGAGGTTGCTCCAGCAGGAAAAACCTGGAAAGTACAGGGCTTCTACCTAGGTGTGGATTACAAGGCTCCAGCATCTAGAGCTGTAGATTACAATTGCCCCAATGTCCAGCGGCTGGCACCGTCAACCTGCAAAGACAACAGCAACCAAATTGAAGAATAAACAGCAGCCTGTCCATGACAGAGTGCCTCAAGCCAGCATCAAACATACCAGCAGAGAACAATAGGGACCCTGGCAAAGAGGATTGGAAGGCTTGGTGGAGAAAGCCACAGAACACTGTCCCACAGTGGAGTAGATGGTGGAAGCAACCCAGGACGACCCAAGCAGCCAATGAGGGATAATGGTGTCCCACCATCCTTCCAGGTGATGGCACTGACCTGCACCAACGTGGGAGACCCGAGCGGTAGACAGGCAGTGGTGGTAAAATAAGCTGGAGACAGACCCAGCATGGAGTTCAGTCATGGGCGGAATATGAGTCAGTAGGACGACGCAGAAAGACAATCCTGGACTTCTAGCAGCAGAAAAGTACAACCGGATGTGCCTAAACCCACTGCATCCATTCAATATAGCAATATGAGCTCCTAAAAGTACAGCAATGGAGGGGAAATCCTTGTGCAGGTAAGTAAACCTGCTATTTACGCAAATTCTAAGTCGAAAGCGAAAAATCAGGGTTGCCTCGTATATACTACTATTCTCAGGGACTGGTTAAAGTCAGCCCATCAATCACCAGAGGAGGCTATGGACACAGGGGGGTTAAGTGGTCAACCATTCCGACTTTCCCTCGGAACTGCCACTCAGCCCAGGCCACCCCTACAGATCGTACAGATTGTGATACAAACAGACCAGGGAGTTCGACTGGTCTAACCCTGTCAAAACCAATATGGACCCACAGAGTCCATGTGTGCAGAACTGTCATAGTTCTCCATCCTTGTGGTTTCCTAAAACACAAATGCCTTGAAAACAAAATAGCTGAGGACAGAATAAAATGCTACCCCAATGACTACCGTAAAGGTACAATGGATAGCATTGTGGTAAAATGCTTGCACCCTTTCGGAATCCAAAAAAATAATGACAGCTGACACCAGCAGACTCCATAAAACCAATGTAGAGTGAGGGGAATGGGAGCTGTTGGAGCAACCCTGTACAATATACTCAAAAGGAGTGACATGGTATACAATGGCAAAATGCTCACTGAAATCACAGATGGCTCAAAAGAACATTTCAACTCCCAGAGATGGTTCAGGGAAGTATATTTAACTTTTTGTCAAGGCTCTAGGGTTGTCGTTCTCTCTCTCGTTCTCTCTCGTTCTCTCTTTCTCTCTCGTTCTCTCTTTCTCTCTCGTTCTCTTTCTCTCTCTCTCGTTCTCTTTCTCTCTCGTTCTCTCGTTCTCTCTCTCTCGTTCTCTCTCTCTCTCTTTCTCTCTCTCTCGTTCTCTCTCTCTCTCGTTCTCTCTCTCTCGTTCTCTTTCTCTCTCGTTCTCTTTCTCTCTCTCTCTCGTTCTCTTTCTCTCTCTCTCTCGTTCTCTTTCTCTCTCTCTCTCGTTCTCTTTCTCTCTCTCGTTCTCTTTCTCTCTCTCTCGTTCTCTTTCTCTCTCTCTCGTTCTCTTTCTCTCTCTCTCGTTCTCTCTCTCTCTCTCTCGTTCTCGCTCTCTCTCTCGTTCTCTCTCTCTCTCTCGTTCTCTCTCTCTCTCTCGTTCTCGCTCTCTCTCTCGTTCTCTCTCTCTCTCGTTCTCTCTCTCTCGTTCTCTCTCGTTCTCTCTCTCGTTCTCTCTCTCTCGTTCTCTCTCTCTCTCTCGTTCTCTCTCTCGTTCTCTCTCTCTCGTTCTCTCTCTCTCTCGTGTTCTCTCTCTCTCGTTCTCTCTCTCTCGTTCTCTCTCTCTCTCGTTCTCTCTCTCGTTCTCTCTCTCTCTCTCTCGTTCTCTCTCTCTCTCTCGTTCTCTCTCTCTCTCTCGTCTAAAAGCACCAATCCGACCCTAGCTCAGGCATCCAGGCTCCCCAGGCAAGGATATACAGTACAGTAGGTTTCTCCCTCCTGTCTAGGGTAGGACTACTCTGCTCAGGTGGGCAAGGTGCACACAGCAGGCAGGGGGCAACCAGGGAGGGGTGACAACAGCTTTACTACACATTTCAATCTGTCTTGAAGTGCCTAACAAACTTTAGGGGGTTAAATACCCCGTACGAAAAGATGAGAAAAAGATTCATACAGTTCCTCCCAAGGGAGCAACCGGACCTAGTGGCTTTCCAAGAAACACACATACGAAAAAAGGATGGGCACAGATTTAAACTACGAGACTATCCGCATATCTACCATTCTAATGCCCAAGGTAAGGTGGCCGGGGTGCCGATAGCCCTATGCTCAGATCCAGATACCCGAATACTCTAGGGCGGATAGCCAAGGGGAGGTATCTGTACCTCACTCTACAAAAGGGCGCAACAACGCAAACAATAGGGAACAAGTTACTTCCCTGTAACTGGTGATCTACAGCATGGGTTCATGAATATTCCCCGTCGTCAGACTGGGAATCCTCGGTAAATAAAAATTCAGTTTCAGTTTCATTTCTGAACTGTCTCTTTCACTGAGACATACTCCCCCCAGACAATGACTGACCTCTACCTAAGCCCCTCGTCTGTCAGCCATCTTCAGATTTGGTAGGACGTGAAGTGGCAGTAGGACCAAGAGAAGAGCCGCAGAGGGGCAGGCGGAAGGGTTCGCATGTGAATCCATGCCAGACCCATGCTGGAGAACAGTTACAGGCAAGTAACTTGTTCCTTCTTCAGCATGGGGTCTGGCATGGATTCACATGCTCATGAATAAAGAATACATAGCAGTACACACATTCACAACCACGGGAGGTGGCAAGGCTTAACATAAGCATCTTTTTCTTCCTCACCAGGCTCACCTACAAGCGAACAGTTTGCGCAGCACTGCTTGGCCGACTCCGACTCCTCTCTGGAATCCCTGTCGACACAGTAGAATTTCGTGAAGGTATGCGTCGATCTCCACGTAGCAGCCCTGCAAATGTCCAGCAGGGGCACACCAGACAGGAACGCCGTAGTGGCAGCAATCACTCTGGTTGAATGGGATCTCGGACTGCCAGACAACGGTCGGTTTGCCAACCAGTGACAATGGGTGATGCAGCCGGAGAGCCACCTGGAAATGGAAGCTTTGGAGAGGGCCTTTCCCATGGTTCACAGTGCCAAAGTTCACTAAAATTTGTGATGTCTTCCGGAAACTCTTTGTGCGGTCCACGAAGAACTTCAGCGCTCTAGCCACATCCAGCGAGTGCAAAGTCCTTCCAGCCGGCGACAAAGGCACCAGAAAAAACACAGGCAACACCAAGGGCTCGTTTAGATGAAAGTCCAACGGCACCTTTGGCATGAAGGAGGGGTGCGTCCGCAGCACCATCCTCGTGTCGTGAAAAGTCAAATAAGGTGGCTTACAGGACAGGGCCTGAATCTCACCCACTCGTGCAGAGCTGATGGCCACATAAAATGCTATCTGCCACGACAAGAACTTCAGTGAAACTGTCCTCATAGGTTCAAATGGAGGGCCCATGAGCCTAGTCAGCATCACATTAAGTTCCCACGACGGGGCTGGAGCCTTCACCTCCTTAACCAGACAGTGTGACCATAACGACCGTCCCAGAAATCTGGTGTAGCGGGAGACAGCCGCCAGATGAACTTTGATGGAAGCATAGTCCATTCCTGCTTTGGCCAACGACAGCAAATACAGTAGCACCTGCAGAGCCGTGACTCGTAGAGGGTCGATCTTCTGTGCACAGCACCAAAAGGCAAACCTCTTACATTTATGTCCGTAGCATTTAAAAGTGGATCATGCTCTGGCCTTGGCAAGTGCCTCCTTCCAATCTGCTAGGAGACTGTAACCCCGGAACTCTAATGCGGCAGGAGCACCGCCTTCAGGTTCAGCGATCCGGGGGCGTGGTGCAGAATTGTGCCTCCTTCTCTGGCGAGATGATCTGCGGCCACCGTAAACTGACACGTCGTGAAGGTCCGGGTACCAGATCTGCCTCGGCCACGCCCGTGCAAAGAGGATCATCCTGCACCGGGACCGTCTGAGTTGATTGACTAGTCGAAGAAGCAACGGCAAGAATGCATACAGAAACAGGCCGTCCCAGGGGAATGAGAATGTGTTCCCCATGTTCCCCAGCTGGGGAAACCGGCTGGCGAAACTCCGGCACTTGGTGTTCGTCGTTATCGCAAATAGATCGCTGGGGATTGCCCCATCTGCCGAACAGGTTATCCAGTTGGTCCTGCCGAAGCTCCAACTCAAGGCAAGAGCCCTGCTGAGAGAGTCATTGACAGTGTTCTTCACTCCTGCCAGATGAAACGGGATGAGGAACATCCTCTGGTCAACAGCCCAGTACCATAGGACCTGCGCTTCTTTGGAGAGCACCAGGGATCTGGTGCCCCCCTGCTTCCTGATGTAAAACATTGTGGTGGTATTGTCCGTGAAGACACCGCACCACCTTGGCCTTGAGGGACGGAAGGAAAGACTTCAGGGCCCAAAACACTGCCCGCAGCTCCAACACGTTGATGTGCAATGTTTTCTCCTACGGTAGCCAAAGGCCTCTTGCGTGAAGACTTCGGGTGTGAGCTCCCCATTCTTCCAGGGAGGCGTCTGTCATGACCTGGTGTGGTGGGGTCAGGAAACATGTGCCCCCGTACAGATGTGCGCGAACTCCCCACCACCATATCGCTCGACGGAAACTCTTGTCGAGTGCGATCTTGTCCTGGAAGCTTCCCGACACTTGTATCCAATGGGCGTTGAGGAACTCCTGTAGGGGACCCATCCGTAGCCTGCACAGCAGAATGAGGTAGATGCATGACGACATCATGCCGAACAGAGACTTGATGGACATCACTGTGGCGATCTTCAGGGCCAACAGCTGTTGTACCTTGCCCAAAATGGCTGCTATCCTCTCCTCCGACTGAGACGCAAGGCACGACGCTGTTGAGTCGGGATCCCAGAAACAGCATGTCCTGCGATGGAGTCAAGCAGGACTTTGCATAGTTCACCAAGAACACCAGATCCGTCAGTAGGCAAACGGTCCTTGCCAAGTGGTCGACAGCGATCTCCTTCGAACTGGCCCGGATGAGCCAGTCGTCCAGATAAGGGTAGACGTGAATCCCCCGCAGCTGCGCCGCCACTGACACCAGGCACTTGAAGACCCTTGGTGCCGACTTCAATCCTAAGGGAAGGGCCTTGAATTGGTAGTGCTTCCCTTGAACCATGAAACGCAGGAAATTGCAGTGCCTCTTGTGAATGGGGATGTGGAAGTACGCATCCTCCAAGTCCAGCAACGAAACGAAGTCCCCTCTTCCAGCTGTCCGAGCACATGCCAAAGAGTGACCATGCAGAATTTTTGGGACTTGAAGTATTTGTTTAGTCGACGAAGGTCGGGCCTCCAGACTCCGGTCTTCTTTTTCACATTGAAGTAACTGGAGTACACTCCGCAGCCTCTTTGGGACAAGCTCTATCGCGCCTTTCCTTAACATGGCCCGAACCTCCAGCAGCAGCTGAGGGATGTGGATTTCCTTACGGGCCACTGGTGGTATTTGGGGCCTGAGGGCCGAAAGGACGGCCTCCGTTGTTGTAGAGTGCCCAAAGCATGCGCCGTCTCCGTGTCCATCTTTATGGCTTGGAGAGACTCATCCACAGCCTTCCCGAACATTGTCTCTGTCGGAGGGCATGTACAGCACCTTCGACTGAATGTCCTGACCAAAGTTGGTGGCCTTGAGCCAGCCACGAAGACTAAGGCAAACGATGTTGCCCATTTGTCGGAACCCCGCGTCGGCAATATCTGTGACCACCGTGATGGCATGGGCCGACGCCACCTCGCCTTCCTGCAGAATTTCCAGCGCTTCCAACCTCTTGTTGTCGGGAAGGAAGTCCAGGATGGGAGCAATCTTGAACCACAACTCCTGGTCCTAACGAGCCACGATGGCGAGGTGTTGGCGGCCTTGATGGTAGTTGCTGCAGAATAGATTACCAGCCGTCCCATGGCATCTAACTTCTTGCCCTCGCTGTCCGGCGGGGTGGAAGCCACCGAGGAAGAACCGCCTGAGGACTTCTTCGAAGGTGGAGAAGGGTGGCAAGGAGGTGGAGGATGTACGCTTTTCTTCTTGGCCGGAGGCTCCCCCTTGGCCAGGGGGGGGGTCGGCAGTCGTTGGCACCATGGGTGGGGCCGCCGGCTGGGATAGGCATCCTTGTCTATCTCAGAGACCAGCGTATGTAGTGCCGAGAGGATGTCCACCGAGAGGTCTCTAAGAGGTAGCTGAGGTGGGGGTGGCAGCTGAGGTGCAGGCAGAATAGGCCGCCGGGGCATCCGGTGGGAGCCCAGGCCCTCGTCGCCTTCCTGCTCTTCCTGGACTGTGTCCTCGCCTTCGTCGTTGCCTTTGCCGGCACGCTCGTCGTAGGGCCTGCTCCCTACGTTTCCCTCCTCCTGGATGGTTTGCAAGCAGGTAAACTCCTGCTCAGAGGAGATATCCGTACCCTGGAGGGCCATCACACCCACCCACTCCCTCTTTGCTTCCCGAGGGGAAGATATCAGGGAGATGACGGCATCTTCTTCTCCAGGGTATTCTCTATGGGTCAGAACGCAGCTTCTCTCCTGGGAGGAAGGGACACCCTGGTCTTAGGGGTCACGCTCTGCAGAGCCGTCTTGGCAGCCTTCGCCAGAGATGCTGCCACCCCCTCAATGGAAGGCTGGGCCTTCGCCGGATGCACCTGGGCCTTCACCGTCAGGGCCAGAGCCTTGTCCTGTTTGGCCATCTCCTTAGGGGGGGGTCCGGGCCCCACTCCCCCCTGGGACTTCTCTGGTAGGACTGACTTGGGCCTCTCCGAGTTTGCCCGGATGATCCGACTTCCTCTTGGCCGAATATCCTGAACGTTGACTGGTGACAGAGGCTGGAGACGTTGAATGCACCCTGGCCACGAGCCAGTTGCAACAGCGAACCGGCGACAGTGGACTTGCAGTGCTTAGCCTTTTGTTGGACGCCTGCGGGAGGGGCGCCCTCAAAGCAGAAGCCCGCTCAGACTTCTTGGAGCTGGGTGAGGCATGCTGCTGGGATGCACCCAGGGATCCACCCAGGGCAGGGGCCTTGGCCTGTAGCCACTCATTTAGCCGCCTGTGCCGATCATCGTGCAAGGGGCCAATTCCTGGGAAAACGCACAACCCTCCTCCTTGTGCACCGGGTACAGGCAGTAAAGGCACTCAGAATGCTTGTCGTCCGAAAAGAATACCGCAAGCTGCAGCTGGAGCAAATCCTGAACAGGGAAGTTGAATCCTTTTCCTCCGACATGGTCCATGCGGCGTAGGCCTGAGAATGTTCTGGAAGCCTCCACAAAGAAACTTGACGAAATCCACCCTTGAGGGGCACCGAAGAATCCGAAAAATGGGTCCCCGTTAATCAGAAGGTTGATCGATGGAGCACAAGACCCGATGACTGCAAAATAGAGTAATACTCCCCCAAGTGCTCCTAACAGATCAAGTATTGAGAAAAGAAAAATAATCCAAGATTATAGACTTTTTCGAACTCAACTCACTGGAAATTACGGAAATGTGTCTTTGGGATGCTTAAGGCAACCCTGCAGAGAGAACTAATTGCAATGCGTGCGGCCAGGGTAAAACAGTCCTATGAACTTGAATGCGAGGTGGAGCGAGAACTCCAGGAGGTCATGCACAAAATGGAGATGGGTACGGGGATGCAACTTCGTAAAATACAGAATTATTCACAGCAAACTTGAACTCCTCTAGACTAAGAAGGCGGAGAGGGAGTTGTTCCACCTTTGGCAGAAATGACATGCATTACTCACCTTAAAAGCATTTCCGATGATTGTATCTGCTTAGATTAACATGCTTTGCATATAGTCTGACATCCAGTGGTAACCGCAGAGTATTGCGTCTAGTCTTTCGAGGATCGAAATGAGACGTCGACATGGGCGTGCCTGTAACACTATCCCTAACATGACGTGTAGTGTAGCCAAAAACCCTCCGATTGTACATTTTCTGCCATGAGCCTAATGACTATAGTGAGTACATAAAAGAGAGAAAGTAGAAAGACGTCTATATTCCTTCCACCCGAGCGGAGAGGAAGGGGGGGGGGGGTACATGTGAATCTAAGCAGATACCGTAATAACATTTCTGATGATTGTAAGTAATGCATGTCTTCTGATGCTGGTTTATCTGCTTAGAATCACATGCTGTGCATAGACTAGCGAGCAGTACCTTGAGTTGGAGGTAGGTTGTGAGAAGGAACAGTAGTGAAAAGATGTCTTAGTACTGTTTGTTCCTCTTGAGAATCAGACCTAGAATGAGTGTCTAGGCAATAGTGTTTTGTCAAGGTGTGTACAGAACTCCAGGTTGCCGCTTTGCAAATGGACTCTAGGGGAACATTTGGAATGAAAGCTATGGAAGCTCCAGTTCCTAGAGTAGAATGTGCTCTAGGCTTGAAGGTCTGTTTTCTCTAAGCAAGAGAGAAACAGTGTGATTCATTAGACAATACACCCGAGATGGCTGATTTAGAGACAGGATCCCCTCCTCTACTAGCTGCCACTGAAACGAAAAACTGGTTAGTCTTTCTCAGTGGTTTAGTCTTTTCCAGGTAAAACATGACTGCTCTCTTCACATCCAATGTGGATGGAAGAAGGTAGGCAGTTCCATCGATTGGTTCACATGGAACTTTGAAATTAATGTAGGCGCAAATCGAGGGTGAGTGCGTAGAACCACCTTATCTCTGTGAACTTTAACGAAAAGTCTAGAACTGAAAGGGCCTCTAGTTCACTAACCCATCTAATGGAAGTAATGGCCACTAGGAAGGCTATCTTATAGGTAAGATCCTTGAGGCTTGCCTTATGTATAGGCTCAAAGGGGGACCCCATGAGCCTAGTCAATACCACATTCAGGTCCCATCCGGGAGCCGGGTTAGAAATGGGGTGGGGGGGATTAATCCTCTTAATCCCTTGCATGAAAGCCTTAACAACTGGTATTTTCCACAACACCTTCTGTTGTGACGTAGTGTAGGCTGAAAGAGCAGCTAAGTGAACCTTCAGGGAATTAAAAACCAGGCCTGTGTCTAGTAAGTGAGTCAGGTACAATACAATACAATACAATGTGAGTAGGAGAGTAGTCAATGGGACTGACGCCTTTGGCATTGCACCAGATAAAGCGCTTCCATTTACTGGAGTAGCAATACCGGGTGTTTGGTTTTCTTGACTCCCTGAGTATGTCCATGCATCTCTGAGGAAGTTGCAAGTGCCCAAACTCTTCAGGAGCCAGGATGCCAAGTTCAGGGTTTGCGTGCATGGTTGAAGCGTTTATCCCTTGTCCGGGCAAGGCAGTTTCATTGGAGGAGAGAGGGACATCTCCATCAGATGAGAACCAGGGTTGGCGGGCCCACATCAGGGCCACCAATATCATGGTCCCTGGTACTTGGTGCATCTTGTGCACAATATTCTTGAGTAGGGGCGCCTGGGGGGGGGGGGGGGGGGGGGGGGGGGGAGATCTTTCGGGGGGGGGGGGGGGTGGGGGGGGGGGGTGGGTGCGAAAACAAACTTCCCCGACCATGCTATCCAGTCAGTTCTCCTTGGAGTGGTTCTGGGGGTGCCTGGAGGCGTAATCTAGGCATTGGGCATTCTCCAGAGCTGTGAACAAGTCATCTCTGGGAAGCGATATAGTGCGAAAACGTTGGAGACAATGTCTTCGTGTAGCTGCCATTCGTATAATACGGGCAGTGGGAAGTCTCTGCTGAGCACTTCCGCCAGAAGATGGAGTTCCCCTGGAACGTGTTGGGACAACAGGAACATCTTGTGTTTGAGAGCCCATATCCAAATGTTCTGGGACAGCTTGGATAGGCCTGGAGAGTGAGTGCCCACTTGTTTGTTCAGGTAATACATGGCTAGTGGTGCTGTCTGTTAGGACCAGGACTATTTTCCCCTGTAACTGTGTCTGAAAGGCTTTTAGTGCTTTGAATACCGTTACTAGCTCCAACAGATTTATGTGGTTGGACGCTAGATCCGGGGACCACACTGTGTGCTGTCTGCTGAAGCAGGTGTTCCCCGCCCCACCCCGTGAGAGAGGAGTCTGTCGCGAGAGTGGCTTCTACTGCGGGGGTGGTGAAGGTCTTCCCCTTCAAGAGGTTGCCCCTCGAACACCACTGCAGAGAGAGAATGAGGACTGGTGTTACGCTCACCTGGTATCCATGGGGACGCCACCCAGCTGTGGGGACTCTGGTATGCTTCTAAGCCGCTCCCAGGTATGATCAGCGGAGAAGCTCTGCCTGGAATACAAGTGGGCAATGTTCAAGACTGGGCAACTGGGGGTAAGAGCCTCCCAACACCCCATAAGCCCGCAGCCCCTCCCCGGACCTTTCCTCACCTTGTTATGGGTTTTGGCATGCTCTCCGTCCTGCCTTCTTGGCAGGGGCGCGTTGTCCTTTATGGGCGAGTGCAATCTAGTTACTTCACTGATGCCGGCCCTTATGAGTCTTTCAGGTAGGTCTTATTACTGTTATACTTGTATGTCTTTCTTTTGGCTCAAGTCATGTCTTTTCTCTTTCCTTAGGTGCGCGGAAGTTCGCTGTGGAACGCTGGCCGAGTTGGGACTCACCGGTAGGTGATGGTGCATTGAGAGCGCCTTGATGCGGTAAGTAGGCGCTATGCCGCTTTGCCTTTGCTAACCTGTTGTCTTTTTGTTCCCCGTAGATTGCGGTGCTCACCCGCTGGTCGATGGCCGACTCGTGAGGTAAGCTTCCAGCACGAATGTAAAATGTATAATGTCCTGTTTCTCTCCTTTTTGCAGATCCGTCGTTCCGGGAGGTTCACTGACCCTTGGATGCGGTTTGCAGGAGCGGAGGGCAGCTAGCGATGGAATCACAGGTAAGCCGCTGCTATTAACAATGTCCTTTTGTTTTTCAGATTCTGTTCTTCCGAGGTTCGCAGGTAATGCTGAACACGATGAGCGTCACGTTGCAGGATTGCAAAGTAACTCGAAGCGTGTCTTTCAAGTCGGGTGTGGTTTAAATAGCTTCAGAAAAGTAGTCCAGGTAAAGTAGTTCCTAGGCAACCACACTCAAAACACTATACCGCATAGCTTGGTTCCAAGTGGGTGCCTCCATTTTGGCTGCCACTGGAATAAAGTAGTCCCAAAACACAAGTCTTCATGAAGATGAGCCTGGCGCCAACGGCGCCAGGACTGGCCCCAAGAGGGCTTCAGTAAAGGATGCCTGAGGTTGTTTGAGACCCGATCCAAGGCCCCTTCTGGCCCATGGGGTGGCCAGGGTTTTCTTTTTGATGCGGGTCGTGACAACTGGCGAGACAAGTACCAGATCTTCCCATTGTCCGCTGGCCTGGCACCACTGGCTATTGAGCCACTCTTGCATGGGACACAGACGCGTGTGAGAAACTAAGTAAATACAGGACGCCATCTTCACTACCAGCCGCATGGCCTTGCGTACCGTCACTTCCCGACTAGCTACATACTGAGGGATCTGAAACAGTATGGAGGGGAAGATGAGGCCGTCCCTTGTTCGAATTAGAGCCCCTAGAAACCCTTTGACTTGACAGGGGTCTAAGCTGGATCGTTTCTTGTTGGAGAAACCCAGACTGAATAAGAGGTCTATTGTCTTCGGAGTGTTCAAAAGGCATGTTTCATAGGTTCGCTGGGCGCAGGTCTAGTACAGGGCAATGGTGAGATCCTTTTTGGGTACAAGGAAGTACACTGAATAAATACCCTTGTTTACCTGTAGAATCGGGATGACTTCTATGGTGCCCTTTTCTTGAAGGATCTCCACCTCTTGCAGAAGGATGCGCAGGTGATCCAAGTCAGGCGTCGTGATTTTGGTGGTCTGAACTTAGGTGGTCAGCGAAATTCTAGGCAGTACCCGTGGGCCACGGTCTTGAGTACCCACTGGTCTGTCGTTAGCCCCTCCCATGCTTGAAGTAAAGATGTTAGGCACCCCCGACCTGGGTGGCATTGGAGGGGACTCTGATCCAATGGTCATTTCTGACCTGAGGCTGGGGAGCCTCTGGGGGTGGAGCCACGGCCTCTACCCTTTCCACGCTGCTATACTCTAGGTGGATAGGTGGTGGTGGTAGTATTGGATCCTTGTGGCGAGTTCCAGTTATTTCCAGAACTGTACTGGTTCTGAGGGGAGCGGGATTGCCAATGAAAGGACCGCAGGAGCCATCCCCTCTCTCTTCAGAAGGTTTCTGGGTAATCTGCTGAAGGGACTGGAGTGTCTCAAGTTCTTTCTTGGCTGTTTCCAGTGGGTCGTCCACTGCTTTGCCAAACAAGTTGGTTTCCCAACGGGCTTCTTTATCAGGGCAGCCTGGGTCTCCGGTTTAAACACAGAGTTCCTCAGCCAGGCATGTCTCTTGAGCAAGGTACCCTGTGCCAAGGTTCTTCAAGCTGTTTCAGCAGCGTCTAAGGTGTTTAGCACATTTTGATTCACCTGCTGCCTTCTGATATGATGGTGAGCAACTTAACACGCAAGGGTTCTGGTACTTCTTGAGGGCTTCTTGCAGAAGGTTCCACTGGGCACATGCATAAATAGCCAATAAGGTGGTATTATTGGAAAATGCAGCAGCAGTTGTGACCCTCTTTCCCAATGCATACAGCCTCTTGGACTCCTTATCGGGCAGTGCCTCATCTGTAGACAGGGGTACACCCGCCTGTTTTCTTGTCATTCTAACCACTAAAGAATCTGGAGTGGCATGCCCCTTAATATAAGCAGGGTTAGTAGGAGATGGTCGGAACAATTTCTCCACCCTGGGGTTCACTGCTCTCGTTTGAGCTGGTGTCAACAATCAGGGTGCCAATCTTTTCTTGATAGAGTTTAACAAAGGAATAGCTTGGCTGGGAGGGGGCTTTTCTTTGAGAATGTCCTCCACAAAATCAGATTCCGGCACAGCTTCTTGTGTGGCGATCTGAAAATGTTTAGCCGCCTTCGTCAAAATGGCATTAAACGCCATTCGATTGTCCACAGGGGAGGCTTGGCGGGCTGGGGTGGAGGGGAGTGAATCTATGCACAGGACATCGGGTTCCGGGGTAGTAACAGGGGACGGCCAAGGTTGAGCCTTAACCTGGCAGCTATCATCCCAATTGTCCATAGGATCTGAAGGGTCATCCATATTGTAATCGTCCCCAAAAGGGGCATCATCTTGCACATCTGTGTCCACCCGGACCTCATCAGCGAGGTCATAGGTATAATCCTCATGAGGATTGTCAAAGGTCCGTGGAAACTTGGCCATGGGTGTAAAGGGAAGGTCCACCCATGGCCTCTAGGGAGCAAGCTTCTCAGAATAAGTGACACATTTCTCTAGTTTTCCATGCCCCCCTCAAACTTCTCCATGGTGATGAACCAGAGGAATCTGGGGGAGGAAAGGGTTCATTTTCTTCTCTGGAACGTCGAGATGTATCCCCTAGCGTGCTAGATAGGGGCACAGGACTCTCAGAATAGCCCTTGCAGGGTTCTGAAGGTTGTGGCGCATCTTTCGGCACGTCCTTTGGTCAATCCGTGTGTCTGGGTGTGTCCTTCGGTCGTTCTGCCGCATCTTTCGACCTTTCCTTCTGACTAACCGCCGAAGTGATCCTAGCGATGCTATCGCTGATGCTTGTAGTGGTGGGGAGATGTGCTGGGCGAGCCGGAGGCTGTGCGGTGGATTTCGGCACCACCGGGGCCTTAAGCGGCGTCTGCACGTACTGCTGGAGCGTCTCGACAGCCGCAGGAGTTTTAGTGCTAGCACCCTTTGTCTTCGAATGCCCAGTGGCAGGCCGCTGCTGCCGTTGCGGGGAAGGCTGCTGATCATGAAGATCAGCGGATCCAGTCGAAGTTTTTGACGGATCCGTTGGCGCTTTGGCGCGCTTTTGACTGTGGTGCCAAAGCAGAACCTTGGGTTGTGTGTTTGGTGTATGTTAGGGAGAATTCTCATTTCATGGCTAATTTCCCTTACCTAGTGAGTCCCTCAGCAGCTTTGCTGGATCTCTGGAGTTATTTCTTTCCACTTGGTAAGAGTGTGAGCTTTTCCCCACTCTTACCCATGTTTTGCTATGTGTTTTTTACCTGTTTTTATGATTGTGGGTTCTGCTGTACACCACTTCAGTGGCCCTCTTCTTTTGTGTGTTACCCAGCACCTTCAGTGCAATGACACCGGGATGTTGTTCAGACTTCCCACCGTCTCCATTTCTGAGGATGACTACTGTCCCCCAGAAAAGAGTAAAGTTGCCATTAACTTTACTTAGTCAAATTAACCACAGATCAGGTACACCACATCTTACATGGAGTAATGGAAGGGTTAACTCTTAGCCCTTTTTATCTGTACCTCCTAGAGAATTGTTTTGCTCTTTTAACTCATAGAATTGGCTGGTGGCAGTGGTATCTACCCTAAACTTTCCTACCGCGGTTATCTTATATAAACGTGGTAATATTGTAGGCTATTATATTAGCCTCGAACTTAAACCCGCTTGACCAAATACTTTTTCTTTTGGATCCGGTGCGGTTTATTCGCCATTTCTTTTTGTTAAACTCCTTGTGTTCTACTTTGCGCAGCAAACCAGGTTTGCCTCCTTTGTTCGCTGTCTTTTGGTGGACTTCTGCCAAGAAGCCCTCTAGGCGCCTGGGTGTCTAGGTGGGCTGAATGTGAGGAGGGGTGTAGGCACCCCCCTGCACAGGGTATCCTAGGAAACCCAAGTTGCACTTTTTCATGATTGGCTGAGGTGGTTGTCCGGGCTGGACAACCCCCCTGCTGTGTGATTGACAGCCAGGCTGTGTGAATGGGGGATTTTCACATAAAAGGCAGGTCTCTTGGGCTGGAAGTCAGAGTCGCCACTAGAACTACAAGGACCAAAGAGAAGCGGAGGAGAGGTCGACTGCTGCAACTATCCCGTACCAGTGAAGCCCTGCTGCAGTCCTGAGCCATCTACCCTTCAACAATTAAGAGAAAATCCAGTCCGGAGTCTTCTTCCCTTGAACCTGGTGGGGATAACCAACTCATCCTCAGTCAGAGGAATCCCTTCGTGGTCGAAATCGTTGCACACTGCTGTAGTGGTCCGGATAGCCACCTGAAGAGCCTCTCCTGTTTCTAAGGAGCGCACCTTTTATTCATCGTCGCTGCTGCCAGCCTCATCCCTGTGTGGTGCAGACACCCTCATCGTCGTCCTTCATGCCGAAGCTCCAGGAATCGTGGGTCTGCAGGAAACTACCAGGAACAACTGCCGTGGCACCAGCTTCATTCTTTGAGAAAGGATTTGGGTGAATCCTTAATTCTCTTCCTTAAGGCGTGTCCTTACTTTCCCACCTTCTTATAACTTTTGCTTCCGAACATTGACAATATCAAAGTACTCTTGGCTACGTTGAATCGTGAACTGTCCGACGGTGTGATCCTCGACAACAGGCACCCGGTGTCACTTGACCCTGGCTTCGGCCCTTTGACTCTTGAATTCCTGTCTATGAGTGTTCTTCGATTCTGTCTGCCTAACGAATATATTGCCTATGATTTTTGCCCCTAACTCCCTCTGGGTATCTCAGGTGCTAAGTGTGTTTTTGCCTCGGTAGCATTTCTTGCCGCGGATATGCATTTATTTAGTAGACCGAACTGTCAAAAAGTGATCGCAATCGTATTCACGGTAACGTGTCTTGTTTCAGAACACCGGTCCATTCAAACACAGGGTACTTACCTTGATTTATACCGTACAAAGTGAATTGGTTAGTTGCAGTGTATTTTACGTGTGGTTTTGAATTTAATAGAAGTGTACTTATATTTTTCTACCTGAAACCTTGAGTCAGTGTTTGCTTGAATCACAGTAATTGTGGTCCCTTTGTGTAATCTCTGCTACTGCTCATATGCTCTTGAGATAAGCCTGGCTGCTCCGCTACTGCTACCACTTTAACATAGTAGTACAGGCTTGTACCAAAGGTAAAACTTGTATTGCCACCTGTAGTCTTTATTGTGTGTAGTGGTCCCTAAGGGCACTGCACAGGATTCTGCCTAACAGGGTACACAACTTGTGCATCCTTGTTCCCAGGTATTTTCCCCATAGCATGACTTGCGTCGTGCCTGGCGGGTCGGGGCGGACGCTGCGGATTGAGAGCTCTCCGCCGTTAGGTCAATGGCTTCAGATACAGAGGCCTGGTCATCGCTAGTACCCCCATCACTTTCGGTGGCGGGAGAAGAACTTTCGGCCTGCGACATGCCGTCTGCCATCCCCACCGCTTTAAGCAGCGCTCTTTGATCGCCTTCGGACGCAGGAGCTTGCAAGCCGCGCAAGCCGCTTCGTTGTGGTTGAGAGGAAGATAGTTGTTGCACCGACGGTGCTAGTCTTTCCACAGGTATTTGGCCCTACACGAGAGGCAAAACCTACATGGAGTCTTGTCCATATCACAAGACAGGTACAGCGATGACAAAACCCAGTGAACAAAGAGGGTGATAGAGAAAAGGCATACTTGAAAGAATATGGCCACCCCGACCCCCTCTCCCTACTGTAAGAGCCGGCCAGAGGGCCCGGCCACGTGGACGGCAGCACCGCCGGATCAACAGGCCATCGAAATTCCGCAGCAGTATTTGGCCATCGAAATTACTTAAGGGAATAAACAACCAAAGTCTATAATTAGAAGAATGACCCAATCTCTTTTTAAAGAGCTCCGCATTAGGGCGACCAGTAATCTGGGCGGAAAAAAACAATCTGCAGGACCTCGACGCGTGAGGAATTTTGGGTACACTACACGTCATGTTAGGGATAGTGTTACAGGCAAGACAAGATGCAATACTCTGTGGTTATCACTGGATGTCGGACTATATGCACAGCATGTGATTCTAAGCAAATCAACAAGCACCACAAAATATGTTACGTCCAACAAAGCCGACAGCAAAAGGCGGCATTGCAGACTATTTGCAAGATATTAACTCCCGGGGGGGTTCCAAAGTCACCATCACACGAGACATCGAGCAATTCACTACATTCTACATGACCCTCTATGCTTCAGATTCCCCTGAAGGTGCTGTGCAAGATGCATGGCTCCACTCTGTCCCCTTTTAAAAGAACAAGTTACCCTTACCTGGTAACGTTCTTTTGATAGGATGGTCCGACAACGTATTCCATAACTTTCACAGTAATCACCACAGCTGTGCTGCTTCGGAAAATTTTCGGCGTCTGCGTCCTACTTCGATGCGCCACCCCCGAGGACCACCTCCGACGGCCGACGTCACCCGATGTGATAAGTAGGACGCACGACGCCCGTAGCCTCAGTTGTAGTTATTTCCCCCAGAACGAGTGCCACCAGTCTGCCAGTCAGACACACAAGGCCTTGCGGAAACGTAAGCTGCAATCGCATAAGAAATTCTGCAGCGGGGAAGGTAGGGAGGGAGCGATATGGAATACGTCGTCGGACCATCCCATCGAAAGAACGTTACCAGGTAAGAGAGTAACTTGTTCTTCGAGGGGATTGGGTCCTCCGACGTATTCCATATCTTTGACAGACTCCCAAAGCAGTAACAAAGCAAGGAGGTGGGAAAAGAATTTAGAACACAAATTTAGCATGCACAATCAAATTGCGGAATAAAGGACTGCCTTGCCAAAGGCCAGATCCTGTCCTCGGATGGAATCGAGGGAGTAGTGACGTACAAAAGTATGTACAGAAGCCCAGGTGGCTGCATCACAGATGTTACGAATAGGAACACCCCTCTGTAGGGCAGTAGATGCAGGCATCCCCCTGGTACAATTGGCCCGCAAGCCAGCCGGTGGGTCCTTACCCGCCAAGCGGTAACACTCGGAGATAGCCAAAATAATCCAACGAGACAAAGTCTGTTTCGTCACAGCTTGTCCCAAACGCTTTCCAGCGTAACCAATGAAGAGTTGATCATCCACTCTGACCCGGGACATGCGTGAAATATAAAAGCTCAACGCTCTCCTAGGATCAAGCCTATGGAGCCTCTCCTCTTCCTTACCAGGATGCAGAGGAGGATAGAATGCCGGAAGAACCACCTTCTGGCCCAAATGAAATTCCAAAACCACCTTCGGAAGAAAGGAAGGACGAACTCTAAGGACAACCCTGTCCTTATGAAACACAGTGAAGGGTGGCTTAACTGAAAGTGCCTGCAACTCACTCACTCTGCGAGCGGAAGTAACCACAACCAAAAACACAGTTTTAAGAGTTAACAGTCTCAAAGGGCAAGAATGCAAAGGCTCAAACGGAGCAACCATAAGAAACTTAAGAACAAGGTTCAAATCCCAACCGGGCACCAGAAAAGGTGACGGAGGGAACACATTAGTGAGCCCTTTCAAAAACTGAGAAATAAAGGAATCTTAAAATAGGAACATTCTTCAGACGAGCGCTTAAATATGGACAGCGCCGCCAGGTAACCTTTAATGGTACCCACTTGCAAGCCCCTGTGGGCCAAAGAAAGCAAAAAAGACAGAACCATGGGAATGTCACATTCAAAAGGATCCACATTCTTAACTTGGCACCAGTCGCAGAATTTACGCCAACAGCAACGGTACAGAGACTTTGTTGCCGGCCGTCTGGCCGAGAGCAACACCTCCAACATGTCTTCAGGCAGGTCCCAATCCTTATACCTCAACCTTTCAGAAGCCAAGCATGAAGGTTGAGGGATCTGACCTCTGGCTGGAGAACCTGACCCCCCCCCCCACCTCCCGTGAGAGCAGATCGTCTCGGTAGGGAAGACGACGTGGAGGGGGGATGGACAAGTCGAGAAGGTCCGTGTACCACGTCCTCTGGGTCCACGCCAGAGCAATGAGGATCATTCGGGAACCGAACCTCCGTAACCTCCGCAGTACTTGCGGGATGACGGGGACTGGAGGAAACGCGTACAGCAGTGGAAATGACCACTCAACCACGAACGCGTCTCCTAAGGCTGCTTTTGGAGGAAGTTCCCGCGAGCAGAACCTTTCGCAGTTCCGGTTCACACTGGAGGCGAAGAGATCCACTTGAGGGGTCCCCCAAACGGCGAAGATCTCCAGGAGAATCTCCTGAGCCAGCTCCCACTCGTGAGAGATTGTGCTCTGCCTGCTCAGAGCGTCCGCCGTCTCGTTGTCGTCTCCGGCCAGATGAACAGCCGACATCGAAACTTCCTGATGAATGGCCCAGAACTCGAGCTGCATCGCCTCCCTGCACAGAGGAAGTGACCCTGCCCCCCCCCCTTTTTTGTTGAGGTAGTGCATGGCCACCGTGTTGTCCGTCAGGATCAGGGCACTCTTTCCTCGCACAGTCGGCAGAAAAGCCTTCAGGGCTAGCCTGACGGCCCTCAGCTCCAACAGATTGATATGGAGCCTGGACTCCGACGGAGACCAACGACCGCTGACTGTCAACTCTTTGGCATGAGCTCCCCATCCTGTGAGGGATGCATCCGTCACGATTGTCACCTCCGGCCAGGGAAGCCAAAACAGAGCCCCCTTCATCAGATTGCCTTCGACGACCCACCACAGAAGGTCCTGGGCGACCGAGGGCGGCACCTGAACAGGGTCCGACATCCTGCCGGAAGATTGCGACCACTGCATCTTGAGTGCCAACTGCAAAGATCTCATCCGCAGACGAGCCTCTGGCACCAGAAGAATGCAGGATGCCAGGAGGCCGAGCAACCTCAAGAACTCGAACGCCGGGAGCTTCTGGGCAAGTTGAAACTTGTGCACCATCTGCTGAATGTGAAGAGTCCTCGCCTGGGGAGGAAAATACAACCCCAGGGATGTGTCGAGCACTGCTCCGATGTACTGGAGCCGCTGGGTTGGCGTCAAATGGGACTTCTTTAAAATTGAGGGAGAAGCCCAGCTTGTGAAGGGAGTGGCAGGTAACGGACAGATGATTCAGGACTTGCTCGAGAGAGCTCCCCCTGATCACCCAATCGTCCAAGTAGGGATAGACGTAAATCTCCCCTTTCCTGAGATGCGCTGCCACCACCACCATGAGCTTGGTGAAAACCCTTGGGGCGGAGGTCAATCCGAACGGCAGGACCCGAAACTGAAAGTGCGAGTCGCCAACCGCGAACCTCAGGTACTTCTTGTGCTTGGGATGGATCGGCACATGGAAGTAAGTGTCCTTGAGGTCGAGAGACACCAACCAGTCCTGAAGTTGAAGGGCCTGGAGGACTTAAAAGAGAGTAACCATCTTGAACTTGTCCTTCTGCAGGAGTTTGTTCAAACCGCGCAAGTCCATGATGGGTCTCAATCCACCGTCTTTCTTCGAAATCAAAAAATAAGGGGAATACCATCCCTTGTTCCTCTCTGCTACAGGCACCAGTTCTATGGCGCCTTTCTCCAGCAGTGCTTGAATTTCCTGCACAAGGAGCAGATCCGGACTCTTCAAAGAGAGGTTCCCAGGTGGATTGTCGTGAGGCCTCTACCGAAAGGGAAGACAGTAGCCGTGGGTTATGATCTCCAGAACCCACACATCTGAAGTAATGGCACGCCACTCTACAAGTTGCTGCGCCAGCCTTCCCCCAACCGGCGAACCATGGGACATGGCCTAATGACTGAGCGGTAGCAGCTGCGGCGTTGTCTGAGGGCAAAGAGGCAACTGCCCGAGCGGCTTTGGCACCTCGAGTACCCTGTTTTCCACCTCTGGTACTCCTACGGTGGCCTCTTTGACAGACAGCTCCTTTCGCTTTACTGAAGGATGAGTAATAACGAAAGGAACCTCCCCTCCATTGTTGTCCCCTAGGCCGAAAAGGCGGAGGTTGTCGAACTGCAGCGCCCAACGACTTCGCTGCAGCTTTGGAGGTCTGCAACCTCTCGAGGCTCTCGTCAGCCTTGCTGCCAAAAAGATGTTCCACGTCAAAGGGCATAGTGAGGAGCCGGGACTGCACATCAGGAGCGAACCCCGACTTCCGCAACTACGCAAACCTGCGTATTACGGTGCTCGCCGCCATGGACCGGATGGCACAATCTGCCATGTCCAAACCCGACTGAACGGCCTCACACATGGCATCCTTGCTATCCTGGACCATAGCAAGGAAACCATCCCGTTCGTCCCCTTCGGGAATATGTTCAGCCGCTAATGCAACAGTTCCACAGAGTGTGTGTGAAACGAGACAAGGCACATACGGAGTTGGCCGCCTGAAGCGCCATACCCCCTGAAGAAAACACTTTCTTCGCCCAGCCATCAAAACGTTTGTCGTCCTTATCCGGAGGGATGGTAGGATACGACGCCTGCTTTGCCGGGGCCGTAGCCGCCTGCACCACCAAACTCTCCGGAGTTGGGTGCCTGGACAAATAGCAGGGGTCGCTACTGGCTGGACAGTATTTTCGCGACAAAGATTTGCCCACTGCCGGGAGACTCGCCGGAGCAGTCCAAGCCACCTCCACCCTTCTCTGTAGAGCCATATGAAACGGCAGTACCGGGTCAGTGGGTGGGACCAAGATCGAGGATGTCCGTAAGATCATCCTTAACAAACTCACCTGGGGGAGCCGACCATCCCAAGTACTCGGTGACCCGAGACATAAGGCGCTGGTACGAAAAATCGGCATGAGTGCCAGGCTGAGGCCTACAAAACTCCACCCCCGAAGAGGTGTCCAGTCCACTGGCATCATGCAGTGACTGCCTCAGGTCTTCAAATTGGCTATGGCCCGAGAGAAGCTCATCTGGCACCTTATCCGGAACCAAGCCCTCATCAGAGCCCTCATCAACCTCTGAAATGTACTCCTGGCGGTGAGAGGAAGACACCTGGGGACCAAAGCTATGCCCGACCTTAGCCAGAGCCTTTCTAGGGGCTTCCCCAGTGCCATGGGGCCCCTCCAACACCACCGCCTCGAAAGCTGTCGAACGAATCGGCGCCGAGTGAATCGACGTCGACGTCAGCCGCAGCGCAGCCAGCATCGACGGCGTCGACACAGGCCTCGAAGCCAGAGCTCCGAGCGTGTCCTTAGACGACCTAGGTGCCGACAGCATCAATGACCCCCCTCGGAGGCAGAGCCTCGAGAGAGGCCGTCGACGACCTCGGCGCCACAGTCTTTTTCAAAGACTGCACAGGATCACGCGGTCTCGAGCGCGTCTAGGACCGGGACCTGGAACAGGCATGGCGAGAACTGTTACCCTTGTCCGAGCGGGACCTCTCCCGCGAACCGTGCCGACCACCCGAGCCCGAAGGCGTGCGAGCGGTGTCTCTCGACTGATCACGACCGACCCCACTCGGAGGCGCGGACGGACCGGTGCCCTGCGATTCGAGAATCGCTAACATCTTCTTCCCGAAGGAAGCCCATTCCTCCGGTGTCACTTGCATGGTGGGATAAGCGACCCGCCGACAGGCGGAGTGCTCGCAAGAGGACGGGGAAGGCGACCGATGCCAGCGCTTCCGGGAATGCCTCAAAGAGGCAGATGAGTGGCGAGACCGACTTCTGGAAGGACACACACTGGACCTCCGACGATGACGCGGAGAGTCGCCTCTCGAATCATCCGTCGAAAGCCCTGCAGACCTCGACTTCTGGGGCTTAGACACCCTACCTACCGACAACTTCTTCTTGCGCTCCCGCAAGGCCTTGGCCATGAGCGACTGGCAGTCGACACAGTCGTCCGTGTTGTGGGCCTCCCTGGGGCACCAGAGGCAGGCGTCGTGCAAGACCGTTACCGACATCTTGGACCCACAGTCCCTGCATTTTTTGAACCCCGGACGCGGGGTTGAAGACTAGGTAGACATTGTCACGAACAGGCTTTTTCACAAAACCGAACAGGTTCAAAGAACCGAGAAGATTACAACAGAAACTCCAAAGAGTCGAGGCGTACCGAGATTCACGAGGCGAACACGTTCGCGGAAAAAACGGAACTGAGGCTACGAGCGTCGTGCGTTGTGCGTCCTACTTATCACATCGGGTGACGTCGGCCGTCGGAGGAGGTCCTCGGGGACGGCGCAGAACGCAGATGCCGAAAATTTTCTGAAGCAGCACTGCTGTGGTGATTACTGTCAAAGATATGGAATACGTCGGAGGACCCAATCCCCTCGAAAAGAACCCCAAGAGAACGGGAACAGTTAAAGAACGATATCACCATCGAGGAGGTACAAAGAGCAATTTGGGATCTTCCACCCAATAAATGATCTGGCCCCGATGGCTATCCCTCCATTCTTTATAAAACCTATCAGAAGCTACTTGCCCCCAGACTGACTACCCTTCTCAACACATTCGGGAACCCCGATCCCCTAACTCCAACAATGGAGGAAGCGAAGATTGTCTTGTTCCCGAAACCTACCAAAGATCCAGCACTTTGCGGGTCTTACCAGCCCATTGCCCTAATTAACAAACGCTACGATTATGCAAAAGTGCTGGCGAACCGAATTGAAAACTTCCTCCCTAAACTCATACAGCGACGGCAGACGTTTGATAACATAAGGAGGGTTTGTTACACCTAATCGAAAAAAACCTCATTAAAGCCACTCCATCAGTCCTTGTCTCACTTGACGCAGAAAAAGCATTTGACCCAGTGGAGCGGCCCTTCTTGTTTCGCACGATGGAGCCATTAATAGTCAACTATCCAAATCCATCCAGCTAAGAAGAGGCACCAAGCACGGCTGTTCCTGCTCCTCTACGCCATTCATTTAGAACCCTTCCCGAGTAAAATCAGAGGGCTGACAGACATTCGAGGGATCCCATTAATGGGCGGGGACCAAAGGGTGATGGCATTTAAGGTACAACATGCTCCTTGCCCTCACTGATCCAGAGCACTCTCTGCCATCTGTAGTTCGGGAGATAGAAGTGTCTTGGGCGGTGGCGGGACTGAAAGTTAATATCCTTAAGTCAGAAATCCTGGAGATTTGTGGCCACGCGATGCTGCAAGCAGTGAATAGCACCTCTTTTCGATGGGCACTGCAGAGCATAAGACTCTTGGGGTTAACAATCACCAACTCTCCAGCGGGGCTATATGACGCAAACTACAAACCTTTGCTGGAGGAAAACAAAGCTCAGCTGAGTCGATGGAGCCCCCACGTCCCCCCCACCTCCCCATCAGCCTCCTGGGTTGGGAAAATTAATACCATCGAGATGGGGATCCAACCCAGATTGCTGTACTACTTCCAGGTACTCCCCATTCCTATCCGAAACACTGAGCACTGAACAAGATACAGACTTCTTTCATTGCGAACAACAAAACTCCAGAGGGTGGCCCTGTACACACCAATGGTCCCATTACATAAGGGGGGGGCTGGGTCTATCAAACCTTTCCCTCTACTATAAGGCAGCCCAACTAAGACATATTAAAGATCGGTTTAAGGGTAGCCAGGAAACAATATGTCTACGCATGGATAGGGGGGTGCCCCCCCCCCCCCCAACCCTGGGGACTCCTGGGCCCAAGCAATACGCCAAAGTGGCATTTCCACATTCCCATCTCTCTTCACACCACAGTTTCAAAACCCCCAATGCTCCCAGGGGATGGAGCCAGGGGCGTTTGCCAGGTGGAAAGCAAAGGGGTGTACTAAGTTGGGGGACATGACAGGGCCAGGGGGTTAAACCAGTCGATCAGTGCAAACAGGAGCTAGACTTAAGGGAAAGTGACAGGCCACAATATCTACAGCTTAGGCATTGGCTACTGTCCCCCTAACAAGGCAGCTGCGACATAAACCCTTACACCATTAGAGAAATATCTCACTACCAACCTGGGAGACAAGAAGCTAGTTTCCAACATCTCCAAACTCCTAGCTGATGGAACTCCTAGTCTACTCAAAACATACACAGTCAGATGGGAGCAGACACTGGGGGAGCCCATGGAGATGGAAGGATGGGAGCAGCTGTGGAGGGATATCATAAAACTCACGTGGGCGATCCAAATCAGGGAAATATGGTATAAGGTCATGACACAGTGGCATTATACACCAGCGTGTTTGTACGCTATTGGTGGGAGAACCTCAGGACTGCTGGTGCGAATGTGGGGGACAGGGAGACCAGGCCCATATCTGGTGGGGGCTATTCATGGTTACTATAGTATTTCAAAATACCAATAAACCAACGTTAAAAAAAAGATCACAGAGACCGCAAAGGGGCGCAGACACGATGGCTGCCTATGCCTTCGTCTCCCTCTCCAGGCTCAAGATTACGGCTAAACATTCATCTTAATGGAAATCTGAATTAATTTTCAGAAAAAGTTTTTGATCCTGAAGGACCAGGGCTGCTCCTGGCGTTTTTTGGAGGGAAACCGCAGTCCCGAACTGAATGAACGAGACCTCTCGATAACCTAGAGAGGTTAAGCTGCAGCATACCCAAAATGGCAGACACTGTCCCAGGCCTGCTGTGAAGGGGAGGCGAGCCGTCAGATTCCATTCCGGATACAGTAAAGCTAATCAGCGAACCGAAGCTCCCTTGCTGAAGCAAGCGCTTTCTGCTCGATTCAGCCTGCACAGTCGGTAAGTAAAGTCTGCAAAGACACGGGGCTCGCGTGCAGCCTTGGGCAGACAGGGGGCCGGGATCACCTTCTGTCGTGCACGCTCCGAGCCCTGTGGTGCACTGCAAAACCCTCCCGATATAAAAATAACTTACATCGGGGCAAAGCAGCATTCAGCACCGCGGCATAGACCCCATCTGAAGGCAGTTGCTGTCTGCGGCCTGCCCACAGCATCCCACTACTTGAAAGGGCCACAGAGAATACGTGACATCCAGGCCGGCAGGCAGAGCAGTACTCCCATCTGAAATGTGCCGGTGAAGAGGAAACAACCCCCACAGCTTTTCCAGTACGGTGAGAGGTGCTCTGGGTACGACGTGAGCACCGAGTCCAGCTAGAAAGCAGTAACACGCTGTTCTGTGCCTTACTCTCTGCGTTGGCCACGAACTGGGACACTAGCCGAAACCTCCCACCCCCCCCCTAAGCCCCAGTGCCTCCCTCAGGGGAAGCATCAGTATGGCTGTTTCTTCTACGCTTATTAGCGTATGTGTGCCCGAACAGCCAGGCGATTCATCCCCTTCGCGTCTGGCCCATACCCTGCAAGCACTGAAAATGTGTAGAATTACAAGCAAAGATTGCACCGGAGAAGCAAAAGGGGATTAACTGCATGGCACTAAACAAAAACACCTCCTGCGGGATACTCCAGCTTGCCATGTAGCTTGCAGCCTCAGCTAGCTCTACCACGATATCCCTCCTCCCTTTGAAGAAAGAACTTTGAGGTATCTCCCCTGGTGGGCCCGGGACTAAGAGTGCAAACTGCCAGATACTGAGAGTTCAAACGTGGAAAACACCCAAATAAGGGTAAAAAAAGGGGGGGTGGAAATACACAGTACTGTGGCACAAAGGTATTCCCCAATCTGCAGAACCCTGACAACAACAGTTAACACCAGTGCCACCCAAGGACCACCTGGACAAATGCATGGTACAGACTTGGCAGCCCTCATTTTGGACGCATTCGCCCTCAATAGGAACTTGAGCTCTGCACCATCGCCGGTTCCTGCCCATTTTCGGGTGGACCTCGATGCGTGCATCGAGGTCCACCCGAATGAAGAAGTCCAGAGCTCCTCACAAATCCCTGGAAATGATCGAGATAGTGCAACCAAATCAGACATTTGCCTCCTGCTGGGACAAATACGCTCCATTAAATCTAGCCTAACCGAAACGGTCTCAGACCTACAAACAAGAAAGGCCAAAGTCGAAGATCGTATGTAAGATGTGGAGCACAATCAACAGTCCAGCGACGTAACAGCAATGACCTACGAGGCCAGATTTCATGATCTGGAGCAGAAACAGCATGATATAGCACTGAAACGTGACGACAGAGAACCGTGAAAGACGTACAAACGTACAGGGTAAAAGCACTAGTAGCCTCCCTCTGAGGACACGTCACCCCCTGCCTTGGAATTCGATAAGAGTCCACAGAGCCGGGGGCCAGCCCAAAGGTCCGCGGTCGGTTCTTGTAAAGTGCCATTAATATAAGCAGAAGCAAGACATATTACAGAGAGCAAGGGAAAAGGAACCTATAGACTTTGACGGGTCAAGTGTAAAACTCTTTCAGGATCTCTCCGCCACCATGTTAAACATGAGAAGGGGTTGTCGCCCTTTGACAGTTTGGCTACAGAAACGGGGGATCCGTTATCGATGTGAACACCCCTTCGCTTGGAGTATGAGGGAGAAAATTATAGAATGACATCAGAAGAAGCCAGAAGGGCCATGGAGCACCGACAAGCAAGCATGACAAACCCGGACAGGGATCTAACCAGGAAACCGACGGGCCTGTTGCAGAAAAATCTCCCATTTTCCCCTAGGAGAGGTCATGCTCCTGGAAAGTGGAAATTCAAACGACTCAACACACCTTGACATTTTTTTGCTCTACAGATATCCTGTCTTTCAAATTAGCGAGAGCGCAATCGTGCTGGTGGGCAACTGCCTCGATGTGTGGGGCAACTGAGCCTAGCAAATGGCTCGGAAAATGTGGAGTGCGTGATTTGAAATGCACCGTAATGGTTCCCTCAGAATTTTGTGTGATACTGGAAGTTGATGTTACAAGATTACATTGCTGCATGATGTTTATTGCTGTAAGGTTTTTGATGCGTTAGTAACTTAAAATACTAGCCTGGAGAGGGGCCCTTGTAGTGTGGCCCTTCTGTTCATCTGTGAGGGCATCTATATTCTCTGAAAAAGCCAGATCTGGTTATCTCCCAAGGGGAGGGGAGAGGGTGGGGGCGGGGGTATGAAGAAACAAAGTTGCGTCCACATCTTAGCGCCACCACACTCTCAGCTTAGCTTAACTCACCACTAGTCTGACCACTCAGCATAGGAAGATCGACCATATACTCAACAATTTATAAGCGGGGTGACGCAACAACAAAACGCATCTCAAAATGACACCACCTGACAGCATAACGATTGGGTCCCTTAATGTTAAGGGCCTCATTTCACCACACAAACGTTCCATGCTGGCACGCCAATTCAGAACTTTGAAACTGGACATCCTGTTTATCCAGGAAACGAAATATGCTCGGGGGGGGGGGGCGCAAGATATTAGGTGGCGACATCAGAGACACGGTATGGGCCTCGGGAACAGCGAAGAAAGCGGGAGTTGGTATTCTGTACAGGAAATCGATAGGCCTTCAGACACGGCACATCCATAGGCACAGTCAGGGCAGGTTTGTAGCACTCAAGGGCACACTTAGGTCGCATATAATCACTTTATGCTCTGCATACGTCCGTAATCGACACCAGTCACAATTCAGCGAGTGCTTACTAGAATTCTTAGAGGGTTGGCGAAAAGGCACACTCGTTTACAGAGGGGACCTCAACGTTGTAGCGAACCCCAAATGGGACTGGGACTCCATGAGAGAAAATGCCCTACCACCAAACACTCTCCAGGGGGCTAGATTTCTGAGTCACTGTCAGGTTCTGCTGGGGATCTAGGTCTTACTGGGTAGTTTTATCAAGTACTTGGTTGGTCTTAACTTTCCCTTTCAGAGAATGGGAAGTGTCCCTGACCAAGATGGTGGTTCTATGTAAGCGTCTTGATTGGCTGGAGAAGTCAGGTGGGAAGACAATAGACATTCTAAACTGCCTTTCATTGTCAGAGAGCCCAGCTGAGAGGACATGTTTCAAGATCTCTCCAGTTATTAGGCCCAAATAGACTTTGGAATCCCTTATTGCAGGAAAAGGAGTCGTTTGGAAGACAGATTATTGCAGGAGCAGAGGTTCATCGGCAGGTGTCTTCTCTGAAGCTAGAGATAAGTGACTGAATATTAGTCTGTGGTTTTTAAGCGGTATTGAACTAAGGGAGACAGCACTGGAACCTTCTATTTAAAAGCAGAGGGTGCTTTTGAACACAGCTTTCTCACCCGGTGCTTCCCCCCCAAAACTTTAAAACCTGGATTACCGGGGGACTAGAGACCTTGGGACAGCTCTTCAAAAGAGAACAACCCTGCACTTTTGAACGATGCAAAGAAACCTTCCAGCTCCAGGAAAAGGATAGATTTGCATACATCCAGCTACATCACTGGTGCTCCCACCTACAGACTCGCCAAGCAGCTACCTGCCCCCCCACAGCAATAGAATTGACTCTCGCAGAGCTTCCCACCTGGGGCAAAATCTCCACTCTATATAAACGCCTCCGGAAGGATTTTCTAACCTCCAAAACCCAATCCATGGCCTAATGGGAGACAGAACTGGGCCACACCATAGAGGACCAATCTTGGGTAGAAATTTGGACCCTCGTACCAGTTATCATCAGCATGCATCACAAACAGAAAATGCGCATACAAAATCCTTTTGTGTGGGTATTTTCCGCCCCTAAGACTCCACCGTATGAACCACACACTCGATCCGACTTGCTGGGGACAATGCGGCCAAATCGGGTCCTTTTTCCATATGTGGTGGACTTGCCCAAAACCTTTGGAAACAGTGTCTAGCAACCACCGCAGAAGTTACTCGGATAAGGCTTCCCTTACACCCTGAACCCATTCTGTTGGTCGTCCCAGTCCCCGGAATCTATCCAAGATCTGTAGCCAAAGCCAAACTGCGATCCAAATGCCTTCTGGCGGGTAGAATTGTGGTAGCCCGCTCATTGCCTCACTTTATCACATGACCATTACTTTTATGGCTTGCTGTTATTTGTAATATGGTGTGCGCTTTTTTTGACCAGTGCGTCACACTAATATTAACCCTCTGCCACCGACATTTTTGCTACGCATAGCAGTTGTTTGCTCACCATATTCTCGGCACATCAACTAGACTCCTTGTGCCTTGTATCCTAGCAACCAAGCTTAGATACACACCTACACCGAGGGCGAGGAACATTCCACTAACATATGTGGACTCGCCTTACATTATACACCGGTATATCCAACTTGGGCTACGTTCATCACTTGCCACATCCGTGTCTTTCCTTATCTCATTTTTTTCTGATTCTGCCTTTTCTTCTAAATATTATATGTGCATTTCTCACCAGTTTATGCACGCGCCAGGCATAGTTAGTCATTCCACCCCTTGCTACCCAGTAATATGGTAGCTTCCACTCGCGCGACATTCTGGGCTTGATCTAAACCCTAGGTTTCCATGACGATGAGATGCCTCGCACACAGCTATCAACACGGGCGCGACACAACCGCTCCCCGTTTGGTGCATCGCGCACTTCTGTCTCCTGCATTCATTGTCCGATAGTGAGTATTCTTTTCTTTGCCTCCTCAGGTACTTTCTCTGATAGTTACGCGTGACACATATCGACTCTCATATGCGTTTTCCTCTCTGTGTTCCCAGACATCCTGCTACAACGGGTGACACACTAAAATGCAAGTTCCCAGACGGCCCCTACCACAAGGGCACGCCTACCCTGCGACCATTGTAGCGCATGAGTGCTCTTGAACCACAGAACGTTATGGGTTTCAAGACCTCCATTCTCAGGTAGAGACCTCCAGGTAATCCTTGCCTGTTCACTCTCTCTCTCTACATCATGAGCATGTGCCGTAAGGGTGATTCTCCATTGTGTGTTGTGTGCTTTTTAAGCACTACCACCTTTTGGAGGTGTTTTGGTTCGGATTTCAACTTACCCCTATGTACCTGCTTTCTGCTTGCTTTTTTACATGCATCTTCTAAATCCACATTACTCCATTACTTTAATTCTTAACCAATTGGTGGACTTTGTTTCACTCCCCTCCCCTCCTTTTTCCTCTACAGAGTGATTTCACCATAAAACCACACCTGACATTGGGTCTCCACTCGAGGACCCTACCCTTGCAGTCCCAGGCTGTTGAGGCATCCGCCACCGACAAATCCCAAAGGCTGAAAATCTCTGCACTACCCTGTGTCACCTACAGGGTAAGTATAGTGCAGTAATTTTCATCTTGATATTTAAACTAGCAGTATCATGTTCCCACTATGTTTCATGTAAATAGGAAATCCAGTTTACAAACTTGGGCCAAAAGCATTTATTGCAGTTACTGGTTTGTGTATTATTACATACCTGCCTTCCTTCTAAAAACCCTAGTTTTCATTACTTTTCTTTTTGTTTATCGGACCCCTTATAGATCCAATTGCCCTGAGGAAGGCTCTTCAATCAATGCCAAGACTAATGGCTCCAAGCCAAAACGTGCCGCAAGTACAGCTCATAAATCCTACTAGTAATAACTGATGGTCTGTGTTTACATCATTTATCCACAGTTTAAAAACTGGCACGTAGGCAGCTTTACCCAGCATGATCAGTTCTTGACCATGAGTATACACAAAGGATAATTACCTTTGCTCACAAGAAAGTTTGATTTAATACTTTAAATATTCGTATTTAATTGTGTACTTTGTTTGCTCCAATGTGTAATTATTTGTTTTTCTCCTTTTCCTTTTACTATGTCCATTCTTTGGATTATCCAGTCTGTAAATGTTAACCATCTAAGTGGTCATTTTTTGTTCCTTGTGTCTAAAAATTTTCACTGAACATTTTGTGTGTAAATCCTCATAATAGCATTGTTCGCTTTATGTAGACTTTATGAACAATGAAAACATTTTAACCAATTTTCATTTCTGTTTATACCAATAAATAATATGTATGACTGAATATATTTTTCGTGTTTGCCCTACTTGTTTTCCTTGGTATTTCCCCATTTCTTTCTGACTTCTTAAGAAGCAGAACATTCATTGGTTAGGAAAATTGAACCTCAACTTAGACCATAGTTGTTTGGTCAATTCATAGTGAGAGTTACAACCCTGTGTTTACTTTGTGCTTTGCCCCGAATTCTCACTGAACACGCAAGGGGCCCCCCCCCTTTTTTGTAAAATATGAGGCGAACTGAGGGCACTTCATGTTGTGTCAGGTGGCAAAAAGATCCACCTGGGAGAGACCCCATCTGTTGAAGATCTCCTGAATAATGAGGTCATTTAGCTGCCACTCGGAATTGTCCACTCCCAACCTGCTGAGCCTGTCCGCCTCCAGGTTGGATTCCCCCGGAAGGTGGACTGCCGTGAGGTAGATGTTTTCCAGAGCCCAATCCCACATGCTGATTGCCAGTCTGCACAGTGGAGGGGATCTGGTGCCTCCCTGCTTGTTGACATAGTACATGCTGGTCGAGTTGTCCATCTGGATGAGGACAACCTTGCCCCTGAGAAGAGGAAGGAATGCTCCGAGCGCTAGCCAGACTGCTTTCAGCTCCAACCAATTGATGTGGTATTCCTGCTCCTGTCGATTCCAGGTGCAGTGAAGCGAAAGATCATCCAGGGTGGCTCCCCAGCCCTCGAGCGAGTGGTCCGTGGTGATTGTGACCTGCCCGGTGGGAGGCTGCAGGTTGCAGTCCCTGGACCACCAAGTTAGGTCCGGGCGGAGAGATGGAGGAACGTAGATAAGTTCGGATTGAGAGCCCGGCATATGGTTCCATGAAGCCGCAAAGTGTAGCTGAATCCTTCTTATCCTCAGTCTCGTGTGTGGGATGGTTAACAGGACCGCCGCCAAGAGACCCAGAAGATGATGGTACCACCAGGCCGAGGTCACCTCTCTGCTGAGAAAGTGAGTTGTGGCCCTCCTGATGGCCGTGATCTTGTCCAAAGACGGAAACACCTTCTCGGAGCACGTGCCCCACATGAGGCCCAAGAATGTCAGTCTGCATGGGTTGCAGCTGCGACTTCTTGAGATTGAGGGAAAAGCCCAGATCGTGCAGTGTGTTCATAAGGACATGGGAAGAGTGGTGAACCACTTCCAGTGATGTAACCCTGACGAGCCAGTCGTCGAGGTATGGGTAGATGTGGAGGCCCTGCGCTCTGAGGAGGGCAACCACAGTATTCTTGAGTCCGGTAAAGACCCTGGGGGCAGAATTGAGGCAAAAGGAAGGACCTTGTATTGGAAATTGTAGCCCATGATCCTGATCCGTAGGAAAGAACGATGGGGCTGCCAAATTGGGATGTGTAGGTACGCGCCCTTCAGATCCAGACAGCACATCCAGTCTCCCTTGCACAATGTCTCCGCTATAAAAGCTGGCGTAACCATCCTGAATTTTTGTAGAGGTAAGGAGAGGTTGAGGGTGGAAAGGTCCATCACAACTCAGGCCCATCTGGTTCTTTTTCAGAATGGCGAAAATCCTGGAGTAAAAGTCCAAGCCTCTCTGCGAGGCTGTGACTTCCTCCATGTCCTCGCTCTCTACGAGCGAGCGGATCTCCACCAGAAGAGTTGCTGTCCCAACTTGAGGGAATGGATGGGAAGAGGGAGGAGAGGGTGGAACGGGTAGGCGGTACCCCGTGGATACTACGGGGAGGATCCAGGGGTCCGCAAAGTTCTGGCACCAGAAATGTGCATGGAGAGCAAGCCTGCCCCCCCCAATGGAGACACGTGGGCTCGAAGGGGCATGTCATGCCTTCTCTCCCTCCGAGGCTGCTGCTGCGGAGGAGGAGGACTGGAAAAAGCTCTTACCACCCCCCAAAGCCCGTTTTGTTGCTTTGCGCCGATTTAGGGTCGGCGAGCGGTCTGGCTGCCTGGACCTTTGTTCCTGGAAGCCGCAGAACCCTCAGTACGTACGCACCTTGTCGGAGCGCTGCTGTGACTGGGTGTATGATTTGGGCGTGGTCTTTGTCAAGTGAAAGAGGTCACCCCCTTCGAAACGGAAGATCTAAAACGCATTCCTGGACGTTCGGGTTGAATTTCGTTGCTCAGAGCCAGGCTGTTCTTCTCATGTCCGTGGCGATACAGATGGTCAGAGGTGTCAATCTGGGCCACGGTGGATTCCATTAGGTCCTGCGCCACCAGCTTGGCCTCAGCCAGTCCCGCCTTGAAACGTGATTGGCTCTGTGTATGGAGTTCTGGGAGGAAGCAATTTCCTGCGAGAACCTCTGGTTGGCGGCAGCCAGCATGGTATCGGCGTTGGCCTGACGAAGATGCAAGGACGCGTTGAAATACAACTTATTCCCGTAAGCCTCCAAGATAGTCTCCTCCTTGCCTAGCAGTGTCGCAGTGGAGGAAGCGGAGTACGACTGTGGCTTGGAGTATAGTGGTGCCGCAGCGATCACCGAGGAGTGTGGCTGAGGATGGGCCGATAACAAGAGTGTATCCCCCTCCATCTGCCTGTACTTGGCGTCCAGGCGTCGATTGACCGCCTGGGCAGAGTGGGGCTTGAGCCAACCCTTTTTGGCCAGGGAGACTACATCGGTCTGCAGTGAATTCCCGTTTTGGCAGAGGGGCAACACATGAGGACTTCAGCAAGGACCCACTCTGCCGGTTGCTCGACCTCGGGTTGACCCAGGTACTCCGTCAGCCCTGCCAGACATTCGTGGAAGGCCCTGGCTGACGAGGGCGTGTCAGGGTGGTCCTCCTCATCCATGTCCTGAGGATCAGGAGCGTCTTGCGTCGGTGGGGGAGTAGCGGGAGCCCCCACTGATACACTCAGGGACCAGTATGGCAGCTCCTGGAATCGATGCCCCTCCCACTGTGTGCCTTGGTTTAGTTGAAGGTGGTCCAGGTCTGGTTCAGTTGAAGGTGGACCAGGGGTCTCTGGTTCAGAGGTCCCGTTTGGCACCTGGACTTTAGGCCTGGCTAATCAGCGATTCTGCGCTCTGGTGGGATTTCCTGGGACTGGAAGGCTGGGCGGCCCCGCACAATGAAGAAAGGACCACCACATTGTCCACTTGATGAAAACGGCAACAGACGACCCTCATGGTGAAAACAAAGGAACTAGCCCCTCTTTGTGCTGGAGACCTGTAACTGCAGGGTGTGGCAGCTTGTTTCACAAGTCTAGGGTCAGGTAAGAATTCAGTAGAAAGGCCAATGCAGCGAGGTGGCCCATGAGGAAACTGGTCCGCCAATAGCATGGTACAGAAACACTTCCGAAGGCTTCCATGGGCTGATTCCTCAACCTGGAACAGGGGTCAAAGCATTGATGAAGGCCCTCTGGAGATCAGCAAAGCAAAAGGCTTTGTCGGGACGGTTGAAGAAAACCATGCTCAATGCCTGCAATAATGAATTCCAGGTGGTCATGGAGATGCTCCTCTTCAAAAGTGTCTAGGCTCCAAAGATGATCTGAAGAATGGCTGCAGGAGGAGTCCTTATATCCTAAATTACAGCTGAAGTTGCTCAAGAGCATACCAATAGTAAGGATTTGTCTGAAACACATACTGTTCCTCTGTCCTAAGAAAGCAGATGCATTTTTGGGGGGGGGGTTGTCTTACCATATGTGGCAAATCCGTATCCGAGAGGCTAAGAGGTTGGGTACCATACAAGATAGTCAAAGGACAAGGTGAAATCTTGTAGCACTGCCCTTTTAGAGTGCACTGTACTCTAGAAGGCTTTATTTTATGCAGTAAAATACAAAAGTACACATGAGAATGTAAACAAACAGGGTAGAAGAATTCCTGCTGCCACCAGACTGTCCTGTACACATCATGCAAGTAAAGGGATACACATTTTCTATACCGCTCTTCACCATGAGGTAATGTGTGCAATGTAAAACATAAAAAGAATTTCGTAATGGAGTCCCGCTGCACTGATAACCATAGGGACCGATAAGTGGTCCAAACAGATGCACTAAGAAAGGTAAGTAAAGCAAAAAGGCTTTACATACCTCCAAAAAATCAGGTCAGCATCAAAACAGTAAAATTTTAGGGGTTCGACAGAGGCCTATGTAAGGATAAGAAAATAAAATCTGTCTTAACATAAGGGATTACTGGTGGCCGTTGATGGATGCTGGTGTGAAGAAACAAGTCAAGTGGTGCAAGATTTGCAATGGAAGCGATAAAGTGCTTCGAGTGAGGTACAAATGTCTGTTGCTCAATCCATTTACCAAATGTCCTTTGCATGAGGTTTCTCTTGAGCTCTTAAGGTCCATTATGATTCCTAAAGTAGTAAGAGGCTTTAATGGGCGATACTTTTCCTTTCTTCCAAGTGGAAGAAAATTAAGATGACAAGGGACATCACTATCAAGACTGTCGGGCAATTCTTGAAGTGGCTTCCCATCCAATATAAGACAAAGAGGTTCAAATTGACCCAAGGAAGATGGAGGCACTGCTGCAGTCAAGAATAGTACGACTTCTCTATCACCCCAATCCGATCAAACCTATTCAATTGCACCCATATGGATGGATGAAAATGGCTATTCAATCATATGGTGAGTGAGAATAGGAGCTCTTGTGAAGGTTAATCACTTAGCTACTCATGCAGGAACAGAACTTGCTCCATTTGAAGCGTTCAAACAGAAGAAAAACGTGCACAAAGCTCTGCCCTGATTGGATGGGTCAGACAAGCTGTGATGTGTACTGAAGTGCTGATAGAATTTCAAGAGCAAAGCCAAAAGGTGTCATGATTTCAAGCTTGTATATATCGAGATGGTGGTTCAGATGGAAGATACTGTCAAAATCAGGATCTCTATGCATGCGAAATAAGACATTCTTCTCCAAGCCCATAAAACTTACAAAGTGATGCACCACGCCTTGAAATTGGTGGATGAATCCATATGGAATATGTTGCACGTAGTGAAATGCAATTGATAGGAAGGATTACTCACCATATGGACTATTATACTCCTAGGATGCAGTCCACTTTCATCCACACTTAAGGAAGCGCTCACCAGGCGGGGACTGGAACAGACTCTTAGCCAGCAATGTGCACACTTCCCCTTAAAGGTTCCATGCGGACATATGCTTGACTCAGCTGCCAATACTTTCTTCACTCAGCCCCTTTCTGCCATGAGGCACAACTACATTTTTTAGAGGGTTGGAAAGAGGGAGTACGAAGGAAAGGGGCTAAGAGTACAGCAGTCAATACTGTAACTGTTCCTTACTCCTACGTCCCATCCCCTTTCCTCCATCCTTATGGTACAGTATCAAGAGCACACTACCCAAGGAGGAGCGTAAACTTAAAAAGGTTTCAGCATACTGCCTGACTGAATGGTACTTCCGCTCAAAGCTGCAGTGAAGAACATGTCTGAAGAAAGTTGATGGGGAGGCCCAAGTGGCCGCTTTGCAGATTGCCTTTCAAGACATGTGTCTAAAGACCTGCTGTACGATTTGGCCTAGCTAAATGCTCATAAAGTCCTTAAGGAGAAAGTCAGCCTTGCAGTTCATATCGTACGATACATACAGGACACGATTCACCAGGCTATCATTGTCTAACCACCTTGTCTGCCGAAGATGGAGCCCTTGAAAGTAAGGACCTGGCGCCTAGTGTTCAAGGCACTATCAACGTCCAAACTGTAGGATTTTGTGCTTTGGTGTTTGGGAGAATCAGGGAAAAAAAATAATAAAATGATTTCTTGGTTTATATGGAATTCCCAGCACAACCTTTAGTAGGAAAGACGAGTGAGTTCTAAGAACCACTGTCTGCAAAAGCAGATTTAGGGATCGGCTGCTAAAAATGCACACAACTCGCTGTCAATGTAATGATCACTAGTAATACTGTTTTCCATAATACCAGAGCGAGATCTGCAGATGCCGTAGGTTCAAAAGCTTTATGTGCTAGGGCCGCCAGTAGCAAGTTCAGATCTCACACTGGAATGGGCCTGCGTGTAGGTCGGAATAAATTAAATAGCCCAAGGAAGTGACTATTGATAACTGATTTAGGTCAGGAAAATAGCCTATCCTGATAGGACAGGTAAACCCTGAGGTCCACAAGAGGAGGAAGCCTGTGTCCAAGAACACACCAGGTCTGAATGAAAAGAGAATACATCATTCACTGAGCCCCAAGGAAAATCTTGAGACCTGCTGAGCATCCAATGAAAAAACCCAAGCCATCTCCATGTACATTTTCATAGAGTAGAGCTTTCCCTTAGGGCTACCATCAGACACAGGTAATCCTTGGTTAGGCCCATGTGGCCAAATGTCAGTTCTTCATGTTCCAGATAACAGGATCTCTCAGTTCTTGGCCCTGCAGTACTTCTGGAGAACCATAGGAATCCAAGGTATAGAGGGTAAGGTTCAGGCGAAAAAGATTGTCCCAAGGAATGGACACCGCATCTCCCAGAGAGTTTTTCTCCTTTCCTTCCCTAGCAAGATGCATATAGATGATAATTCACCAACAGTTGCCCCCTTCAGCCAGAGAACAGGGAATCGGTGGTAATTGTTAACTGGCGTGGAGACACTTGGAATAATACCCCATCTGGAAAGTTGTTCCTGTTCCACCAAGAAAGGCATTTCCTGGAGCCATTCTAGTATGGGGACCAGTTTCTCCTGAGCATCTGTCAGTTGGTACCAGTGTGTCACTAAATGTACTGCCCGTGTAACCTTTAGAGTCTGGCCATGGGCACGGCCAATACACAAGACATGAGCCCCAGGTGGCACGGGACCCACCAGGCTGACTGCTTTGTGAGAAGAGGGCCATTGTTGCCAGCAAATCATTTATTCTTTCGTCGGTCGGATACACTCTGCCGACCGCAGAATCCATGTTGCTGTGTGAGAACCAGGGTCTACTTCCTTAGGTTGAACAAATCCGGCTCCCGTGGGTTAGAGGATCAAATTCAAGACCCTCTACATCATCAAACAGGCTTTCTGGGGCTAAATCCAACTGTCTCTCCCTAAACACCTCCATGCTAGTGCCCTTCGGTCCTCTAGCTCAACCTCTCTGCAGGGCAGACGTTTCTCCAAGCAGAGAGTGGATGTAGATCTCTTATTTTGGCAGGAGCCTCACTCTGGAGCGGCCTCACTGCCCCTCTCAGACTTGAGCCAGATATCCTTAAGTTCCGGAAGCTTCTCGAGACCTTCCTTTTCTCCTCCTCCTTCCTTGCTAATGCCCCCCTGCTGCTGCAAGTGGCTGCCTGGTCCCTTCTGAGTCATACAGGGGCCAGGCCTTCCCTCAACCATTTTGTCTCAGCACCCCCTTCCAGCACTTGCCTGCAGACACCGTTCCCGACTAGACTACTGAGACTGGTCCCCCCACACACCCTCCTGGCCCTAGTAGATCCTTATCCCTGCCCCAGCGCACTTGCCCAACTGGCTCTCCTTAGCACTTAAGCAAGCCTCTGGTGCTCCCTCCCTCTACTGCTTCGCCCACCCTCCTCTTACCCTCATTTCGCTGTGCCCCTCCCCTATTCCCCCCCTGCACTTCCTGTTGCACTTGCACAATCCAAATGTCACAAGGCCTAGGACGACTGTCGTTTATCTTCCTCTGTTCCCCCTCCCCCTTAAGTCTTGTGGCACCTAGAAACAGTTTCTGCTGTATAGGTGTCTTATAAATGTTCAATAAATCAAATAAACAGGCCTAGGTTGAGCAAAAGAGCCATAACAAGCCAATAAGGGTAGAGTTGCAGGAGGCAGGTCTTTAGGCAAGGGCTAGGGGATGCTACCACAGGATCCACAAGGGCCGGGCCAATGTGAAAGAACTATTATGGGCCCTGAAGGAGTAAACTGAACACCGGAGGGACCTTCCTACGTCTAAAATTGTGTGATGCGTTTTAGGGTCTGGGACTCGCACTGCTATATAGCGTTGGAGTGCATGAGATCCTGAAAACCTTTTAAATAACAGTCCCGAGTGCTTGTTTGGAGGGCCTCCCGAGGTCCTAGGCAGCCCCAATGGAGCCCAAATGCATGGCACTGCCACCAACCAAGAGGCCGTGCAGCGCCCCATACCAATGGTGAAAAGGGGGGTAAACATTAGTGGCATCAGCAAAGGGGGGGGGGGGGGGGGGGAGTAAAAACCTGTAGGTGTCTACAAGGCCCACACTCTTGACAGGGGATTTGTTTACCAGTGACAGACCTGATTCTGGGCCCTGACACCATCACTGGTGCTCCATGTTCACCCATACATGAAGCATAGGAGTGGGGTTTGTGGAAGCCAAGGAGCACTAAGATGAGAGGTGGTGCATTGGGCCTACTTTGTGAGGCCCTCACACATGTCACCACTGAAAGTAGGGGAAGGGCTCGGGAGAGTACTTATTTGGGGAGAATTGCACTAAAGAACAAGTTGGCCGGTACACGCCCTTACAGATTCCAAAGCCCCCTTGGAGCGATGTCCGGTGCCAGGCCCTGCCGGGCCTCCATTGCAAGGCACTTCAGTCTTCTCAGAGACCTAGGGGCAGGCCCCAGTAGTATGGTGACTAGCTGCATCCGACCAGATGGGCCTCTCCCATCTCGGCCGATCCCTGGGATTTACTCACTTTCCTCCAAACCAGGGAGTCCTTTAAATGTTCTGGAGGAGTGCTTTGAAGATCTCCCACCACACTAAGACACAAGACTAACTTGTGCTTCAGAGACATTCTAGAAAGTTCAGAGTGTGCAGGTGCACCAGCGGTGAAGCGGATGCAAACACTCCAAACTCCGAGCCGGAGGGTCACTTGAGTTGCCAAGAATGACCTGCGGCACTCTGTGCATAGGTAAAAGAACAAGTTACTTATCTTACCTGGTAACATTCTTTCAATGGGATGTTCCTCCGACGCATTCCACATCTATGACAGTAATGACCACAGCTGTGCTGCTTCGGAGAGTCGACGTCACCAGATGCTATATATAGGACGCACGGCGCCCATAGCCCCAATTGTAGTTTTTTCCCCAGAACGTGTGGCACAAATCACCTGCCAGTATGACTGCCGAAAGCCTTGCGGAACCCTAAGCTACAATCGCATAAGAAATACTGTAGAGGGGCAGGCTCGGCGGGTTCGATGTGGAATACGTCGGAGGAACATCCCATCAAAAGAACGTTACCAGGTAAGATAAGTAACTTGTTCTTCGAGGGGATTGTGTCCTCCGACGTATTCCACATCTATGAGAGACTCCCAAAGCAGTACCAACGTCTGGAGGCGGGAAAAGAATTTACAAATTTAGAGTGCCCAATCAAATTGCTGAATAGAGGACTGCCTTACCAAAGGCCAACCCCTGGATGGAGTCCAAGGAATAGTGTCTCACAAAAGTATGGACAGAGGCCTATGTGGCTGCTACGTAAATATTGCGAATCGGAACGCCCCTCTGTAGAGCAGTGGAGGCAGCCACACCCCTAGTAGAGTGGAGGGTCCTTTCCCGCCAACTGGTAACACTCAGATAGTCGAAATGATCCATCTGGACAAGGTCTGCTTGGAAACAGCCTGACCTAAACACCTTCCAGCTTAACCTACAAACAGCTGATCGTCCACACTGACGCGGGACATCTGTGAGAGATAGAAACTCAAAGCTCTCCTAGGATCCAACATACGGAGCCTCTCCTCTTCCTTACTAGGATGTGGAGGAGGATAAAACAACGGAAGAATCACCTAATGGCTCAAATGGAATTCCAACACAAACCTTCGGAAGAAAAGAAGGCCGCACCCTAAGGACAACCCTGTCCTTATGGAACACAGTGAAGGGTGGCTTGGCAGAAAGTGCCTGCAACTCACTCACTCTGCGTGCGGAAGTAACTGCAACTAAAAATACAGTTTTAAAGGATAACAGTTGCAACGGACAAGAATGTAAGGGCTCAAACAGAGCTCACATCAGGAACTTTAAAACCAAATTCAAATCCCATCCCAGCACCTGGAAAGGTGACGGCGGAAACACATTAGTGAGTCCTTTTAGAAACTGAAATCAAAGGAATCTTAAAATAAGAACATTCCTCAGACGAGCGCTTAAATATAGACAGCGCCGCCGGGTAACCCTTAATGGTACCCACTTGCAGGCCCTTGTGGGCTGAAGAAAGCCAAAAAGACAAAACCAAAGGAATGGAACAGTGGAAAGGATCCACATTCTGTACCCTGCACCAGTCCCAGAAGTTTCCCCAACGGCAATGGTACAGGGATTTCGTTGCAGGCCTTCTGGCCGTAAACAACACCTCCATCACGTCTTCGGGAAGGTCCCAATCCTTATACTTCAGCCTTTCAGATACCAAGCAGATGGACATGTCTAGAGGTCCAGGTACCACTCTCTCCTAGCCCATGCCGGAGCAATGAGGATCATCCGGGAACCAAACCTCCGTAACCTCGGCAACACTTGCGGAAAGACAGGGACTGGAGGAAACTCGTACAGCAGTGGGAAGGACCACTCCACTACGAACGTGTCCCCTAAGGCTCCTCTTGGAGGAAATTCCCGCAAGCAGAATCTTTCGCACTTCCGGTTGACACTGGTGACGAAGAGATCCACTTGTGGGGTTCCCCAAAGGGCGAAGATCTATAACAGAACTTCCTGAGCCAGCTCCCACTCGTGAAAGACCGTGCTCTGTCTGCTCAGAGCGTCCGCCACTACGTTTTTGTCTCCGAACAGATGAACTGCCGAGATCGAAATATCCTGCTGGATGGCCCAGAACCAAGCTGCAACAGATTGATTTTGAGTCTGGACTCCGACGGAGACCAACGGCCGCTGGCTGTAAACTCGTTGGCATGAGCTCCCAAACCAGTGAGGGATGCGTCCTTTAAGATTGTCACCTCCGGCCAAGGTTGCCAAAACGGAGCACCCTTCATCAGATTGCCTTCGACGGCCAACCACAGTAGATCCTGTGCGACCGAGGGCGGAATCTGAACGTGATCCGACAACCTGCCAGAGAACTGCGACCACTGCATCTTGAGAGCCCACTGCAGAGATCTCATCCTAAGCCTGGCCTCTGGCACCAGCAAAATGCAGGATGCCATGAGGCCGAGCAACCTCAAGAACTCGAACGCCGGGAGACTCTGGGCACGTTGAAACTTGTCCACCATCTGCAGAATGTGATTAGCCCTTACCTGGGGAGGCGAACACAGCCCCAGGGATGTGTCGAGCACTGCTCCGATGTACTGGAGCTGCTGGGTAGGTGTCAAATGGGACTTCTTTAAATTGAGGGAGAAGCCAAGGGAGTGGCGGGTGACGGACAGATGATCCAGGGCTTGCTCGGGAGAACGTGCCCTGATCAACCAATCGTCCAGGTAGGGGTAGACGTGAATCCCCCCCACCTTTCCTGAGATATGCTGCCGCCGCCGCCACCACCATCAGCTTGTTGAAGACCCTCGGGCGCAGGTCAATCCGAACGGCAGGACCCGAAACTGAAAATGTGAGTCGCCAACCGCGAACCTCAGGTATTTCCTGTGCTTTGGAATGAATCGGCACATGAAAGTAAGCATCCTTGAGGTCTAGAGACACCATCCAATACTGCAGTTGAAGGGCCTGGAGGACTTGAGAAAGAGTTACCATCTTGAACTTGTCCTTCCTGAGGAGCTTGTTCAGCCAACGCAAGTCCAGGATCGGTCTCAATCTCCCGTCTTTTTTCGGGATAAAAAAATAAGGGGAATACCGTCCTTTGTTCCTCTCCGCTACAGGCACCAGATCTATGGTGCCTTTCTCCAGCAGGGATAGGATTTCCGGCGCAAGAAGTGGATCCAGGCACTTCAAAGAGAGTTCCCCGGCAGATTGTTGTGAGGCCTCTGCCGGAAGGGCAGACGGTAGCCGTGGGTTATGATCTCCAGAACCCACACATCTGAAGTAATGGCTCGCCATTCTCCAAGATGCTGCGCAAGTCTGCCCCCAACCGGCGTACCATGGGACATGGCCTCATGATTGAGTGGACGCGGCTGCAGCAGTGCCTGAGGGCAATGAGGCAACTGCCTGAGCGGCTTTGGCACCTCGAGTACCTTGCTTTCCACCTCTGGTACTCCTACAGTGGCCCTTTTGACTGGCAGCTCCTTTCGATCTACCAAAGGAAAAGTAGTACCGAAAGGCACCTCCCCTCCATTGCTGTCCCCTAGGACAAAAAGGCGGAGGTTGACATACTGCAGCGCTCAAAGACTTTGCTGCAGCTTTGGAGGTCTGCAACCTCTCACGGCTCTCGTCAGCTTTGCTGACAAAAAGATGGACACCATCAAAGGGCATGTTGAGAAGCCGGGATTGCACATCAGGAGCAAACTCCGACTTACGCAACCACGCAAACCTGTGTATCACGGTGCTCGCAGCCATGGACCGGCTGACACCTGCCATGTCCAGACCCGACTGAACGGATTCACACATGGCATCCTTGCAGTCTTGCACGAGGGCTAGAAAACCAGCCCATTCCTCCCCTTCGGGAATATGCTCAGCCGCCAAAGATGCACAATTCCACAGAGTGTGAGTGAATCTTGCCAAGGCACAAACAGAGTTGGCTGCCTTCAAACCATACCCCCCAGAAGAAAATACCTTCTTCGCCCAACCATCAAAGCGCTTGCCATCCCTGTCAGGAGGGATGGTAGGGTACGCAGCCTGCTTCGCTGGGGCCGTAGCCGCCTGCACCACCAAACTCTCCGGAGTAGGGTGCGTTGACAAGTAGCAGGGGTCACCACTGGTATTTTTTTGGAAGCGACTTATTCACTGCCGGGAGACTCTCCGGAGCAGTCCAAGCCGCCGCCACCCTTTTTTGCAAAGCCATATGAAATGGCAACACCGGGTCAGTGGGTGGACCTTGGTCCAGGATATCAGTCAGATCATCCTGAAGAAAATCAACAGATGGAGCAGACCACCCCAAGTACTCAGACACCCTCGATATGAGACGCCTATACGAGGATTCGGCATGTGTACCAGGCTCAGGCCTGCCAAACTCAACCTCCGGAGAGGTGTCAAGACCACTGGCATCATGTAAGGACTAACGGAGGTCTTCCATTTGACTGTGACCAGACAACAGGTCATCAGGAACCTCATGAGGTACAACTCTCTCCTCATCCGACCCTTCTTCCACCTCTGAAATATAATCGAAAGGTTGGAATAAATCCAATCTGGAAGGGGGACCAGAAATCGGGCTCAAAAACAGGCCTCACAGATTTAAAGAGAGCCTTCCTCAGAGTTTCGACCGGCCTCCGGGGCACCTCCAGCAAATTCTCCTAAGGCGTCGAGGGCGCCGATGCAATCGGCGTCGACTGAGGCGCCGACGACTTTGACAACTGCTTCGAGGCTGGAGCACCGAGAGTGTCCTTCGATGGCCTCGGCGCCGATGCCTTCTTCGAAGCCGGAGCCTCGAGAGAGTCCCTCGACTGACACGGCGCTGACGGCGTCGATGCCATCTTGGAAGGCCTCAAAGGCTCCGACGGTCTCAACGGCATCGAGTACCGGAAGCTAGACCTGGCATGGCTATGGCGATCAACCTTGTCCGATCGGGACCTCGACAACTCCCGATGATCGCGCCGACCACCCGAACCTGAAGGTGTGCGAGTGGTAGCTCTAGCTCGTTCCTTGGTGGCTTGTCTCGAAGGCACGGACAGAACAGTGTCCTGCGATTCGAAAATCGCGATCATCTGCTGGCGGAATGCGTCCCATTCGGCCGGCGGTGAATACTTGGTGGGACAAGTCACCCGCCTTCCGGCGGAGTGACCTTTGACGGCACTTCCAAGAATGCCTAGAAGAGGCAGAGGAATGGCGAGAACCACTCCGAGACCACCGTTGTCTCTAGGGAGCTTTATTTTCTTGCGTTTATCGCAACTTTGAACCTTTATTAAAGTTCTGTTTTGGACACAACCCTAACCCGGACTCTTCTTGATGTTATGAGTACGAGCTGTTCTGATCTGAATATTCTTTTATTTGATAGTAGGAGGGGTCATATGTTCATATAAAAATCTTTTTAAAAAACAGGAAAAAAAAGAAGGGAAAAAAAGAAGAAAAAAAAAGGGGGTCCTAGGTAGTGGACCTTTCCCTGTTAAATTACACCCAAATCACCTATAGTTTGTAGTGTGTCCGGCAAAACCATTATCACAAAGAAAGAAGTGTATTTCAGGTTGTGTAGATGATGCATTCATATTGTACATAAACCTAAGCTGATCGCATCTGGATTTCATATTTGGAAGTGTCAGGGAGAATTCTCATTTATGGCTTATTTCCCTCACATAGTGAGTCCCTCAGAAGCTTTGCTTGATTTCTGGGGTTTATTTTTTCCACCTGGTAAGAGCGAGAGCCTTTTTCCCACTCTTACATGTGTTTTGCCATGTGTAGTTCTACTGTTTGTGTGACCTTGGGCACTGGAGCTACACCACTCCATGAGCCCCACTTTTTTGTGTGTGTTACAGAGCACCTTCAGTGCAGTGGCACAGGGTTGTCTTTGAGACTTCCCCCGGACTCCATTTTTCTGGGACTGACTACTGTCCCCCAGAAACAGGTAAAGTTGCCATTTGCTTAATGTAGTCATTTAAACTGCAGACCCAGTACACCCCATGTTACATGGAATACTGGAAAGGGTTAATTCCTACCCCATTTTGTCTGTGCCTCTCTGAGCTTTATTTTTCTCTCTTAACACTAAGACTTGGCTGGTGGCAGTGGTATCTACCCTAACATTTCTACCGCGATTATACTATATAAACGTGGTACTGTTTTAGGCAATTGTATTAGCCTCAAACTTAAACCTGGTTGACCAAATACTTTTTATTTCGGCTCCGGTTGGGTTTTATCGCCATTTCTTTTTGTTAAAGTCCTTATTTTGTTTACTTTGCGCGGCAAACCAGGTTTGCCTCCTTTGTTCGCCGACCTTTGGCGGGCTTCTGCCCAGAAGCCCTCCTTTGGCATCTGGGTGTCTAGGTGGGCTGAATGAGAGGGAGGGGTGTAGTCACCCCCTGCACAGGGTCTCCTTGCAGACCCAAGTCGCACTTTGTCTTGATTGGCTGAGGTGGTTGTCCGAGCCAGACAACCCCCCCTGCCGAGTGATTGACAGTAAGGCTGTGTGAATGGGGGATTTAGGCATAAAAGGCAGGACTCTTGGGCTGGAAGTCAGTGTCGCCACTGGGACTGCAAGGAACCAAAGAGAAGCGGAGAAGACGACGGCTGCTGCAACTCCCGAGTCCCGGTGAAGCCCTGCTGCAGTCCTGAGCTATCTACCCTTCAGCGACAAGAAAAGATCCAGTCCGGAGTCTTCTTCCCTTGAGCCTGGTGGGATCAACCAGCTCACCTTCCACAGCCATAGGATCCTCTTCTTGGTCGAAATCGCTGCACACAGCTGTAGTGGTCCGGATAGCCATCTGAAGAGCCTCTCCTGTTTTAAAGGAGCGCACCTTTTATTCAGCTTTGCTGTTGCTGGCCACAACCTTGGGTAGTGCAGATCGCTCCAGACGTCGTCCTTGTCCCCACGACTGAAGCTTCAGGAACTACCAGGAACAACTGCCGTGGCACCAGCTCTTCTTCATACGAATAAGGTACTGTGTCTGACCTCGAGGAACTAGGGTGAACCCCTTCTCTCCTCACCAAAGGCTTGTCCTTATCTTCCTTCCTCTTATAAAGTTTGCCTCCCTTTTGAGTATATCCAAGTACTCCTGGCAATCTCGAATCATGAACGGTTCTAACCTTGTGATCCTCGACAACACGACCGCGGTCCCATTGACACTGGCGCAGGCCTATTGACTTTTATCTACGTTTTAGAAAGTGTCTCTTGATTCTATCTGCTTTGACAAAAGTATTGTCTATGATTTTGGTCCCCAACTCTCGTGTTAATACATGTGCAAGTGTGTTTGACTACGGTAACATTTCTTCCCGCGGGTACGCCTCTCTTTCGTAAGACCGAACTGTCATTACTGTCAAAAAGTGGTCGCGTAATAACCCACGGTAACGTCTTTGTTTCACAACACCGTTCTGTCAAAACCAAAGGTACTTACCTTGAATTGTTCTGCACAAGTGGAATTGTTTGTGTGTAGTGTATTTGAAGTGTGGTTTTAATTTAATAGAAGTGAAGTGTTTTGTGAACAGATGGTCTAAAAATAAATGTACTTTTACTTTTTAACCAGAAAACTTGAGTCAGTGTTTACCTTGGTCACAGTAATTGTAGTCCTTTATGTAATCTCTACTACTGCTCATTTGCTCTTGAGATAAGTCTGGCTGCTACGCTACTGCTACCACTCTAACTGTGTAGTACAGGCTTGTACAAAAGGTGAAATTGTACTACCACCTGTAGTCTTAATCTTGTGTAGTGGTCCCTAAGGGCACTACCCAGGATTCTGCCTGACAGGAAGTTCTAAATATTTATTACATTTAAGCCCCATATCACTCATTTGGAACGTAAGAGACCCTTTGATCGTTCACCAATTTAATTTAATAGCAGACATGTACTACAGAATGATTCTTTTCACTTTTATATCCATTGGCATTTAAATAAAATCATCTTTCTGTCTGCAGGTCAGTGTGGTGAAATACCCTAGTATAACTAAAGGAGGCACTTTGCCATATTCAAAAAACATTAAGACAATTGCCCGAATGACAAATCCAATGTTTAATCATTTGAAGGTGTACGAAACAAGCTACTTACTTGTACCTTTTTCTCCAGCATGGGCCTGGCATGGATTCACATGCTCATGAATATTCTCTGTCACCAGGCTGGGAATCCTTGGTTAAAAAAAAAAAAAAAAAAGAAGTTTCACTTTCGTTTATAAACAGTCTTTCTCCCATGAACCAATCGCTGAGCTCTGGGTCATACTGCCCCCCAGCCAATGACTGTCCTCTCCCTAAGCTCATCTGCTGGCAGCCATCTTCAGATTTGGTAAGCACGTAAAGTGGCAGTATGACCAAGAAGAGCGCAGAGGGGCAGGGAGGAGGGTTCGCATGTGAATCCATGCCAGACCCATGATGGAGAACAACAGTTACTGGAAAGTAACTTGTTCCTTCTCCAGCATGGGGTCTGGCATGGATTCACATGCTCATGAAGTCTTAGTTACTTACCTGTAACTGTATTTCTCCAGCATTGGTATCTTTCATAGATTCAGATGCTTGAATCCTCGGTGATAAATTAAATAATAATAATAAATTTTTTTTTAAATATATATAAATATACATATATATATATATATACACTGCCACCTAGCAGTGCATGTACATAGCCCATTATAGCCTATGAGCCACTTCATTGTGTAGTCCCTCCACCTCACTTTGGTCCTTTATGGCCCCAGCCAATGAGGTGGCAGGGCTTAAGCTCTGCCCCCGGCAGCCATCTTCAGATTTTGAACCGTAGAGATTACAGTATGATGGATGCCGAGCATAGGAGCAGCCTCTCAGGGGAGGCGGGCGGGCGCATGTGAATCTATGAAAGATAGCAATGCTGGAGAAATACAGTTACAGGTAAGTAACTAAGACTTCTCCAGCATTGGATCTTTCATAGATTCAGATGCTTGAATAGAATACCAAGCAGTTAAAACATGCCACCATTATAAACAGATATGCATAATTACAGAAAAACATATTTCTGATCAAACCTTTACCATGCAGCAACACAACGGTTACATACTTCGGGAAAGGTGGGAAAGGAGGCTGGTCCTACCTTATACAAAGAGATGGCGGAGCACTGCCTGTCCAACTGCAGTTTCTTTGTTGGTATCTTCAGTCAGGCAGTAGTGTTTCGCGAAAGTATGCAGAGTGCTCCACGTGGCAGCTCTGCATATGTCTTTCAAAGCCACCCCTGCGTGGAATGCTGTTGACGCCGCCCTTCCTCTGGTGGGGTGCGCAGACGGCGGTCTAGTTAAAGGGTCGCCTTTCAACTGATGACAGTGGGTGATGCAGGACGATACCCAGCGTGCCAGGCTTTGTTTGGATATATGTTGGCCCTTGGTACGGCCAGAGAAGGAAATGAATAGCCGGTTTGAGGAGCGGAACTCCTTGGTTCTTTGCAAGTAAAACTTCAACACCCTAGAAACGTCTAGAGAGTGTAATGTCCTTTCCGCTTCCGAAGCGTGATTCTGGAAGAAGGTTGGTAAAACATTGCGCTCAGTGAACGACATCTCCGAAAGTACCTTGGGGAGGAACTTAGGGTGAGGCCTTAAGATGACGCGGTCCTTCTGGAACAAGGTAAACGGAGGTTCCGAAGACAAAGCTTCCAACTCACTGATCCATCTGGCCGATGTGATGGCTACCAGGAAGGATGTCTTCCAGGACAAGAATTTCATATCGCATCTATGTATGGGCTCGAAGGGAGGTTGCATGAGGGCTGTTAAGATGGTGTTGAGGCTCCAGTCCGGAACTGGTGTCGGTGTAGGCGGATAAGTACGCATCAGTCCTTTCAGGAAGATCTTGATCGCTGGTAAGGAGAGTAAAGCTTGCGTCTCCGCGGTTACAGTGTAGGCCGCTATGGCTGACAGATGGACCTTGATAGAGGACAGTGAGAGCCCTGATTTAGGCAGGTGCAACAAGTAAGGCAGAATTTGATCAACCGAGGCCGTAAGGGGATCTATCGCAGAGGTCTCGCACCATTTGGAAAACCTGGTCCATTTTCTGGTGTAGGCGAGTTGCGTGGATGGGGCTCTAGCGGCCCTGATATCCCAGCATTCTGATGGTAACTTTAGGTGCATCAGTTTACGCTGCTCAGGAACCATGCTTTGAGGGACAGGCTCCTCAGGTCGTGGTGGAGGACCTTGCGGTTCTGTTGTGTCAGTAGATATTGATGTGATTTGAGACGAATCGGGGTTTTGCAGGATAGATGTCTCAGCGTCGGGTACCAGACTTGCCGTGCCCAATCGGGTGCAATAAGAATCAAGGAACAATCCTGTTCTTTCACCCTGCGAAGTACCCTCGACATGAGGGGAATGGGTGGGAAGGCGTAGAGGAGCTTCCCGGACCAATTCACTGAGAACACGTCTCCCAGCGATTGGTGCTCGGGGTATCTCGACGCAAATCTCTTGCATTTTTTGTTGTTCCTGGTGGCAAAAAGGTCGATCTGCGGATGGCCCCATAAGGCAAATATCCGTCGTGTTTCTCTGTCGTCCAACTCCCACTCGTGTGACGCTGTGTATTCTCTGCTTAATCTGTCCGCTAGGACATTGTCTACTCCTGGAAGGTGCTCTGCCCTGATCTGTATCCCGTAGCGCAAGGCCCATGCCCATAGCTGTTGGCCTTCTTGCGACAGAATCCGAGACCTCGTGCCTCCCTGCTTGTTTGTATAGTGCATGGAGGTCGTATTGTCTGTCTGGACCGTAAGAACTTGACCAGCTATAACCGGTAGGAAGGCTTTCAGCGCCAACCTTACGGCCCTGAGCTCCAACACGTTGATGTGGAGCTGGGACTCTTGTGCCGACCAAGATCCCTTGGTTTGGAGGTCCGCAAGATGAGCGCCCCAGCCTGATAAGGAAGCGTCCGTCCGCAGCAGGAGGGTCGATGTCGGTGCTTGAAACAGCATTCCCTGTAGAAGATTCCTCGGAGCGTTCCACCATCGAAGGGCCTTGTGCAACGTCGATGGAATCTGGACAATGTCTTCCCAGCATCCAAAAGCTTGTTTCCATTGGTGGTCCAGAGCTTCCTGAACCGGCCTCATGCGAAGCCTGCAGTTCGGTATGAGGAATATGCATGATGATATCATGCCCAATAGGGATTTGTAAGAGCGTACAGATGTTGTCTCTTTCTGTAGGAAGTTCGAAGTTAAGCGTAGAATCGCTGCTATTCTCTCTGTGGATGGTCTCACTCTGGGAACGCTGGAGTCGAGCTCGGCTCCCAGGAAGAGAGCTACGTTGCTGGGAACGAGGCAGGACTTCGTCTGGTTGATGGAGAAACCTAACTCTTTTATGAGGTTGACCGTCCTCGACACTGCCGAACGAGCCTTTGCAGCTGAACTTGCCTTTATCAGCCAATCGTCCAGGTATGGAAAAACATCCGTTCCTGCTCTCCTGAGACTTGCCGCTACCGGTGCCAGGCATTTCGTGAAAACTCTTGGCGCCGATTTTAGACCGAATGGAAGCACTTGAAACTGAAAGTGGAGCCCTCCCACTGTGAACCTGAGGAACTGCCTGTGTGCTGGATGGATCGGAATGTGGAAGTATGCATCCTCCAAGTCTAAAGTGGCCAAGAAGTCGTGCTTGTTTAACCAAGGTAGCACCCCTTGTAGAGCTACCATCTTGAAAGTTATGCGCTTGATGAACTTGTTGAGAGCCCTCAGGTCCAAGATGGGCCTCCATTGACCGTTTTTCTTTCTGACGAGGAAGAATCGGGAGTAGAAACCTTTTCCCCTCTGAGAATAGGGTACTGGTTCTACTGCTGCCTTCTGGAGCAGTTTTTTCACTTCGGACATGACCTGTCCTAGCATATGCACTCTGCGGGGAGTTGGAGGCAGGGAAGGAGGTTGGTCCAGAAATTCCAAGGTGTGACCCTTTCGGATCACCTGTAACATCCATTTGTCCGATGTAATTGACCGCCAGCGCTGGAAAAACTGGCTCACCCTTCCCCCCACCGGGGCGTGGCGAAGGGGGCGGGGGGGAGATTGGTCGTCAGTTCTGCTTGCCTTGCGACTTCCCTTGGGCGGAGCCACGTCTGCCTCTATGGGCGTATCTGTTTGATGACTGATATTTATTGCCTTGGTACGTGCCGCCTTGTGCTTTTTGACCATAGGAGGAACGACTGTATCCCCTGAACTTGGAAGATGAACCTCTAAAGGGACGAAAAGACCGGTGGTCCTTACTTTTGTCCTTTAAAGAACTGATGGCTCTGGCTGTGTCAGTGTCTGTCTTGATTGCCTTCAAATGGTCGTCTATCTTTTTCCCAAAGAGATCTTGGCCGTCAAATGGCATGTCTAGTATCTGCGCCTGAACTTCAGGTCTAAAGTTAGTAGCCTTCATCCAGGCCTGCCTTCTGAGCACTGTGCCGTGCGCCATCTGCCTGAAGCCTGATTCGGCCACATCAACTGCTGCGTCGATCATGTGATCCGATGTTGCTTCACCATCCGCGATTATGGATTTTGCCTCCTCCTGGAGCTCCGGTGGTAATTGTTTCGCCAAGTTAGACATGCGGAGCCAAAGCTCGCGATCGAATCTTGCGGTCATGGCCAGTGCATTACCCGCTCTGATTGTAAGTGATGCAGAAGATGATACTTTCCTGCCCATGGCTTCCAATTTACGTCCGTCCTTATCCGGTGGTGCCGACAACGGTGAGGAGGGGTTGGCGAGTTTCTTTCTGGCCGCCACTGTAATAACTGAGTCCGGTTTCGTATGACCCCTTAAACAAAGCGGTGCTGAATCCGGAGCTTTATATTTCTTTTCTGGCCTGGACACCAACGCCGGAGTCGATAAGGGCGTAGATAGGATCTTGGATCCGGAATCCCAGATGGTATCGAGGAGGGGAATTGTGGTCACTGTCCTCCTTCGTTTGTCCCTGTGCTCATAGAGCACTGATTGCCTTTCCTCCGAAGAAACCTGAATTTTAAACAGTTCTGCGGCTTTACCTACTATGGTGTGGAAAGAGACGAGATCATCCGGTGGTGAGGCCTTGCCCGGCGACTCTCTCCTCCTGGGCTTCTCGACGACGTAGTCATCCCAATCACTGGGTGCGTCTGGCTCCTGAGTAATTTCTCCTTCTTCTGGTTCCAAAAATTCACCAAAAGGATCCTCCTGCCAGTCTGATACCGAGATGGTGGACGGTACCATGGTGGGATCTACGTCCGGAGATCGCGGTCTGTGCGATGACGGGACTCTTGTAGGTGAAGCACTATGGGTGCTGCTCCTCGGTCTTCGAACAGGTGATCTCATCCGTTTTTGCGGTCTACTCCTGTAAGGAGAGCAACCCGATGTGCCTGGAATTGGGGATGACTCTCTAGGAATGGGATTAATCGGAATTTGCTTCTCCCTTTGCCGTTTGTAAAATTCTTCTACAATCCTCTGCACGGATAACATGAGCACCGGGTCATGAGGATATTCGGATTCTCCCGTGGACGGGTGCCAAGGAGGGCTGTATTGTTTCGGTAAGGGACCGATGGACTCTTCCACCACTTCCGCATCGGAGAATTCTTCCTGAAGAATTATATCCGGAAGTTCTGCCATGTGCCCCAAGGGTGAAAATTGCTGCACCAGAGGTTCAGTTACAGTATTCTTCTCAATGATATTGCTTGTAATGACAGGAGCTTCAAGAGTGAGAGGCAGTAATTCCTCTGTAACTGCCGAAATTTGCGGTGCCTCTGAAGGCGTTATGGATGATGTTATCCTCGTCGACGACTGAGATTTTTCCGTCGACGAGGGCTTCGCCGCCGACTGAGATTTTCCCGTCGACGACTGAGATTGTCCCGTCGACGAAGGCTTCGCTGTCGACTGAGATTTTCCCGTCGACGCGGGATTCGTCGTCAACGACTGACATTTCCCCGTCGACGAGGGCTTCGCCGCCGACTGAGATTTTCCCGTCGACGACTGAGATTGTCCCGTCGACGAAGGCTTCGCTGTCGACTGAGATTTTCCCGTCGACGCGGGATTCGTCGTCGACGACTGACATTTCCCCGTTGACGAATGTGGAGTGTGTTCCGTGGACGACTGCGTCATGGACGAATGCTTCGTGGACGAGTGGTGTTTCTTGCTCGTCGACGATTGCTTCGCGGTCGACATGTCCGATGACGATGATCTAACTGTCGATGATGTCTTAAGCGTCGTCGATGCTGGTTTCGTCGACGGTATGGCCGATGACGGGCCTTTACCTTTCCCTTCATTCGTGGGCGGTTTAACCGCCGACGACTGCCCCCCCCCCCTCGTTTTTTGCAAACTCCTCCTTACCTCTGGAGGCAGATTTTGCTGACTTTTTCTGGCTTGACAGGTCAGCTGGAGGCAGAAAGGGTATCAATTCCAGCTTCCTCTTTTTGGATTTGGGAGAGGAACTCCTTTCCACTGAAGAGGCCCTTCTCTTTGAAGTTTGCCTCTCAGATTGAGTGCTGGATTGGACAGGAGCTGTTCTGACAGACTCTTCGTCCGAAGATTGATCCCTGGATTCCAGGTATGAAAGGAGTCTTCTATGCCTGTCATGAAGGGTCTTGGTGGAAAATTTTTTACAAATCTCGCATTTTTTAATGTCATGTGGGTACAGACAATAAATGCAATGCTCGTGGGGGTCCTTGTAGTAAACCAATTTCTTCTTGCACCTCGTGCAGTCCCTGAACAGGGAAGGCTTCCTGACAGCCTGAGGTGCCTCCATTTCTGAAGAGAAGTTCAGTCGACGATTTTGAGAGGAAAACAACAAGTTTTGCCACCAAGGTTAATTGGAAAGAAAGCCCCTAAGAAGGGGAACAAGATGGAATATATTTTACAAATATATTCCACACAAAAGTAGAAAGAATTTGAAAAAGCTCAGAGAGCTTGAGGATTCCCTGTGTCTGATAGACTGCGGTGAAAAATCTGAAGATGGCTGCCGGGGGCGGAGCTTAAGCCCTGCCACCTCATTGGCTGCGGCCATAAAGGACCAAAGTGAGGTGGAGGGACTACACAATGAAGTGGCTCATAGGCTATAATGGGCTATGTACATGCACTCCTAGGTGGCTATATATATATATATATATATATATATATATATTTTTTTTTTTTTTTTTTTTAAATGTATTATTTAATTTATCACCGAGGATTCCCAGTCTGACGACGGGGAATATTCAAGCATCTGAATCTATGAAAGATCCAATGCTGGAGAATAAAGAATACATAGCAGTACATACATACACAACCACGGGAGGTGGCAAGGCTCAACAAAAGTAATCTCTTACCTCCTCATCAGGCACACCTTCAAGCAAACAGGTTGCGTAGCACTGCTTGCCCAACTCTGGACTCCTCCCTGCAATCCCCGTCGATGCAGTACAATTTCTTGAAGGTGTGCGCAGACCTCCATGTAGCAGCCGTGCAGATGTCCAGCAGGGGCACACCAGACAGGAAAGCCGTCATCGCAGTAATCGCTCTGGTAGAATGGGTTCTCGGACGGCCAGGCAACAGTCTGTTCACCAACCGGTGACAATGAGTGATGCAGCCGGAGAGACACCCGGAGATGGAAGCCTTGGACAAGGCCTTCCCATGGTTCACAGGACCAAAGTTCACAAAAAGCTGAGAAGTTTCCCAGAAACTCAATTTTGGCCACATAAAACTTCAGCGCTCAAGCCGCATCCAGCGAGTGCAAAGACCTTTCAGCCAGCGACGAAGGCGTCTGAAAAGACACGGGTAACACCAAGGGTTAGTTGAGATTAAATTACGAAGGAACCTTCCGCAGCACCACCCTCGTCTTGTGGAAAGTTAAGTAGGGCCACTTACAGTACAGGAACTGGATCTCAAATACTCTCCTGGCAGAGGTGATGGCCACGAGGAAAGCGGTCTTCCAAGACAGGAACATAAGCAGAGCTTGATGCATCAGCCCGATCGGGGCTCCCATGAGCCTAGACAACACCACGTTGAGTTCCCTCGCTGGCGCAGGCGCCATCACCGGCGGGAACGAAAGGAAGGAACAAGTTACTTACCTGTAACTGTTGTTCTCCGGCATGGGTCTGGCATGGATTCACATGCTCATGAATATTCCCCGTCGTCAGGCTGGGAATCCTCGGTAAAGAAAAAACCAGTATCAGTTTCGTTTCTGATCTGTCTTTCGTAGCAATAACCAATCACTGGTCTCTGCGTCATACTGACCACAGCCAATGACTGCCCTCTACCTAAGCACCGCCTCTGGCAGCCATCTTCAGATTTGGAAGCACGTGAAGTGGCAGTATGACCAAGTGAAGAGCCGCAGAGGGGTAGGCGGGAGGGTTCGCATGTGAATCCATGCCAGACCCATGCCGGAGAACAACTGTTACAGGAAAGTAACTTGTTCCTTCTCCAGCATGGGGTCTGGCATGGATTCACATGCTCATGAATAAAGAATACATAGCAGTACACACATGCACAACCACGGGAGGTGGCAAAGGCTCAACATTAAGCATTACATCAAACCCAACATTAAGCACCTTACCTCCTCACCAGGCTCACCTCAGGCGAACAGGTTGCGCAGCACTGCATGGCCGACCCTGGACTCCTCCCTGGAATCCCGATCGACGCAGTAGAATTTCGTGAAGGTGTGCGTCGACCTCCACGTAGCAGCCCTGCATATGTCCAGCAGGGGCACACCAGAAAGGAACGCCGTGGTGGCTGCGATCGCTCTGGTGGAATGGGCTCTCGGACGGCCAGGCAGCGGTCGGTTTGCCAACCGATGACAGTACATGATACAGCCGGAGAGCCATCTGGAAATGGAGGCCTTTGAGAGAGCCTTCCCCTGATTGACAGGTCCAAAGTTCACAAAAAGTTGTGACGTCTTCCGAAAACACTTTGTGCGGTCCACGTAGAACTCCAGCGCTCTAGCCACATCCAGTGAGTGCAAAGTCCTCTCAGCCGGCGACGAAGGCGACGGGAAGAACACAGGCAAAACCAAGGGTTCGTTGAGATGGAAGTCCGACGGTACCTTGGGCATGAAGGAAGGGTGCGTCCTGAGCACTACCCTCGTGTCGTGAAAAGTCAAGTACGGGGCCTTGCAGGAAAGGGCCTGGATCTCTCCCACCCGTCGTGCGGAGGTGATGGCCACAAGAAACGCTGTTTTCCACGACAGAAACTTCAACGGGGCCGAGTGCAGAGGCTCGAACGGAGGTCCCATGAGCTTGGTCAGCACCACGTTGAGCTCCCACGCCGGGGCCGGAGCCATCACCGGCGGTAACGATCTGAACAGTCCCTTCATGAACTCTTTCACCAGACGATGAGACCACAAGGACGTCCGGCCCGTGGTTCTGGTGTATCGGGAGATCGCAGCAAGATGAATCTTGATGGACGCGTGTGCCAGCCCAGCTCTGGCCAGCGTCAGCAGGTACGGCAGTACCTGGGGAGCCGTAATCCGTAGAGGGTTAATCTTCTGTGCGTGGCACCAGACAGAGAACCTCTTCCATTTGTGTCTGTAGCATTTAAGAGTCGAGGACGCCCTGGCCTTTGCAAGAACCTCTCTGCAGTCGGCCGGTATGTCGTATCCTCCAAACTCTAGCGCTGCAGGAGCCAGGCCTGCAAGTTCAGCAATCTCGGGTCGTGGTGGAGGATGGCGCCTCCTTCCCTGGAGAGTAGATCCGCGTCCACCGGCAGCTTGATTGGCGGGGACGCTGATAAGTCCAGAAGGTCCGGGAACCATATCTGCCTCGGCCACGCAGGTGCGACGAGGATCATCCTGCACCGTGACCTCTTGAGCTGGTTGACGAGCCGGATTAGCAGTGGCAAAGGAGGGAACGCGTAGAGGAACAGGCCCTCCCAGGGGAACAAAAAAGCATCGCCCATGCTCCTCGCCTGGGGAAACCTGCTGGCGAACCTCCGGCACTTGGAGTTTGTCGCCGTCGCGAACAGGTCGATCTGGGGTGTGCCCCACCGTCGGAAGAGGCGATCCCACTAGATCCTGCCGTAGTTCCCACTCGTGGCACGAGCGCAGCTCCCTGCTGAGTGAGTCGGCGATGGTGTTTTTTATCCCTGCCAGATGAAACGGCACCAGAAACATCCTTTGGGCGACGGCCCAATGCCACAGGTCCTGCACCTCCTTGGACAGTGCTGGGGACCTGGTTCCGCCCTGTTTCCTGATGTAAAACATGGTGGTGGTGTTGTCGGTGAAGATCCTCACCACCTTGCCCTTGAGGGACGGAAGGAAGGACCTGAGGGCCCAGAACACTGCACGGAGCTCCAGGACGTTGATATGGAGGGACTTCTCCGTCGGGAGCCAAAGGCCTCTCGCGTGCAGATTTTCGGTGTGCGCTCCCCACCCTTCCAGGGAGGCATCCGTGGTCACTGTCTCCTGGTGGTCTGGGGTCTGGAAGTCCATGCCCGCCGTCAGATGCGCGCGGGTGCCCCACCACCGGACCGCTCGGCGGAAACTCTCGTCGAGAGTGATCCTTTCCTCGAAGCCGCCCGTCGTTTGGATCCAGCGCGCGTCCAGGAACTCCTGCAACGGGCGCATCCGGAGCCTGCACATGGGAATGAGGTAGATGCAAGAAGACATCATTCCGAGGAGGGACTTGATGGACCTCACCTTGGCCGCGTCGGAAACCAACATCCGCTGTACCTTGCCCAGGATGGACCTGGTCCTTTCCTCCGACGGGGAGGCCAGAAGGGACACTGTGTCGAGCTTCGCTCCCAGAAACAGTGCGTTTTGCGCGGGTACCAGGTGGGACTTGGCGTAGTTCACGGAGAATCCCAGGTCCGTGAGAAGTTGGACGGTCCTCGCCGTGTGCTCCACGGCGAGCTCCCTCGTCTTGGCTCGGATGAGCCAGTCGTCCAGGTAGGGGTAGACGTGGATCCCCTCGCGGCGCAGCTGCGCCGCCACCGGTGCAAGGCACTTGGTAAATACCCTGGGTGCCGACCGTAGTCCGAAGGGGAGGGCATTGAACTGGTAGTGACGCACTTGGACCACAAACCTGAGGAATTTTTGGTGCCCCTTTAGGATGGGAATATGGAAGTAGGCATCCTCCAAATCCAACGACGACAGGAAGTCTCCTTCCTCCAGCTGACCCAGGACGTGCTGGAGGGTGACCATCCGGAACTTCTGCGCCTTGATGAATTTGTTCAGACGTCGCAGGTCTAGGATGGGGCGCCATCCTCCCGTCTTCTTCTTCACGAGGAAGTATCTTGAGTAAACTCCGGAGCCCCGAAGCCTCTTTGGGACGAGTTCGATGACGCCCTTCCTGAGCATCGCCTTTACCTCCAGGAGAAGCTGAGGGACGTGAAGCTCTTTCCTGGCCACGGGGGGGACGCGCGGGCACCTTCTTTGAAACTCGAGCGCGTGTCCCCGGGCTAAGGCGTCCAGCACCCAACGGTCGGTGGAGATGGACTCCCACACGCTGACGAAGCTTGCCAGCCGGCCTCCCACCGGGGTGCTTCGGTGGGGGCCCGACCCCACGGCCGGTTCAATCCTGTTTCGACGAGGCTTTGCCGCCTTGACCTCCTTGGCGACGACGGCGGGGTCCGCCGGACTTGCCTCGTCCTCTGTAGGCCTCCTGAGACGACGAGCGGGCCGCTTGACGGAAGGTGGAGAAACCGCCGCCGGAACCTTTGGAGCCACCCTTGCCTCCGCTGCTCCGAAAGGGCGTCCGTCGTTGCTGCAGAACCCCAAGGGCCCGGGCCGTCTCAGTGTCCGCTTTAATGGCCTGGAGGGAATTGTCCACTGTTTTCCCAAACAGGTTGTTCCCATCGAACGGCATGTCCAGGACTCTGGTCTGTACGTCTTGACGGAAGTCCGTAGCCTTGAGCCATCCACGCCGCCTAAGGCACACGCCGTTGCCCAACTGGCGAAACCCAGTGTCGGCGATGTCCGCCGCAATAGTGATGGCGTGGTCCGACGCCACCTTGCCTTCCTGTAGGATCTCCAGGGCATCCGCCCTCTTGTCGTCCGGTAGGAAGTCCAGCAGGGGAGCCAGTTTGTACCATAGCTCCCTGTCGTAGCGGGCCACGATAGCCAAGGCGTTGGCCGCTTTAATCGTCGTCGCTGCCGACGAGATGACCCTGCGTCCCATAGCGTCCAATTTCTTTCCCTCGCCGTCCGGTGGGGAAGTCGATGTGGAGGCCGCACCTTTCTTCCTGGCCGCCGCGGAGACGACGGAGTCCGGGGTAGGCTGCGCCCGGAGGCACAGCGGGGCCGCGTCCGGGACCCGGTACTTCTTCTCGTACCGGTCTCTTCTAGCTGGCGTCGTGGAAGGGTTCTTGAGGAGGGCGAGGCCCTCATCCCAAATATCGTCCAGTAGAGGCACCGCGAGGACCGTCTTCCTCTTGGCCTCGCGCCGTTGATAAAGGAATCCTTCCTTTTTCTTCTCCTCAGGGCAGAGTTGGAAAAGCTCGGATGCCCTGGCGATCATGGAGTGTAACGATCCAATCTCGTCGGGCGGAGAAGCCCTGGTGGGAGGTGACGATGGTAGATCCTCATCGTCCGTACCCGTCGCTGCCGTGTCAGTCCCAGTATCATCCCCTCGGGTGGACGGGGAGGAGGGCTGGACGGGGCGCGACGGCTGAAAAGGAGGTGGAGGGTGAATCCTTCTTTTCTTGTGCGGGGGAGCGCCAGAAGGTCCCGGTTCAGGATCCCCCGACAGGAGAGGTTCCTCCGTCGGCAACGGTAGTCTCGTCCTTATCTCTGAACATAAGGACTGTATAGCCAACAAAATGGCCGCCGAGTTGTCTTGCGGCGCTGGCAGAGGGGAATCCGACGGGCGATCACGGGCCCCATCGGTACCCTCGACGATGTCGTCGTCACCTGCGTCGGGATCCATCCCGACGCGTCGGGATCCATCCCGACGGGCCGGTCTTCTTCCACGCCAAGGCCGTGGCTTAAGACCTCGATCAACTCTTCCTCTGAGGTTGAGGCCGAATCTACGACGACGCCCTGCCCCCCCTTTTTCTTCCCCGCCGGGGGTTTCACGGGGGTCCTATCGATGGGCACAAAAGAGGACTCCCTCCAAGGTGGCAGGGAGACTCTGAGCCCCGAGGTCGCCACCACTGGTGTAGCCTCCACAGGCTGAGCCAGGGCCGCCGCGACAGTATCGATAGAGGGCTTGGCCGGATGGATTAAGGCCTTCACCACCTTAGGTGCGCTCACCGCCTTATCCTTGAGGGGGGGGGGACACTGCCTCGCTCCCCCTCCGATGGGGCCTTCGAGCTCGACCGGGGCCTCTCCAGGAGCTTCGCCCGCCCTTCCTCTTACCCGACCCAGAGCGTTGGCTCGTGGCTGAAGGTGCCGGGGAGGGTGCGCCCTGCCTGGCGCCCGTAGAGCCCGACCGGTCGGCGCTCCCGGTGCCAGCGGACTCGCGGTGCTTGGCCTTGCGTTGGACCCCCGTCGCCGGGGCGTCCTCAAAGGTCTTAGAAGACCGCTCAGATTTCTTCCTCTTCTTCTCGCCTGACGGGCTCTTCCCTTCCAGCCAGTTGGCGAGACGTTGATGGCGGTCCTTCATGGTCCGCTCCGACATGTTGCCGCAAAACGCACAATCCTTCTCCACGTGCGTCTTCTCCTCATGTAAGCAGTAGAGACAAAAGGAGTGTTCGTCCTCCTTAAAGACGTTCTGCAGCTGGCATCCAGGGCAGATCCTGAACAGCTTTCCGGGCGTCGAGCTTCCCTTCTCCTGGGCCATGTCCGGGCCTGAGAAACTTCTGGAATCCTCCAAAAGCGTAGCTCGACGAAATCTTCACCCTTGAGGGGCGCAGACGAATTCGACACGGGTCCCCGTTGATCGGATGGAGAGTCGGTGGAGCTTGAGGCTCTTTTGACCGAAAAAACCAAGTTTTTGAGAAAAAACGTGAAAAAATAGCACTAACGCTCGAGAGCAATAGCACGAGGATCCCAACACATGAACGTGCGGTAAAAATCTGAAGATGGCTGCCAGAGGCGGTGCTTAGGTAGAGGGCAGTCATTGGCTGTGGTCAGTATGAGGCAGAGACCAGTGATTGGTTATTGCTACGAAAGACAGATCAGAAACGAAACCGATACTGGTTTTTTCTTTACCGAGGATTCCCAGCCTGACGACGGGGAATATTCATGAGCATGTGAATCCATGCCAGACCCCATGCTGGAGAACAGTCCCTTTATGAACTCCTTCACTAGACTGTGCGACCAAAGAGAAGACCGTCCCGGAGACATGGTGTAGCCGTTAGATGCACCTTGATGGAGGTGTGCGCCAGCCCAGACTTAGCTAACGACAACAAGTACGGAAGAAACTGGGGGCTGTGACCCTCAGAGGGTTAATCTTCTGGGACAGGCACCAAGTCGCGAAACACTACAATTTGTGTCCGTAGCACTTCAACGTCGACGATGCCCTGGGATTGCCGAGGACCTCCCTGCAGTCCGCAGGCAGCTCGTAACCACAGAAATCTAGTGTTGCAGGAACCAGGTCTTCAGGTTCAGCGATCTTGAGTCATGGTGCAGGATTGCGCCTCTCTCCCTGGCGAGAAGATCCGCAACCACTGGCAGCTTGATTGTAGATGGCGCAGACATGCTGCGAATGTCCGGGTACCAGATTTGCCTCGGCCACGCTGGCACGAGGATCATCCTGCACCGGCAGACTTTGAGTTGACCGATTCTCGTAGCAGCGGCAACAGAACACGTACAGGCCTTCCCAAGAGAAAGAGAATACGTCCTCCATGATCCCCAGGCTGGGGAAACCTGCTGGCGAACCTTTGGCACTTGGTGTTCGTCGCTGTCGCAAACAGAACGATCTGGGGACTGCCCTACTTGAGGAAGAGATTATCCACTTGATCCTGCCGAAGCTACAACACGTGGCAAGAGCGCAGCTCCCTGCCGAGGGAGTCGGCAACAGTGTTTTTTATTCCAGCCAGGTGGAAAGGAATGAGGAACTTCCCTTGGGCGACGGCCCAGTGCCACAACTCCTGCACCTCTCTGGAGAGTGCCGGGGATCTGGTGCCCCCCCTCTGCTTCTGGATGTAAAACATTGCGGTGGTATTGTCCGTGAAGACCCTCACCACTTTGCCCTTGAGGGATGGAAGAAATGACTTGAGGCCCCAAAACACAGCATGTAGTTCCAGTATGTTGTGTAGAGTCTTCTCATCTGGCAGCCACAGGCCTCTGGCGTAGAGATGTCCGGTGTGAGCGCCCCACCCTTCCAGGGAAGCGTCCTTCGTGGCCGTCTCCTGGTGTGGAGGGCTCTGGAATTCTGTGCCCCTGGTGATGTGGGAGCGCACGCCCCACCACCTTATCACTCGACGGAACTCCTCGTCGAGCACGATCCTGTCTTTGAAACTTACGAACACCTGGATCCAACGGGCGCCCAGGAACTCCTGGAGCAGTCGCATCTGCAAACTGCAGAGCTGGACCAGGTATATGCATGACGACATCATGCCGAGCAGCGACTTGATGGTCCTCACCGTGGCAATCTTTAGTGCTAACAGACGTTGCACTTTGCCCAAAATGGCCTCTTTTCTTTCCTCCACCTGAGCCGCTAGACAGGACACGGTTGAGCCTGGACCCCAGGAACAGCACGTTCTGCGACAGACGAGCAGGATTTTGCCTAGTTCACCGAGAAGCCCAGATCCGTCAGCAGCAGGCCGGTCCTCTCTCTGATTGACGGCAATGTCCTTCAACTTGGCCCGGATGAGCCAGACGTCGAGGTAAGGGTACACATGAATTCCCTGTAGTCGTAGATGGGCGGAAATACACTAGCATTATAAATCAAAGCAAGTTCAAACACAATCAGAAAAGTATACACAACTCCCTTAATTATTAGAGAAGTCGAAGTCAAAACACCACTATTTGTAAAAACAGATCCGAGCGCGTAACTTAGATGGCACTCCAAGAATTAAGTTAAAGGGAGAGAAAAAGGCAGGTCATGAAAATAAAACAGTTCCCAACACTTTTCTAAGACCAAAGCAAGTTAGTGAAGGAAGAGTCTACTGTAGAGCCAAAGTTCATAAGCCAGGCCCACTTTAAATGGAGCAACGTGAAATGTGCCCAAGATCACACAGTTTAGAAATGCATTCAAGTCTTTGTAAAAATGTTCAAAAGAGGTTGGGTTGATTCAGAAGGTAAAGTTAGAAGGTCTGGGGGTCAACCCAGTTGGAAAGCCAAGGATTTAAGGGTCACCTTTAGCAATCCGTAGAAAGGGAGGCCAGGTGGAACACAGTACCTTTAAAGTTGAGGAAGCTCCAGCGGCGGCAGTTGTTCCTGGCAGCAGGTGCAGTTCGTGGTTTCGTCCAGGGGAAGAGAAGATCTCGTCGAGGAGGAAACTTGGAGTCGTTGCACTGTTCAGGGAAGAGACCAGCCGCGGAGTTCGTCGGTTAAAAGGTACATTCCTGTTATTCGCGGTCACAGTGGTGAAGCTTGGCTATCCGGCCGCCGGGGTGCTTGGCACGGGCGATTCGACCAAGAGGCGTCCCTGGAAGGCGAAATGGCGAATTGGTTGTTCCCACCAGCTCAGAGGAAGAAGACTCAGCAGAAGATCTTCTCTTGTCGTCGGGAAAGTGGTAAGGTCGTTGCAGCAGGGATCCACCAGTGGCGTCGTCGTTGCAGATGGCTCAGCTTCTCCCCTCTTCGGATTTCTTAGGTCCTGTGGCGACTTCTGAAGTTCCAGTCCCAAAAGCGCTGCTTTTATGCGGAAAAACCCCCATTCAACAGCCTAGCTGTCACTCATACATGCTAAGTGGTGAGCCGGGAGGCTCACCACTGGGCCAATCAGAACAGAGTGCAACTTGAGTTGCTAAGGCAATGCAGTCCAGGGTGCCACCAGTTGGAGGGCTTCTGTGGAGAAGCCCGCCAAAAAGTGGAACAAAGGGCCCGACCTTGGTTGGAGTTAGAGACGGACACAAACGCTATTTTAGAAAAGCGTTCTGGTGAAAAGACCCAAACAGTGATTTTATATTAAATAAATAAACCAGCGGTATTTTTAACATTGCACCATAAAGTGGTGCGTTTTAAAATCAATGGGAAAATCCCATAGGAAATATTCCGGTGGAATATTTTGCGTGGTAACCACTGCCATCAGCCAGAAAGTCGACAAGGGGGGACTGGACAGTGCCCCCTTGGAAACAGACCCAGGGGCAATCTAATTAACCCCTTCCAGTACTTCCACAATATGATTGTTTGTACTGGTTCTGTTCACAATTTTGGACTAGTAAAGTCAATGGTGACTTTACATGCCCTGGGAGACATTAGTCAGTCCCAGGGTATGGAGTCTATGTTTGGGGGTCACTATGACACCCCTGTGTTACTGCACTGAGGGTGCTGTGTAACACATACACTAAAACAGATGATACCCTATGGAGTAAAAAGACCCCCATAACCCATAAACACAAAATAAGTCAAAGACATACCTCAAATCAAGCCTAAGAGTGGGAGGAAAAGAGTCTCATCCTTAGCAGGAGAAAAAAAACAAACCCCAAAAATCCAGCAAAGCTGCTGGGGGACTCACTAGGTTTGGGAAATTAGCCTTATAAGAGAATTCTCCCTAACAGCTGTCACCAGAGCCAAGCACTTCGTATAGACTATGGGCGCCGACATCAGTCTGAAGGGGAGAGCCTTGTACTGGTAGTGATTCTCTTGTACGACGAAGCGCAGGACCTTGCAATGTTTTATGTGACTGGAGACGTGCAAGTACGTGTCCTCAAGATCCAACGACGACAGTCTCTCCTCCAGTTGGCCGAGCACATGCTGCAACGTGACCATCCTGACTTTCTGGGACTCGAACTTGATGGCATACAGTGCTGTTGCAGCATGCCCAGGGCACGGGCCGTCTGAGCTTTGATGGCCTGAAGAGATTCGACTGCCTAGCCGAAAAGATTGTTTACATCGAACGGCATGTCCAGGACCCTCGTGTGGCCACGTTGTCTGAAGATGGTGGGCTTCAACCAGCCACGACGACAGAGGCAAACCCTGTTTCCCATCTGGCCGGAACCCCGTGTCTACACTGTCCAGGGCCACGGTGATGGCGTGATCTGACGCCACCTCGCCGTCCGGAAGGATCTCCATTGCCTCTACCCGCTTGTCCTCGGAGAGGAAATCTAGGATCAGAGCCATCTTGTACAATAGCTCCTGGTCATACCTGGCCAGGATCGCTAAGACGCTGGCCTCCTTGACCGTCGTCGCCGCTGAGTAAATTACTTTCCATCCCATGGCGTCCAATTTCTTCCCCTTGCCATCCGGGGAACAGAGGTTGATGACGACGTGTTGGACAACTTCTTCCTTGTCGCAGCCGAGACCAGAGTCCGGCAATGGTTGCGACCGCAGACATTTGGGCGCAGACTCTGGCACTCTATCTAGCCGGACCCTCTTTGCCGGGGCCGAGGAGGGGTTCTTCAGAAGTGCCAGCCCCTCATCCAAGACGGCGTCGAGGAGCGGTACCGACAGAATGGTCTTCCTCTTCGCCTCCCAGCGTTGGTACAGGAAGCCTTCCTTTTTCTTCTCTTCCGGGGTGGGCTGAAAAAGTTCAGACGCACAGGCGATCATGGAGTGGAAGGATCCCACTTCGTCTGGCGGAAAAGCCCTTGGGGGCATAGAGAGTGAACCGTCTGTGTCTGACCCAGTGTCCCTAGAGGTGGTTTGGGGGGGGCACAGCGGCGGTTGGACCGGAGGCATAGGGTGCCTCCTCCTTTTCTTCTGCGGTGGAGGCCCTGGTGTCAAGGGGGTTGATGCCGGAGGGGTCGCTGGTGGTGCCGTCGACATCCTCTTCTGAATCTTTGATACCAGTGTGTGGAGGGTTGAGATGATAACCTGCAACAGATCTCTGGGGGGTACCTGGGGGACAGGGTCACTAGGCCCAGTGGCTGTGTCGTTGCCCCCTACCTCGTCATCACTGTTTCCAGCGGGAGACTCAACGTTGTCGTCGTCGTCTTCACCAATCTCCTCCAGGATGGTATGGATGGAAACAAGGTCTTCCTCATCGGACGAAGAAATATCCATGCCCTATAGCTCTTTAACACCTCACACTTTCTTCAGGTCCTGAGGGGTCGGCTTCGGGCTGAAGTCTGGCATCCTCTTCTCCGGAGCCTTCTCCACTGGCTTGGCTGAAGCCTCCTGCCTGGGAGGGAGCGCCACCCTGACAACCGTGGACCGGGTTTACCCCTTTTGCCTTCGAGAGGGCGGCAGCAAGCATCTTGCTAGAAGAGGACGTCTTGGCCTGGATCACCTGGGCCTTAGCTGGCAGGACGGACACCTTGTCCTGCTTGGCCTTCTCCGGTTTCTCTCACAGAATCCCTGGGGTAGCTGACTTTCTCTTTGACGAAGAGCTGGAGCGATGGCTGGAGATTGAGGCTGATGGAGACTATTAACGTGCTCTGATCGTCGCGAGATCTGCTTGCGCGGTGACTGTGGTGGAAGCAGAGACAGTGCTTGGCCTTGTCTTGGGCCCCCACAGATGTAACGCCCTCAAAGTCCTTAGAAGCCTGCTCTGGCTGGGTGGATCCGGATGTGGCATGCCCCTGTGGACCACACGGGTTAGAGACCTTGGCCTTGAGCCACGTCGCCTGTCGGACTTATCGGTCCTTCATCGTGCGTTTGGAGAAGCCAAGGCAGATCTCACAATCTTCCTTGTGCATCGGGTGTAGACAATACAGGCACTAGGAATGCTGGTCGTCCATGAAAACATTCCGCAAGCTGCAGCTGGTGCAGAGCTTGAAGAGGGAAGCTCTGTCCTTCTCCGACATGATCCGGCACAGTGTAGGTCTGATGGACCTCTGGAAACTTCGAAGAAGAAAACACTCTATGATTTCTGCCCTTGAGGGGCGATGAAAGGCCAAAAAACGGATCCCCATTAATCGGATGGATAAGCGATGGAGCACTCTGGCTCGATTTCCAAAAAAGCGTGAAAAACGCAGAAAGCTCAAAGAGCGAAACACGAGGACTCTCAACACTTGTATGCGTTAAAAATTGGAAGATGGCTACCAGAGGAGGGGCTTAGTGCAAGGGCTGTCATTGGCTGGGTGCAGTATGACCCAGAGCTCAGAGATTGATTTATAGGAGAAAGAAAGTCTAGAAACTAAAGTGAAACGTTTACCAAGTCTTTCTACGAATCCATGCCAAACCCAATGCTGGAGAAAAACTTTTCTCCATGTTTTACAGTTTTAAAAATACTGGAATAACGGGGATTGAAACTACATCCAGTTGAAGGCTATCACAATTGGTGTCCGGTCATCAAATCTCAGACTCTGTAGACATTAATGAAACTTTATTTTTCTAGAAAGCCAGCTCGTGTAAACCTGGATTCTCAACATAGAAGAGATAGTTGAAGCCAACTTCATTTGTTTCAAAGATATAAGCAAGGATTATCACGCAGAGATTGTTGAAACTCATCATTTGGGTCAGTGACATTTTTTGGAATATCCGAGTCTACAATGTATTATAAACCAAGAAATGTAATGTTCAGTGCTGGACACTGCCCTTTCCTACACATGGAAGAACTCTGATACATCTGGAAAACTAGGATAAAGCTTTACCCTATATGCATAATGGCAACACTGGCCTATGCTACATGTATAACTTTTAACACCATTGTATCCTGCACTTATGAAGACGTTGATTAAACACTAATATGACTTAGCTTAAGTAAGCTTTATAAGACCATTATCCATGCCACACGATTTTTTTTCCTGAACTCACCTGTGGAAGAAAGGTTGGGCGAGGAGTGAGCCGGGGAGGTGGTGTGAACTGCGGAACTTTGATCGGCTGAGACGGAGATGCTTGCATCTGCTGTACACAAAGAATAAAGACATGAGATGAGCGCTCCGATAACCAGACCAATCTCCAAGCCAGTAAATAGAGAGGATACCTCGCAAACTACCTCCCATCACAGAAGGTGCGATTGATAAACTGATGAGGCAACCTCTTAGGACGATTGTTGAAAATACATTCACTAAAATGTAAGGCTGTGTGAAGGCTAGCGATCAGAGGATAATCATTCTATTGCATTGACACAGGTTTTGCTGTTACAGATGCCCTCGCATTTCAAACGACTGCCATCTGGCAGTTGCAACTGCAATAGTGTGCCATAGTGCTTTCTGTCATTAAACTCGGATGACAGACTTCACTGAGCAGTCTTTGAGCATCACACTGAGAAACAGGCTCTCCAAGGATAAATCGGATTCACATGTTTTGCATCAAGTAGACAGACAAGAAGGCAAGATTGAGTTCATGATGTTCAAACGTAGTTTTCAAATTGCAAAGGATGACTCATCGATGGAATGTAAAAACTCGCAATAGTACTTCTTGTCTCTTAAAATCTATGAACACGGACTTGATTTTGATACTGCCTTACCACATACATCGGCTATACATATTACAAAAAATCGTAATGTAAAGTATTATTTTATAACATCTCTTTACTGGCATTTCTGGTTATAAATGAATGTATAAGTGCATACCAATCCACTCTGGTCTTATTACACAACATACATTGACCTGCTTCATCCCAATTCCAACCTATTAGCTTCCCAATTCCAACCTATTAGCTTTTGTTTCGCATTTGTATTTTTATTGTATTTTATACAGCGCCTTAATCCAAAGCGATGCACAAAGTTAAAATCAAACGGTACAAAAGTAAATGATCAATGGTATAGGTTAAACATCAATTCTCGTAGCAAACAATCAGGGGCAGTGGAGAAGGTGAGTTTTCAAAGAAAAACGAAAAAGAGAGTAAACGGTGATAAACCGAAGAGGAAGAGCGTTCCAATGAAGAGGAGCAAGAAGCTGAAAGGAACGAAAGCACGATTGAGCACAAGGAGGACGTGGAACGTTCAACCTAAAAAGACAGGAAGAGCGGACAGAACGAGAGAGCGGGTAGAAGGACACAGGTGCAGCAAGATAGTCAGGAGCTAGCCTGTAAAGAGATTTAAAGACTAAGCAGAGAAAATGAAATTTAAGTTGGGAATGGAAAGGTAGCCAGCTGAGTGAGGCAAGTGATGCTGAGATAGAGTCACAATAGGAGAGAAGACAGAGTAAAAGGGCAGTGGAATGATAGATTGATTTTAAAGGAGCAAGGCGAGAGCATGGGAGCCCAAAGGGCGTGTGAGAGCAGTAGAAAAGATGAGAAAAATAAGAGAAGAGATAAGTTTAGTAGCGTGGAAAGAAGAGTGAGCTTTATGAATATTATAAAGATGAAAGCTACAGGAACGAGACGTGAGATAAATGTGGTGAATAAAAGATTAGGGTCCAAGTAAAGACCAAGCTTACGAGCAGTAGAAGAAATAGGAAGAGAAGAAGGGGGAAAGAAAATAGACGGTGGTGTGGGGTGAGGGGGAAGAGTGTTAGCAGGGAAGAATAGGCCCTCAGTCTTCCCGTCTAAGTGAGAAAGTGAAACGCCATCCAAGATTTAATGGCAGAAAGACAGGAGTGAAGGACAAAAAGGATAGAAAGTTGTGTGTCATCAGCGTAAATGTGATGTGAAAGTCAAACAAAGAATTAATTGGATAAAGTAGTGAAGTATAAAGTGAGAATAGAAAAGGACCCAAGACTGACCCTTGGGGAAGGAACACCATGCTCGAGAGGGAAAGGGGAGGTCTTACCACCCCAGGAGACAGAGAAAGATCCATTAGACAGATAAGAGAACCAGGAAAGAACAGAACCCCTAAAACCAAATGAGGAAAGATTCCAGAAGTAAAGAATGGTCTACAGTGTCGAAAGCTGCAGATCAAGAAGAATAAGAATGGAAGAGTGTTTAGAGTGGCGAGCTGAAAGAAGAGAGTTGAGCACACAGATCAGAGCAGTATTAGTGGAGTAATGGGGACGAAACCCAGACTGAAAACGTGGAAGAGGAGAGGAAATCTGAGAGTAAACAAGGTGTTCCAGAAACTTCAATAAATAGGGTAAAAGTTAGATTGGACGGAAATTAGAAGTGATGAAAGGATTGGCTGAGCTTTTTTTTTTTTTTTAGAATCGGAATAATGGTTGCATGTTTAAGCTGTGGGAAAATGGAAGTAGAAAGGCAAATGTTAAAGACAGACAAGAAATGGTGCGAGGTAAAGGTAGATTTTAGGAATAAGAACAGATGGAATAGGGTCTGCAGGAGCTGCTGTTGCATGAACTTTAGCCAACAGGAGTAATACATCGGAATCTGAGACGGGAGCAAAGTCCGAAAAGAGTGTCAAGGGAGTAGGAGGGGGGAAATACAGTATTGGAAGAGGACGAGTAACCATTGTCCGGACGTAAAGAATGGACTTTGAAAGAAAAAAAGAACAAAATCAGATGGAGAGGGAACAAGTTACTTACCTGTAACCGTTGTTCTCCAGCATGGGTCTGGCATGGATTCACAGGCTTGTGAATATTCCCCATCTTCAGGCTGGGCATCCTCGGTAAAGAAAAAAAAAAATCAGTTTCAGTTTCACTTCTGAACTGTCTTTCTCCTAACAACCAATCACTGGTCTCTGGGTCATACTGCCCCAGCCAATGACTGCCCTCTACCTAAGCCCCTCCTCTGGCAGCCATCTTCAGAAATGGTAGCACATAAAGTGGCAGTAGGACCAAGAGAAGAGACGCAGAGGGATAGGCGGGCAGGTTCGCATGTGAATCCATGCCATGCCCATTCTGGAGAACAACAGTTACAGGCTCCTTCTCCAGCATGGGGTCTGGCATGTATTCGCATGCTCATGAATAAAGAATACATAGCAGTACACACATACACAACCACAGGAGGTGGCAAGGCTCAACATTAAGCATATCAGCATTAAGCATTTCTTATCTCCTCACCAGGCTCACCTTCAAGCGAACAGGTTGCTCAGCACTGCTTTGCAGACTCTGGGCTCCTCCCTGGAATCCTGGTCGATGCAGTAGAATCTTGTGAAGGTGTGCTTTGGTCCTCACGTAGCAGCCCTGCAGATGTCCAGCAGGGGCACACCAGACAGGAATGCCGTAGTTTCAACGATCGCTCTGGTCGTGTGGGCTCTCGGGCGGCCAGGCAATGGTCGGTTTGCCAACAGATGACAATGGGTGATGCAGCCAGAGAGCCACCTGGAAATGGAAGCCTTGGAGAGGGCCTGCCCATGGTTCACAGCGCCAAAGTTAGCAAAAAGTTGCGACGTCTTGCGAAAACTCGTTCGTGCAGTCCACGTAGAACTTCAGCGCTCTAGCCATATCCAGCGAGTGCAAAGTCCGCTTAGCCGGCAACAAAGGCGTTGGGAAGAATACAGGTAACACCAAGGGCTTGTTTAGATGAAAGTCTGACAGCACCTTGGGCATGAAAGAGGGGTGCGTCCATAGCACCACCCTTGTCTTGTGGAATGTCAAGTAAGGTGGTTTACAAGAGGGCCTGGATCTCTCCCACTCGTCGTGAGGAGTTGATTGCCCCAAGAAGTGCTGTTTTCCACGATAAAAACGTCAGCGGCGCCGAATGCATAGGCTCAAACGGGGGACCCATGAGCCTAGTCAGCACCACATTGAGCTCCCGCGCTGAGGGCCAGAGCCTTCACCGGCGGGAACGAACAGAAAAGTCCTTTGATGAATTCCTTGACCAGGCAGTTTAACCAGAACGATGACCGCCTTGGAGTTCTGGTGTAGCGGGAGATAGCTGCCAGATGAACCTTGATGGAAGCATGAGCCAACCCTGCCTTGGCCAGCAACAGTAAGTACGGCAGCACCTGCAGAGCCGTAATCCATAGAGGGTCGAGTTTCTGTGTGCGGCACCAGACGCCCTGGCCTTGGCTCCTGCATCGCTAGAGTTTGGTGGATACGAGCTCCCGGCGGACTACAAGGAAGTGCTTGCCACGGCGTCTGGTGCCGCGCACAGAAATTCGACCCTCTACGGTTTACGCTCTGCAGGTGCTGCCGTACTTACTGTGCGCCTCTTTGGAAAGCACCGGGGATCTGGTGCCCCCTGCATCCGGATGTAAAACATTGTGGTGGTGGTGTCTGAAGATCTGCATCACTTTGCCCTCAAGGGATGGAAGGAAAGACTGAGTGCCCAAAACAGTGCCCATAGTTCCAGAACGTTGATGTCCAACGACTTCTCCTCCGGTAGCCAGAGGCCTCTTGCGTGGAGATGTCCGGAGTGTGCGCCCCATCCTTATAGGAATGCGTCCGTCGTGACAGTCTCCTGATGGGGGGGGGGGCAGGAAATCCGCGCCCGCGGACAGATGCTGACACCCCACCACCGAATCGCTCGACGGAAACTCTCATCGAGGGTGATCTTGTCCTCGAAGCTTGCAGATACCGGGATCCAATGGGCGTCGAGGAAATCCTGTAGCAGTCAGATCCGCAGCCTGCACAGGCACACGAGGTATATGCATGTCAAAATCATGCCGAGGATGGATTTGATGGACCTCATCCTTGCGATCTTCAGGGTCAACAGCCGTTGTACCTTGCCCAGAATGGCGGCTATTCTCTCCTCCGACGGGGACGCCAGGCACGACACTCTGTTGAGCCAGGCCACCAGAAATAACGCGTCCCGCGATGGCACCAATCATGACTTTGCAAAGTTTTTTGAGAACCCCAGTACCGTGAACAGCCGGACAGTCCTCGCCGTGTGCTAAACGGCTGTCTCTCTCGACTTCGCTCGAATGAGCCAATCTTCCAGGTAGGGGTAGACGTGAATACCCTGCAGGCACAACTTGGTGAAAACCCTTGGTGCCGGCTTCAATCCAAAGGGAAGGGCCTTGAATTGGTAATGCTGCCCTTGGACCACGAAGCGCAGGAACTATCTTTGTGAATGGGGATGTGGAAATAGGCATCCTCCAGGTCCAAAGATGATAGGAAATCCCCTCCTTCCAACTGTCCCAGCACATGCTGAAAGGTGACCATCTGAAACTTCTGGGACCTGATGTACTTGTTGAGGCGGCGGAGATCTAGTATGGGCCTCCAACCGCCAGTCTTCTTTCTGATGCCGAAGTACCAGGAGTATACTCCCGAGCCCCAGAGCCTTTTTGGGACGAGTTCTATTGCGCCCTTCTTCAGCATGGCCCGCACCTCTAGAAGAATTTGATGCATGTGGTTTTCCTGCCTGGCCACGGGTGGAATGTGCCGACACTTTCGTTGAAATTCCAGGGTATGCCCGTGGGCCAGGGAGTCCAGCACCCAACGGTAGGTGGAGATGGACTTCCACATGCTGACGAAGTTCGCCAGCCGGCCTTCCACTGGGGTGCGCGGGTGGGGGCCCGACGTCACGGCCGGTTCAATCCTGCTTCGCCGTGGGGGCACCGCCTTGGGGACCTTGGCAACAATGGCGACCTCCTCTGGACTTGCTGCGGCCCCTGTAGGCTTCCTGGGCTGAAGAGCAGGACGGTTGACGATCGGATGAGCCGCCACCAAAACCTTTGGAGGAGCCTGGGATTTTCCTACGGAGGTCCGAAAGGACGGCGGTCGCTGCTGGAGCGTGCCCAAAGCACGAGCTGTCTCGGTATTCGCCTTGATGGCCTGAAAAGACTCGGTCACACTCTTGCCGAATAAGTTGTCCCCGTCGAAGGTGTTAGGGAGAATTATCATTTATGGCTAATTTCCCTCACCTAGTGAGTCCCTGAGAAGCTTTGCTGATTTCTGGGGTTTATTTTTTCCACCTGGGAAGAGTGTGAGCCTTTTTCCCCACTCTTACATGTGTTTTGCCATGTGTATTTCTACTGTTTGTGAGATCTTGGGCTCTGGGCTTCACCACTCCATGAGCCCCACTTTTTTGTGTGTTACACAGCACCTTCAGTGCAGTGACATAGGGTTGTCTTTGAGACTTCCCACTGACTCCATTTTTCTGGGGCGGACTACTGTCCCCCAGAATCATGTAAAGTTTGCATTAAATTTATATAGTCACTTTAAACTACAGAGCCAGTACACCCAGTCTTACATGGAATACTGGAAAGGGTTAATTCCTACCCCTTGTTGTCTGTGCCTCTGAGCTTTATTTTGCTCTCTTAACACTAAGACTTGGCTGGTGGCAGTGGCATCTACCCTAACTTTTCTACCGCAATTATACTATATAAACGTGGTACTGTTTTAGGCTATTATATTAGCCTCGAACTTAAACCCGCTTGACCAAATACTTTTTATTTCGGCTCCGGTTGGGTTTTATCACCATTTCTTTTTGTTAAAGTCCTCCTTGTGTTTTACTTTGTTTGCCTCCTTTGTTCGCTGACCTTTGGCGAGCTTCTGTCCAGAAGCCATCCTTTGGCGTCTGTCTAGGTGGGCTGAATGTGAGGGAGGGGTGTAGCCACCCCCTGCACAGGGTCTCCTTGGAGACCCAAGTCACACTTTGTTTTGATTGGCTGAGGTGGTAGTCCGGGCCGGACAACCCCCCGCTGAGTGATTGACAGCCAGGCTGTGTGAATGGGGGATTTTGGCATTAAAGGCAGGACTCTTGAGCTGGAAGTCAGAGTCGCCACTGGAACTGCAAAGAACCGAAGAAAAGCGGAGAAGACAACGGCTGCTGCAACTCCCGAGTCCCAGTGAAACCCTGATGCAGTACTGAGCTATCTACCCTTCAACAAAAAGAGAAGATCCAGTCCGGAGTCTTCTTTCCTTGAGCCTGGTGGGATCAACCAGCTCACCTTCCACAGGCAGAGGATCCTCTTCTTGGTCGAAATCGCTGCACACAGCTGTACTGGTCCGGATAGCCATCGGAAGAGCCGCTCCTGTTTTAAAGGAGCGCACCATTTATTCACCGTTGCTCTGGCTGTTGCTATCTTCATCCATGGGTAGTGCAGATCGCTCCAGACGTCGTCCTTCTTGTCCCCACGAATGAAGCTTCAGGAACTACCAGGAACAACTGCCGTGGCACCAGCTCTTCTTCATACAAATAAGGTACTGTGTCTGACCTCGAGGAACTAGGGTGAACCCCTTTTCTCCTCACCAAAAGCTTGTCCTTATCTTCCTTCCCTCTTAGAACATTTGCCTCCCTTTTGAGTATATCCAAGTACTCCTGGCAATCTCGAATCATGAACTGTTCTAACCTTGTGATCCTCGACAACAGGACCCCTGTCCCATTGACACTGGCGCAGGCCTATTGACTTTTATCTAGGTTTTAGAAAGGGTCTCTTGATTCATCTGCCTTGACAAAAGTATTGCCTATAATTTTTATCCCCAACTCTCTTGTGTTAATTCTTGTGCTAAGTGTGTAGGGTAACATTTCTGCTCGCGGGTACGCTTCTCTTTCGTAAGACAGAACTGTCATTACTGTCAAAAAGTGGTCGCGTAATAACCCCCGGTAACGTCTTTGTTTCACAACACTGATCTATCAAATCCAAAGGTACTTACCTTGAATTGTTCTGCACAAGGGGAATTGGTTGTGTGTAGTGTATTTGAAGTGTGGTTTTAATTTAATAGAAGTGAAGTGTTTTGTGAACAGATGGGTCTAAAAATAAATGTACTTTTACTTTTTAACCAGAAAACTTGAGTCAGTGTTTGCTTGAGTCACAGTAATTGTAGTCCTTTGTGTAATCTCTACTACTGCTCATTTACTCTTGAGGTAAGTCTGGCTGCTCCGCTACTGCTACCATTCTGTGTAGTGCAGGCTTGTACCAAAGGTGAAATTGTACTACCACCTGTAGTCTTAATCTTGTGTAGTGGTCCCTAAAGGCACTGCCCAGGATTCTGCCTAACAGAAGGGCATGTCCAACACCCTCGACTATACATCCTGGCGGAAGCTAGTGGCCCTCAACCAACCCCGTTGACGAAGCTATGTCGGCGATGTCCGTGGCCACCGTGATAGCATGGTCCGATGCCACCTCACCTTCCTGCAGTATCTCCAGCGCTTCCGCTCGCTTGTCGTCGGGAAGGAGGTCCAGGAGGGGGGCGATCTTGAACCATAGATCCCTGTCATAACGGGCCACGATGGCTAGGGCATTGGCCGCCTTGATTGTCGTTGCAGCCGACGAGATGACCCGTCGCCCCATAGCGTCCAGCTTCTGTCCCTCGCCGTCCAGGGGGTGAGAGGACGTAGAAAATCCGGATTTCTTCCTCGCCGCCGAGACTACCAAGTCCGGGGAAGGCTGGGATCTCAAACACTTGGGTGCAGAGTCCGGCACTCTGTACTTCTTTCTCGTACCGGTCCCTCGTCGCCGAGGACGGGTTCTTCATAAGGGACATCCCCACATCCCAAATGTCGTCCAATAGAGGGATCAAAAGCACGGTCTTCCTCTTGGCCTCCCGTCACTGGTACAGGAAGCCTTCCTTCTTTTCCTCAGGGGCCAGTTGGAACATTTCAGAGGCCCTAGAGATCATGGCATGGAAAGAGCAAATCTTGTCGGGCGGTGAGGCCCTGGGCACTGGAGACAGAAGGTCCACTCCGTAGTCATCTGTACCCATGCCCATCATATTCGGTTCCGTATCATCCCTTGGAGGAGGTGATGGCAGCGAAGAATAGCAAGGAGGTGGATGTGAACTCTCCTCTTGCCAGGGGGTTCCCCCAACGGTCGAGGTGCCACGGGGGATCTCCCTCTGGGGATAGTGGCATCCTTGTCCGGATCTCTGAGCACAAGGTGTGCAGTGCCTGTAGGATGTCCTCCGACATGTCCGCTGGCGGTAACGGCGGTTGCTGCAGTGGTTGCAACGGGAACAATGGCAGTGGCGTCCTCTGGCTCCTCACCGCCCTGCTGCTCCTCGTCGGTTTCCTTGCTGCTCTCCACATCTGCCTCGCCACGGTCCTTCCCATAGGATACCTGGCATCGACAGACTTCTTATCCAGTACGGCCTTCAGACCAGAAAGCTCCTCCTCAGAGGAGATGTCCGAGCCCTACAGAACTACCACCGCCCTCTCTTCTTCGCGACCAGTGGAGATTGTCTAGGGGAGATGATCGGCATAGTCTTCACCGGTGTCTTCTCAATGGGTATAAAAGACGATTCCCTCTGAGCAGGCAGGGAAACTCTCGTCTTGGGGGCCGCCTCTTGCAAACTCGCATCCGTGGCCTTCGCTAGGGATGCCACCACTCCTTCAAGAGAAGATTTTGCCTGCTGAACCTGGGCCTTCACAACATTGGGCGCGCTTGAGGCCTTCACTGTGGAGGGAGTGTCAGCGCCCCGCTCCCCCCTTGGCTTCCTCCATCAGAGTCGACTGGGGCTTCTCCAGAAGTTTACCCGGGTGGTCTGACTAACTCTTCTTCGATGACCCGGAACATTGGCTCGTGGTCGAAGGTGCCAGTGATGCTGTTCCCGACCTGGCCGCTGAGGAGCCCATCCCAACAGCGCACCCGGTGCCCGTGGGCTGATGGTGCTCTGCCTTATGTTGGGCCCTCTTCACCGGAGCACCCTCAAAGGTCTTAGAAAACCTCTCAGATTTCCTCTTGCTGGGTGAGGCTTGCTGCCGGGGCTCACCCGCAGCCAGGGTCTTCATTCTGGAACCACTCGGAGAGCCGCTTGCGAAGGTCCTTCATGGTGCGTTGCACCATATGCTTGCAGAAGGTGCAGGCCTCTTCCACGTGCGTTTGGTCGGAATGTAGGCAGTAAAGGCACAGGGAGTGCCCATCGTCCAGGAAAATGTTCCATAATCTACATCCAGGGCAGATCCTGAAAAGAGGCGTCGAGTCTCCTTTATCTTCAGCCATGTCCACGTGGAGTAGGCCTCAAAGAATCTTCTGGAATCCTCCAAAGGAGGGAAACTGATGAAAAATCGCCCTTGAGGGGGGTAGAAAAGTCTGAAAAGCGGGTCCCTGTTAGTCGGATGATGGATCGATGGAGCTTGAGGTTCGATTGACTGGAAAAATAGACTAAACTCTAAAAGCACAAAATGCAGTAATAAACCTGAGAGCTAATCACGAGTACTCCCACCACTCTAACGTGCGGTAAAAATCTGAAGATGGCTGTCAGAGGAGGGGCTTAGGTAGAGGGCAGACAATGGCTGGGGCATGACCCAGAGACCAGTGATTGGTGAGAAAGTTCAGAAGTGAAACTGATTTTTTCTTTACCGAGGATTCCCAGCCTGACGACAGGGAATATTCATTAGCATGTGAATCCATGCCTGACCCCATGCTGGAGAAAGAGTTAATAGAGGGATCAGGAGAAGGAGGAGAAAGAAGCTGAGTTTAAGTTTGAAAAAGTCGCCTAGGATGGGCAGATTGAGTGCAGAGAAGATCTGAGAAGTAGGTGCATTTAGCAGAGTTTAGACAGTTATCATAGAGTGTGGTAGGAGAAATTATAAGTTACTCACCGCAGTGACCAACATACTCTTAGTCCATAGTGCCCTTTCCTCCATACTTTATGGGCGTCCCTTCCAAGGGACGGGAGATAGAACCTTTTTCACCAGAAAAAACCTTATTCCAATTTAAAATTTAGAGGCGCGCGGGGGCGCTGCCCAGGGAGCTTGCGCTGCCCTGACTCCGGCACCACACCTCAGTCCCCATTGACGCGTCGACAATAGATTTGACATCGCCTAATGACACCAGTATTATTAGGGGGAGGTTGGTGGGATGTATGGAGGAAAGGGGACTATGGACTAAGAGTACGTTAGTTACTACGGTGAGTAACTTCTAATTACTCTTACGTCCCGTCCCCTTTCATCCATACTTTATGGGCCATTACAACTGATTGTAGCCCCAGGATGTAGAGGAGACCCTCCTTAAGCAAATAGGTTCCTGAGAACCGCCTGTCCGAAAGCCGCATCAGATCTAGAGCCAGCATCTAAACAGTAATGCTTGCAGAAAGCTGAGCGAGAGGCCAAAGTGGCCGCCCTGCTTATGACTTGCCAAGGGACGTGGCGCTGGAAGGCGATGGCCGTTGCCTTGGCCCTGACTGCGTGGGCGTGCATGTTGGACGGGAGCAGCTTGCGCTGGCCCTCGTACGCTTTCTTGATGGCAGAGACCATCCAGCGGGATATGGAGGCCTTAGAGGCCCGATAGCCTGGCCTCGAGCCTCCGAACGTGACAAACAGGGCATCCAACTTGCAGAAGCCCTTGGTCCTGTTCAAGTAGAATTTTAGGGCACGCCTGACATCCAGGCAGTGCAGCACTCTGTGCTTCGTCCTTGGGGTCGGGAAAGAACGTAGGAAGGACTATTTCTTAGTTCAAATGAAATGCATATGGAACCTTGGGCAGAAATGCTGGGTGCGTCCGCATGACTACCATGTCCTTTTTAAAGGTGGTATCCAAATTGCAGGCCAAGGGGTCAATTCCCTTGGAGTCTGCCCAGTGGCAGAACCTGGGCCATTTGCTTTTGTACTGGGCCCTGGTGGCTTTGCTCCTGGCGCCCTGTATGTTCTCCAAATTGGCCTGTGTGAGGCTAAGGTGCTGAAGCATTACCTGCTTACCTGTGAGGGCTAGTTTCCCTGGCACGGGGTGGATGATTCTGCCCCCCTGCTGCGCCAGAAGATGTGCTGGGCCCATCAGAAGGTGTATCGGGGGCACCTACGAGAGGCTGAGTAGTTCTGAAAACTATGGCCTGGCCGGCCACCATGGGGCTTTCAGAATGATGAGGAGTCATCGAGACTCCTTGAGCTTGCAAATTACCCTGTGGATCAGGGGAGTAGGCGGAAAGGCATAGGCCTTCATGCCGGACCACTGGAGCTGAAATGCGTCACCCAGAGAATCGGGGCCCTGTCCCTGTCAGGATACGAACTGAGGACATTTCTTGTTGTGCCAGGTGGCAAAGAGATCCACTTGGGGATGACCCCCACCTGTTGATCTCCTGAATAACGAGGTTTTTTAGCTGCCAGTCATAATTGTCCGCTCCCAGCCTGCTGAGCCTGTCCGCCTCCAGGTTAGATTCCCCCGGGAGGTGGACTGCTGAGAGGTTAATGTCATTTTCCAGGGCCCATTCCCACATGCTGATCGCCAGTCTGCACAGCGGAGGGGATCTGGTGCCTCCCTGCTCGTTGACTTAGTACATGCTGGTCGAGTGGTCTGTCTGGATGAGGACAACCTTTGCCTTGAGTAGTGGTAGGAATGCTCTGAGCGCTAATGTAGGTTCGTCCTTCAACCACAATTCCTCCCGATATTGCTGCTATTGCAGTGGATCATAAACAGGTCTCGAATATGTTCATCGAAAGAATCTCTAAATGTGTACGATAGGGCCAGATGGCGAAGCGCTGTTACATACTCTTCCACACACTCCCTTTGTTCTTGCACACGTACACCAAAATTATATCTTTCCAAAATAGTGTTAGTTTTAGGGATAAAATGCAAATCCAACTTGAGAAGGGCCATTTCTAATTTGTTCACTGGATCACCACCACTTTCACCCATTAACAGAGGTAGTGTGTCAAATACGTTGCCCTTTATAACCCAGAAAGTACATCAATAAGGAGAGCTTCCTATCATTGGGGAATTAATTTCCACAAGCAGCCTTTATATAATATAAAAATCCTTTTCCCCCCATTGACCCATTTTACTTACACTGGCACTGGAGAAGTCATAAATATAGTGGGTCCAGTCCCCCCGGGCATCGCTGAAACCGCCCACGAAGCGCAACGGCACAAGTTTAGATTTGTGGTCTCGGCATGGATTTCTAAAAGCATTAAGCTGTAGATGACATAAGCCAAAAATGTGTGTGTGACTCTCTCCAGAGGTAAGCTCCCAGTTAGCACAGCCCCTAGTTAGCATAACACTTGTTCCAGCATTTCAATATATGAAGATAGTGACATAGTTGCAGAGTTATTTCAGGGGTAGGCAAGTCCAAATGCTATGGCCTCATGACCCAGGCAGCATAGTTTGGTAGGAAAATTTATTTTTTCCACTGAAAATAAACACAAAAGAAAAAGAGACCGATTTAGAAAGAATGCTCTTTCTAAAATCGGTCATGCCCGTGCCACACACAAGGGCGCGAAAGATGTTGACAGGCGTGACCGGGCAGGGGAAGACGAGTCACGGAAGTGAGAGGAGCTTGATTGTGTGTCTGTGCATGTTGAGGGGAAATGCTTGTAGTAGGGAACAATGGGAGCAGGAAGGTGGTGTTTGCGTGGGGAGGAGGAGTGTTTGTTGCATGGAGGGGAGGGGGCGGGTGGGTGTGTTTTTGTGTGTGAGGGGAGGGTTGGGTTGTGTATCAGTTATGGAGGGGCGGGGAGCAAAGTGGGGTTTGGTTGGTGGAAACACCCTGATTTAAAGGGCGAGGTTGGGTGTGGAATCTCTTTCAAGACAGGTTGGGAGGTGTAACCACATCCACTAATCGAAAAGTGATATTTTCCAATACTAAAGACAGCACAAAATAGGCCCCAAAAAAAAAGATTAGTCTTTTTGGTGTGTGGCCTTCAATATTCGAAAATATCACAGAGAACCAGCACGGGCTATCAATCAATGAAAGCTTTTCTGCAGCTACGAAATCAAACTCCAGATTTTGGGGGAAAATCAGTGGAGAAGCTTTAAGGGATAGCTGTCATTTAAATCGCTTTGCAAACGATGTGTAAACAGACCTTTTTGCTTGTCTATTTCTCTCCTTATTTCTACAACCTTCCTTGCCCTCACCTTCCCCCTTTACCCCGGTTTTTATCTGGCATTTATTTTGATGCAATGCAAACTATTTGAATGAATTGTCATGTTCTAAACTGACCAATTATGATATGTTCTTATTTTATTTTAATGGGTCTATAACTGACCATTGATTTGTGTATCACACCTGTGGGTGTCTATGTTTGCTCAGTACTATATTAGCTCCGATTTGAAAAGGACACATGTAGTGTCGAACACGTGCCATCTTAAAGGGAAAAAGACATTGCAATAATGTTATATACTCAATCAATAAATAAATTGACAACTTCATGTCAAGTACAATGTGTGGCGCAGGTATTTTTGTGTGAGGACAATCCATGTTCTTTGTTTCCACGCAAACAGTTGGGGCTTGACCTCTTTCTTCTGTCCTTGCATCTCTGCGACACCGGAGAAATCCTAATTTTCGAATGGATTGTGTCCTCCCACGTATTCCTCATCTTTGATAAATCCACTTCCAGCTTGCTGACCTCGGAATTCTTTTCACAGTAGAGGGCGCTGTGCGTCGACATCCCTCGAAGGCCTCCATATCGGCGTCGACGTCACCATAGGTATAAATAGTCTCGCGCAGCGTCCGTTGCTCAGTTCTCTTTTTCTGCGCTTCGTAAGCCTCTGAGACGCAATGCTCGGTTCTTCTACTCATCGAAAATCTTGGAAAATCTTAATATCCTACGATGGCATCTTCATCCGTAACATCAACGCCACGATCCGGCTTCAAAAAATGTCGAGATTGTGGTAAAAAGATGTAATTAACGGATCCTCACAGGATCTGTTTCTGGTGCTTGGGATCAGAGCACCAGTGTTCGGAATGTGAGGACTTTATGTACATGACGGCGAAAGCCTTGAAGGAGTGTAGGGGGAAGTTAGAAAGAGGTAAGCCTGTTAAATCTTCTACTCCTTCGAAATTGTCCTCGGCTGAGTCGAGACATTTGTCTCCTCACCATCGAAAGAAACATTCCGGATCGAGGTCTCGAAGTGGTTCCCACCACTCTTCGCGATCGAGACATTCTAAGAAGAGGCGTCATAGGTCGCCCTATTGTTCATCCTCCAATTCCTCAGAAAGGGTCACCTGCCCCACTAAACAGAGCTCTCCAGCTAAGTGGGAGGAATTTCGAAAGAAAATGCTTAGTGTCTTCGAGAACAGGGCCTTGACCCCCCCCTCAGAGATGCCTAGAGGCGATACTCCTGGGGAAAAGACCCAAAAAACCAAAACACAGAGTCATCGAACCCTCGAGTACAGACAAGACTTCATCGAATAAGGTACCTTCGACGCACAAGTCATCGACACCTTTGTCGACGCCATCGTTGACTCTGATGAAAAAGAAGCCCTCAAAGCTGCTGGCCCCAACTGTGTTGAATGTCCCATCCAAGGCGTCGAGAGTGGCGTCGACAATATCGACGACAGAGTAGGATTCCGATTCTCTTTACGACAGAGGCCTTTTTCGAGTTTTTCAATGCCATTTACAGGACTGTCGAGACCTATGACGTCTGCATCAACAACTACAACTTTTTCTCACGCAGTATCCACCAATTTGGCACCCTCTTCTCTGGAAATGGGCTTTACACCTCTTCCATGATCTGACTATTTCAGAGCTTTATCCTCTATTTATGAGGAAGGAGAGGACTCCGACAGTGAGAGGCCTTTTGGTTTACAAACAAGAGCGCCTATTCCAGAGGAATTAATCTCTGAGGAGAATAGATTGAGAGATCTTCAAGAATCTTTACAAGATGCCAGTGGCATAGATACCTCTCAGGAGCCAGAATTTGCCAGACCAGAACCTGGAGAGCATGCAGAAATGCCTTACAGAGCCCTTATGGCAAGAATTATGGAATTCATGGGGTGGACAACATCTACAACCCTCTTTCCAACAAGATGATCTTACAGACATCTTAGATAAAGGGCCTCAAGAAGACCCTATGGTTCATTTTCATGCAACATTACAGAGAAAAATATCTGCAAATTGGGAAACCCCAGAGGTTATCCCGGCAGTAAATAAAAAGCTATCTGCAAAATACAGGATGTAGTCCTCAGACCCTGAATATTTAAGTAAGCACCCAACTCCAGAGAGTTTAGTAGTGCAGGCTGCAACGTCATCAATTAGTAAGTCGGCATACCCCACTATACCACAAGACAGGGATGACAAAAGATTTGATGCCATGTCTAAAAAGATCGTTTCAGCATGCAGTATGGCACTTAAGTCTATTAATGCCACTTGCACGCTAGCGAGATTCAGCCACACCCTTTGGGAGTGAGCTTCATCGGCGGCTGAGCATCTCCCAGAAGGGGAGGAACGAGACGCATTCTTGAACATCGTCAAGGATGGGAAGGATGCGATGTGAGTCCCTCCAAACAGGTCTCGACTCTGCTGACAGCATCAGCAAAGCCATGGCGGCGAGTACCACAATCCGCAGATGTGCATGGTTGTGGACATCTCGTTTTGCTCCTGATGTACAAGCCAGGCTTCTGAACATGCCCTTTGACGGTACCGCTCTATTTGGCAAGAAAGCTGATGAGTCTGGAGAAATTGCAAACCTCAAAGGCGGCAGCAAAATCACTTGTGGTGCAATCCGTCAAACTCCAAATCGCCCCACAGGTACGTCCGGGAAGGAAAAGCCCTGTCGTTTTTACTCCGCATTCAGCTGGGCAGCCAGCTCAAAGGGGCCAGAAACTATTCACCCGTGGTGGACGGGTCAAAGGTACCAAGCCCGCATTAGTAGGTGCTGCTTTACCCTTAGCATCTGCGTCAGCCGCTTCTAAACCCCTCTGAGGTCTCACCACACAACACCAGTAGGAAGCAGATTAACTCAACATCTGACAGAATGGCAGGCTATTACGTCAGCTACTTGGGCACTGGAAACAGTTGCCCAAGGTTACTGCCTGCCTTGCCTTTCCTATACACTCCCCAGAGTCATCCACCGGGGAACAACTCTGAAGCTTCCAGACCCGCTCCTTATGCAGTAGAATTCAGACCTGCTAGAGAAGGTGCCATAGAACCGGTACCTGTAGCAGAGAGGAACAAGGGTTGGTATTCCCCCTACTTTCTAATACCAAAGAAGGACGGAGGACTGAGACCCATCTTGGACTTGCGAGAATTGAACAAATTCCTCAGGAAAGACAAGTTCAAGATGGTAACCCTTTCTCAGATCCTTCAGGCCCTCCAGCTTCAGAATTGGTTGGCATCTCTGGACCTTCACGATGTTTACTTTCATGTGCCAATCCATCACAAGCACAGGAAGTACCGAGGTTCGCCATTGGCAGCTCTCACTATCAATTTTAGGTTCTGCCATTTGGACTGACCTCCACCAGAGGGTCTTCACCAAACTAATGGCGGTTGCGGCAGCAAGTCTAAGGAGGGAAGGGATTCATGTCTACCCCTACCTGGATGAATGGTTGATCAGAGCAGTGTCCCCGGAACAAGCTCAGATCCATCTAGAATATGTTTGCCACTTCCTCCACAAACTGGGCTTCTCCCTCAATTTAAAGAAGTCACAGATGATACCATCACAGAGACTCCAATTCATTGGAGAGGTCCTGGACACATCCCTGGGAAAAGCCTAGCCACCAGAGTTGAGGGCTCAAGATATTCTACAGATGGTCACCAGGTTTCAAAATGCCTAGCGTCTACCAGCCTTCGACTTTGAGGTTGCTCGGCCTCATGGCATCCTGCATTTTTCTAGTGCCAGGCTCACCTGAGAATGAGGTCTCTGAAGTGGGCGCCAAAAAGCCAGTGGTTGCAATTCTCAAGAAGAATGTCAGATCACCTACAAATCCCAGACAGAATAGCACAAGACCTTCAGTGGTGGGCCTGCCGGGAGAACATTCTGAAAGGAGAACTGTTTTGGCAACCATGGCCGGAGGGAACAGTAGTCACGGAGGCTTCACTCACGGAGCGGGGAGCCCATGCCAACGACTTGACCATCGACGGTTGTTGGTCTCCATCGGAGTCCAGACTACACATCAACCTATTAGAGCCGAGAGCGATCAGACCCGCGCTGAAGGCTTTCCTGCCATCAGTACAGGGAAAATATTTCCTGATAATGACGGACAACACAGTGGCCATGCACTACCTCAACAAAAGAGGAGGCGTAGGGTTACTGCCACTGTGCAGAGAGGCAATGCTGCTCTGGTTCTGGGCAATTCAAGAAGGAATCTCTCTATCAGCAGTTCACCTAGCCAGAGAGAAGAACTCGACGGCGGACGCTCTGAGCAGGCAGAACACAGACTCCCATGAGTGGGAACTAGCTCAGGAAGTCCTTCAAGAGATATTCGCCCTTTGGGGAACCCCTCAAGTGGATCTGTTCGCCACCAGTATCAACCGGAAGTGCGATCAGTATTTAAGGGAATTTCCACCGAGAGGTGCTGTGGGGGACGTGTTCATGGTGGACTGGGAATTTCCACTTCTGTACGCGTTTCCTCCAGTCCCCGTCATTCCTCAAGTGATCAGGAGATTGAGGAGATTCTGGAAACCCATGATCCTAATTGCCCCGGATTGGGCCAGGAGAATGTGGTACCCGGATCTTCTGGACATGTCCATCTGTCCTCCGATTCGTCTTCCACAAAGAGAGGGTCTACTCTCGCAGAAGGAAGGTCAGGCTCTCCATCCGGATATCAGGACTCTCAACCTTCACGCTTGGTTTCTGAAAGGTTGAGATACAGAGATTGGGACCTTCCGGATGACGTAATGGAGATGTTGCTTTCAGACAGGAGGCCAGCAACTAAATCTTTATACTGCTGCCATTGGAACAAATTATGCAGCTGGTGTAGAGATAAGAATATCGACAATTTTTCAAGTAGTACACCGATGGTGTTATCTCTCTTACTATACTTCGCAAATTCAGGCCTTCAAGTCGGCACAATCAAGGGTTGCCTCGCTGCGCTGTCAATCTTTAAGCGCACAGCTGAGGAGCTTTCATATTTCAAGTTGCCCATAGTCATTCAATTTCTGAAAGGGTTGACTAATGTCTTTCCCCCAACTTCTTTTTAGGTTCCCCTGTGGGATTTAAACTTAGTCTTAAAATGTATAATGGGTACTCCATTTGAACCCCTTCATTCCTGTCCATTAAGGTTTCTCACTCTTAAAACAGCCTTCCTAGTGGCTTTAACTTCAGCCAGAAGAGTGAGCAAATTACAAGCTTCATCTTGCAAACCTCCTCACACAATCTTTCACAAAGATAAAGTACTTCAAGTGAAGCCAAATTTCCTCCCAAAGGTGGTCTCAGAATTCCACACCACACAGAAAATAACCTTACCTTCATTTTACCCTCCTCACCATCCATGGAAAGAGGGAGAGACTGCACAGGCTGGATCCAAGGCGCGCTTTGAGTTTTTATATTAACAGACTTGCAAGGATTAGACTAGCAGACCAGTTGTTTGTGGGGTATGCAGGACATAAACTAGGTTTACCTATCACGAAACAGACCATCTCAAGATGGATAATACTAACTATTATAGAGGGCTATAAATTGGCAGGAAAAGAGCCTCCTCAACACCCCAGGGCTCATTCAACCAGGGGTATCGCAGCCTCTTCAGCTCTCCAAAGAGGAGTCCCAAATAAAGACATAGGTCTGGCTGCCACTAGGTTGTCCGCACATACTTTCATCAGATTTAACAGTCCACATTCCTCCACTAGCCAGGAGACAACATTTGGAAAAGCTGTGTTGCACTCTGTGTATCTTTAAAAATATCATTATGTTTTACTCCCGCCTCCTATACACATTACTGCTTTGGGAGTCTATCAAAGATAAGGAATATGTGGGAGGACACAATCCATTTGAAGAACAAGTTACTTACCAACTGTAACGTTCTTTCGAATGGATGTTCCTCCCACGTATTCCTCATCGCCCCTCCCATCCTTCCCGGCAGTAAAACTTCCCTTGTAGTTGCACCCTACTCTCCTTCAAGGGTACTAACCATCTCATACAAGATAAAAACAGCACCTTAAAAAGGAACTGGATATAAAACTATTTTATACCTATGGTGACGTTGGCGCTGATACGGAGGCCTTCGAGGGACACCGACTCGAAGGACGTTGACGCGCCCTCTACTGTGAAAAAAATTCCAAGGCTAGCAAGCTGGAAGTGGATTTATGAAAGATAAGGAATACTTGGAAGGAACATCCAGTCGAAAGAACGTTACAGTTGGTGAGTAATTTGTTCATCTAGGGCACAGAGCCTAGTCAAGCTGGCACACCAAACAACCCCACCCTCAATTCAGTACAGATATAACACATATATACACATTCAACAACAGAATAAAAGTTTCATATGAAATAGTGACCAGTGTTCAACAGGTGAGTCCTCAGATGCAAGGAAAATAGGTAAAAATAGAATAAAAAACAAGCACAACTTTCCTCAATCTTATGAAGTTCAATCCTAAAATGGTCGGGGGCTCTGTGGCAAAAAGTCACAAGTTCCAATATGTAGCCTTTTCCAGAAAGGTATTCAAAAATGATGTAGTAGGCTGGTGGAGGTTCTTTATAACTTTTTTTTAATGTTTATAAGCATTTACCAAAGATCAGGCAAGTACCTCACTCTATCCTACTCGCCAAGTACAAGGCATAAAATAAACAGTGTCGCAGAGCAATTTGCTATGGAATTCTGTAGGTTTGCTCATCAAATTGACACTTGTGTAGCAAAGTTAGCTATTTAAGTTGATATGTTCAATCAAAGCACAGCTAGCGCTGCATTCGTTTCTTGCCCTCGGTGCTCTCTCCACTCTCTTTTCTCTGTTCACTTCAAGTGATAATGGAGAGAAAGTGATCTCCTCCAAAGGCCTGTGTGGGTGTGCTATGCAAGAATTGCATTTTTCTTTTTCAAATACTTGCAAACCAGAAGTAAATCGGGATGATACCATTAGTGGAAAAGACCAGTATGTTTAACTTTGTATTTGTCTAAAAGGCAGTCATGCAATTCCATTGCTAAAAATATTACATAATGCAGAATTACAATATTGACACTGCATCATCTCCATGCTTCAGAGTAAAATTTAGGTCAGTATATCTAAATGTCAATTATATTTCATCTTGTTGATGAAGATATATCATATTGACGAGTGAACACTTTTGAATACTTACATGTTCAAATGCTTTTGATGGCAAACCTAGTTCTGTAACTTGCTGGTTGCATACATCTGTGCAATTGGTGCCAAACCCCTTAGCTCATCCCATACTCCTTTATTTTATCACTCTTTTGCTTTATACTAGGTACCCTGAAAGCAAGCCGACCACAAACTACAATATTCCATCTAGTTTGCCTTGTTCTCTGCTTACTACGCCATCCTCTATGCGTAGTACCTTACTGTCTTTCCTCTTACATAATGAATGCACAAAGTTAACTAGATGTTTACGCAAAGTAGTGATCAATAATTCAGTACATTTGGTACATCTACTGCACTACCATACACTGCAGATAGCCTCCAGAGATTGCTTTGCTTCATAATGATGATAGCATTAAATATTAGCACATGTAGGAGACAATGGCCAAACTGTTTTCAGAGCCTTTTTTATCATATCTATGTGTGTCCATTCATGCACCAAACCTTTTACATTTTACAGACACTCATACACGGCTCGCAAATTCTTTTCGGCCAGTCGCAATAGTCAAGTAGATTTTATGAAGGGCAAGTACCATTTGCAAGCGATGGTTGAAACTTTTATTTAACATTTACTTTGTTAGCAGTAAATGTCAAATAAAAGTTCATGGCGCATGGATGGCCACAGTGTGCCAACCATAAGGCGGGGTTGTAGTGACATGCACCATTTTACAGAAATTGCATTTAAAATGTGTTATCCGTTGCTAGGGGTCGAGTTCATTTCTCTTAGGTCGAACATGTAAACTAAGTTACCCGACCTGCAGTTCCTAGCTGAATTTGCCTAACTGTTCTCACTAATGTCTTACTTCAGCAGTATGCAAAAATGCTGTATTGTTTCTCATTTCGTGTCTTCTGTACAAATAACTGCTGGTAACATTAACACTATTAGTACAACATTGCTAATCAAATGGTTGTGTTTGCTAATCAGGACAATTTTAATTAGCAGAATCTGCTAATCAATTTTTTGTTTTAAACTAATTCATGCCTTGAGGTAGGACCTAGGAAAGGATCCTTAGCCCAGGTTTGACAACCAGAAGCCAGGTCAGAGGGAATTAGGAACAAGGACTATACCCAATGTCACCCTATAGAGATGAGGGGGACAGAAACAGGTAGGTTAACTTACTAAACACCCCTGCCGACTAGGATTCTTCCAGGTACTACTACAGACCTTTCAAGAATCAGTTTGAGACACAATATTTTAAGCTTGCTTTGGGTGAGGAAGTCTCGGGGGTCGTGGGTGCAAAGACCACTTTCCAAGTCAGGAGATGGTCTTGTTGCACAGCAAACTATTCCAGTCAGCTCCCAGAAGAAGACCCCAAATGAAGAAAGATTAAGACTTCTGCAGTGCACCACTTCAGCACACCTCACAGGATTGAAGGATTGTTCCAAAAAGGGTCACCGCGGTCAGGTGGCAACAGGTGATCATACATCGGTAAACACAGAAGCAGCCCCAGCACAGGTTCCCTTGGAGTGACGCTGGTGAAATTGTGAAGACTGGCGACTTGTGGCACAAGCGGAAGATCTGCAAAGTTCCAAGGATTGAACCGGAATGGACACCTGCTACAGAGATATAGCACAGGAGAGAGTTGTCAGTCTACCGAGTGGTCCAGGGACACTTCTGAAGGCTACCAAGGCATGGATCATCGAGAAGGGGTAGAGACTGGCTGTTCCCACGAGTCCAAGGTTTGCACTTGTGAAGCACCAACAAGAGTCTTCTGAGATTAGGCAGAGGAGCAGGGCTTTACTGGGACAATCACCAGAGTTGATACTGTCTGCTGCAGGGGTTGTCTTTTCGTCAGCGGGCAGCTAGTCTTCATAAAAGTCTTGGTTCCAATGGTAATATGATGGAGGAGTCCGTTTACCCAAGATTCAGGCTGGGAGTAAGTCCAAGCCCACCAGTGGTAAGAATCTGTACCATTCAAACAGCCAGGGATTGTCAAATCTTGGACAACCAGTGGTCTCCACATCTGCCCATTAACAGTCCTTCGGGTGCCAGAGGATATGGACCGGCACCAGATATTCTCAGTTGCCTCATCTAGCTCTCACACACAAAGCCCCCTTGTACGCGAAAGCAGCAACTTCCCTGGGAAAGGGATTTCCTTATAAGGCATTTCTTGACCTGGGAAGGCAGGAAGAAGACCAAAGAACAATATGGCTACCAAACAAGCAACAAAAATCTTGCGGCACGGTCATCTTAGGCTGCTAGGCACCTTTAAATAGCCATCCGTGGTAAATGCAATAGAGCATGAGCAAAATGTCAAAAACAGTAAAAAATTAATAAAAAACGCAAATCACGGCTGCCATAGGTACATTGTTAAAGTAACCAAAAGTCTTTCTATAAAAAAAGTTAAGGGTACAAAGTATCCTAGCTGCACTTCACAAGCCAGTGTTTTGTGCAATTACATCAAGTGCCTGCAAGTGTCAGGTGTTGAGGTGTTGGAAGCTCGCTGTTCGGTTTCAACTTTCATTTTACTGCCTGCTCCAGCGCCTGGAAGTGCTGTATGCACAAGAAGAAGTTGCCACTGCTACTGCGGCGAAACGCCATCAGCCGCATTGCATCATTGGACTTCAGTTCCCAAAGTAATTATTACAAGACTACAGTGATAGTATGCGAGGGGCTTATTGAGCTTATCTCCATATTTGTGGGTTGGGCTTGTCTCCATTCTTGTGGGTGGGCTGTCCGTCTTCAAAGTGGGCTGGACTTTATTGCTTCACTCGCAATGTCTTTCTTGCTTCACTCGCAATATCTTTCTTGAATGCTTAAAACGCCTCTGCGTTACGTCACCAACCTCCTTTTTTCTGATTATTTTAGATACTGTGTGGCTGCTAACCCCGCCCCGACCTCCCAGAACCCAACTTAACCTGCAGGCCGCGCGCATCAAGTTCCTGCAAGTGTCAGGTGTTGAGGTGTTTGGGTGTCAGGTGAGTGTAGCCAATATAGTTTATTTTTTTGCTGTTTTAGTTGAAGACGTTGGTGCACTGAAACTGTTTTTTATACATCTTTTGTATTTTCTCCTTGAAATGAGCAGTTACATGTGTAAGTCCTTGCCACATTTCACTTGTAAACCTTGTAACTCTGTGCTTGAGTCCCTGTTTGGCTTTGTGTGAGCACCCTGGGGGTTGCTGTCAGATTGGTCTGTTTGCCGCACTTCCTTACGGTGAACATTACATTGAATTACATGCAGTCGCTCTGTGCAACTGTTGAAGCGCTGCATATTGACGGTTGCTTTGTTCTATAATTACTTTGTGAAGCATTTATTGTTTCCAATGTATGCAAAGATTTACCATTGCTGATATATTTACATAATTTTTTTTTTTTTTTAAATTTAAAAAAACTTTGAGCTTCATTCTTATTTCTGTTTCGCTTAAAAATGATGCAACTTACTGCTGGTATGCCTTCACGTCATCCATATCGAATGCCTGTAACTTTAAGGCCGGGCTTAAACATTGCTGGTGCCATGGCCTTCTCATCTAGAGGCCCGGTGCCTCTCCTGTCTTTCATAGGTATACAACAGTTACCTAATACACTTCGCCCAGTAGCCCCTAATGAAGTTTCGCAAGCTCAATTTCTTTCTGATCATACAATGCATGAAATTGCTTCTGGTGCAAAACGGTGTCACGTAGAGTCTGGAGGTTGTGATCCTGAGGCTGCTCTTTCACATCTTGCTGAATTTGAGTCGGCTCCTCCCAATTTATGATTCCTCCGACTCCTGACCCACTATATTCTCATGTTTTGTCTGGCCAGGCTCCTTTGAGTAATTCTGGGATTCTTTGTGCTATTCCCTTATCCCAACGACAGAGGGTCCCTCACATCCCAAATCCTTCGTTAGCTCAATCGACTCCAAAGGTAGGCCTCTCTACTGCCCTTAGGGTGGATGATTCTGGTTTACCTCTCAAGGACACTACACTTTCAATTTCACCGGATCTCTATCCCACTGATGGCCCGATGATATATCTCCTCCTGCCTCAAATGATTCCTCTAGATCCTCTTTCGCCAAGCCATTGGCTTGTCCGTCTTTTGGCTTTCCTGCTGTGAACAATCATGCACTGGTGTCGGCGCTAACGGCTATTAACAGCTCTATTTTTACACTCACAAAACTATTTGAAATAATTGAAGCTAGAGCATCTTCTCAAGAAAATGTAACTGCTTTAATGATGAACAAACTTGACTGGCTGGCACTTAACTTCCTGCATATGTTGGATAATGAAAAACGTTGTTCATGTCATGCTCTCGCAATGAATATGTCTCCAGTGCCCTCTCCAGAAGCTGAGCAAATTATTGTGATTACTCTATCTACAATGTCTAAAGAGACTGATGTAGCTGGAGATTTTGTTCCTGAATACGCATGGGTGCCTTCAAATAACCAACATGTTGAGGAAGTAACCCCTGAATTGTCTGGTCCTGCGATCCAAATATACAATGTCTTCTGCCGCCCTTCCCAAAATAATAAAAGAAAAAGACATAGAAAAAGAATGTCTGACAGAGGAACGGATTCTAATTCTTCCTCTGAGCATTTCAAACAGAAAATAAAACGAAATATCTTCCAATTCCTAAAAAAAATAAAAAAAAAAATGAAAAAAAAATAAAACCTTTGTGGCTAATCTCTGATATAAATTCTCCACTTGATCCAATCCGGAATTTGGAACCTGATAAGAATTTGCCTCCTCCTTTCCATGGGAGGATCTTGTGTCTCCTAAATTACCTCAGCTGAAAGAGAGGACACTGGAGGGGAAGAACCATACATCAGCCATTGTAAACCCCCCTATTGCTGTGCCTAACTCAGTAGATGACTGACTCTAAAGAAGAGCTGATGAACCTTTCAGTTTACTCTCACAATAACTCAAACATGCAGGATGCTATTCATCAAAGTTTACATGAGAATAATTGTATGCCCCAATCTTTAAGTCCCAAGTTCTGTGTCAATCTAAATTACGATGGGTTGGCTTTTAGAACTCTCGAGCAAAAACGAAATGGCCTAATCTCAAGATTACCGTTCATAAAATCTCCACCCTCTAATATGGTTATCACCAGTCCGAGTGACCCCCCCCTTCAGTCCATCACTGATCTGAATGCTCTTCGTGCACCTATGTCTGAATCACCTTGTTCAACAAAGGGTGTACCCAACTGTCAGGAAAAGTTGCAGGATGAAATAATTAGAATTACTATGGTGGATAGAGTTTACTTGGACCCATTTCCTAGTAGATCCACACTTTTGGCAGTTTTTCAGCTTATTCCTGCCCTACGACACCAATTCTAAAGATATTCTCAGGGTATCTTATCCGAAGCCTGCTTTTCAAGATATAGTTGACATAACAATTCCTTGAGTAATAATTAAGAACTAGGTTTGGCAGCAGAGACATCTCCTCCTAGGGAAAGGCTTAGCCCTGGATATTGTTGCTCCTCCACCAATTCCTGCTGCTTTAAACCCTAAGCCAATGCTGACAGGTGGTAATCAACCCTCTGGCAGTAGTACGGGCGAATCTCACAAAAGCTGTAACTGTAAATTGGTGTCTATTCCAACGCAAACGGCTCCTTCAAAATGGGCTTGGTTAGCTCAGAGTAAAACAGGGGCGGCTACTAATCACTAGCTTCGAGCCTCAGCAGTTTCTGGGAGTGTTCCATGGTATCCTGGAATACCCGTGGATTCTCCCACCTAACAACATCTAAAGCAAAGCTACTTTCGAAGTATGATTTAGTACTGCAACAAGAAACTTGGATTATGCAGACCCCTGTTTGGCCTGACCATTTGGTTGCCTTAGTACCGTCCTCTAAGGCGGCTAGGGGGAGACCTGTGGCTGGCCCAACTGCTGTTCGCATGGATTCTCAGTTATCCATGCATCAATTGGCGTCTCCCGCTTCAACCAGTCATCATTCGAACTTCAAATAGAAACCATCCTTTTTTCCAATGGTGATGGTTCTGAATATTTATTGGCATCCCTTGTCCCCAACAGAATCTCAGTTTATAAGTAAAGTTGAGTCTATACTGGATCAAACATTGTTAGATCCCAATAATGCATTTACCATTATTGCAGGAGATTTTAACATGAATCTGATAAACACCTCTTTCAGATCAGCTTCTAGAGCTGATAAATGGTCTTGGCTAATGAAAATGAGACAATTCTCTTATTTGAATAGTACCCACATAAAAGATTTGCCACCCCATCCAACTTGGTCTAGAGCAAAATCCCATTCTGTTCTTGACTATGTGTATATATCAAACCATGCTAAAAAGTTTGTTTCTGCATTTGAAGTTATCCCTACACAAGTGAGTGACCATAATTTGCTGGAAGTTTTGTGGTTACCCCATCTGGTCGATCCGGTTTCAATCTTTAATGGTGACTTTGAAACAAACAATGCTTAGAACCGGATTAGATGTAATATGAAACAAATTTCTTGTCTACATCGGAAAGTTGTACATCTGGCTGGAGATTATGTAAAGAATTCTCAGACAGTCTGTAGATAGACTCAGATAGATCTATAATGATTGCATACAGATTATTGCCCAATCACTTAAAGATGGTAATAAACCATGTTTTACTTATAAATATAAATGGAATCCAACCATTCATGATCTTAAAAAAGAATTATGTATATCCCTTTGTAGGCTTCCCAAAAATGTAAGTATGACACAAAAAAAGTAATTGAAAATGGCATATAGAAACAAAATTAGACATATTACTCACACTTTGAAACAAAGAGAAGCTTAATCAATGCTCAAAGCCATATTATTAAAATCTGCTTCTAAGATTTGGAGAATTATTAATTCTGTATCTGGGAATGCCTCTAAATCAACTCAACTTAATGGCATCGATGCGATGGCTTGGAAAGCTCATTATCAAAAACTTTTTTAAACAAGATTTAAATTCTTTAAATATCGACCGAGCATTCAGACTTCTCAATTTAAGTTCGATTCCATTGATATCTTAATAATAATTAAAAAGCTTAGCTCGTCAAGGTCGCCGGGGCCGGATATGCTTACGAACTATATTTTTAAAGCTAACCCCGAGGCGTGGGCAGTGGTTCTAAATCAAATGTTTCAAATTGTAATTAAGACCAAGATAATTCCGCCTTCTTGGCGGACTGCTATAGTAATTCCAATTTTTAAACAGGGTGATAGAACCAACCCTTGTAACTACCATCACACTGTGCTTTTAGATGCCCCTGGCAACATTTTTGCAAGACTTTTAATACTTGATTTTACTAAATGGCTTATTAAAGAAGACCTAATGGACCCTCATCAATCGGGGTTCTTCTGGGGATTGGTACTGCATTAAATCTAATAATAATCTCAGCTATTAAAACACAAGCAATAAAAGATAGACAACCGGTATATATGTTGCATTTGTTGATTTTAAACAAGCCTTTGATTCAGTAAAGAGAAACATTTTATGGAATAAGCTTTTATTAGCTAACTGTCCTTCGTATATTTTATGCTTAATTCAACAATTCTACTCTAATACATCAATTAAAATTAAACTCTCAAACAAAGGCCTTTTATCAGAATCTATTGAAACGAATTTAGGTCTGAAACAAGGCTGCCCTTTTGCCATTTAATTTAATTTTTATATTAGTGATTTTTATAATGCTCTGAAGAACATCTGCACCTCTTCTCCTAAGTTAGGCTCCTATCATATTCAGTACTTACTTTATGCAGATGATTTGGTTCTTTTTGACATGACACCGATTGGGCTCCAAAGAAAGCTAATGGCCTTGTCAACATTTGCTGAACAAAACAATCTAGAAATAAATTCAAAAAAGTCAGATGTTTTAATATTTAATCATGTTAATGAAGGATCCAAAGATAGATTTAATTGGGTTCTTGCCAAACAATCTCTGGTACACACAAGCTCGTATAAATATCTTGGAGTTAATGTTAACGCCCATTCTTTTGAGAAATCATATAAGGATGAATTGGTACTGAAAATGAGAATGCTGTCAATCCAAGCGAAGGCTCTCCAGAGAAAATGTGGAAAATTCTCCTTGTTGCCTGCTCGAAAATACCATTTACAAAAAGCGGTTCCTATCATAACATACGGAGCCCAGACTAAAATAATGGATAACAATGTGAAGTGGGATATTTTAGAAGGAATTTACTGGAAAATGATTTTACCTGTTCCTGCAAGTACGCCAATTGCCCTAATCTACGAAATGGGATTGATATCCTTCGAAGTAGCAGTGCATTGGTCTACGTTAGCCCTCTATTGGAAAATTCATCTACCCACTACTTTATCTAAAAACTTGTTGCCGGTTCTAAAATGTTTTAAAAAGTAGCGGTAACACTCCTTTGACAAAGTGGGAAGCTTAGTGTGAATCACTTCTAAATGCTGCTGATACTAAAATAGACTTACTAATTCATTTTCCAGACAAAGCTAAACTAAAGCTATATAGGAATGATTGGATCATGACTGGAAATAGAGCTCAAGATATAATGCGTATAAAGCTGGCTCCTTCCTATGTAAAGCACTGAATGTGATTCCGCTGTATATTCAACACTTCCCTGATAGATCCTATGCAGATACATTCCTACGTTTTCGTTTTAATCTTTTAGCAACATAATCTATACTGGCAATATATGCGAAAGACCAGGCGTTGTCGACCAAATGCAGATTCTGTAAAAGTGATAACGAGCCTGAAACTACTGCTCATTTAATTACTGAATGTGTTGGGTTGATCGACTTGAGAAAACAGCATTTTATGAAACATTATAATGAAAGACCATTGCTAACTAAATAACAACTCTGGCATGAGGTTTTTAATGCTTCATCGGTTTCTTTGGTAATTGCGACAGTAAATTTGATTTCAAAACTGAATCTATGAGCAGTTATTAATGCAATGGTCACGTGACTGAATCTTAATGGTATTTTAAGATTAAGGTTCTATGTTTTTATATGATCCTTAAGTTTAAGAAACTATTTAAAATTACCTAGATCAGATCTGATGAATTGGTAGATAAGGATAATCAGTGTGTAATTTTAATGAGTTTAAGGAGTTTTTTTATCTCTACAAATCTTAAGTGGTGCTTCCACTTTGTTTAAATGGTTTTAGCTAGATTTATTTTATTATTTTATAATTGAATCTGTGGAACTGAAAAATATTTATAACCCGGAACTCATGAATTTCCTTATTTTATTGTGCTTTTATTAATTTTTAAGCTTTGCATGAATTGTTGCTTGATGATGTAATGTACCTGTGGAACTGAAATGTTTACAACCTGGAACTTGGAATTTTCTGATATTTTATTGTCTTTTGCTAATCTTATTAAGCTGCTTATGAATTGTCTCGTGATGATGTAATGATTCTGTTATTGTAAAGTTTTATATTGAAAAAGTTGATTTATCAACTAAAACAATGTTTCAATAAACTAACACATACAAGAATTCATAGAGGGACAGTATCAGTACCGACAGTCTTAGGAACTAGACTAAAACTCCACAAAAATGAGCAAAACAGGCAAGTGAAGTAAAGCAGAAGGCTTTGCTGACATCCAAAAGACTCAGGACAGGGTTCAAAACAAGAGAAAAGAAGGGGGAGAGGGGGAATAGGAATATGTGGATGGAAAAGTCCAAAAAGAAATTATTTTGTAACACCTGGGGTTTTTCATTTAGAAGAGTGTCTCTAAGGCCTAAATAACTGCTTTTTTATGCAATCTGCCTAACTCTTATTATTTAGAGTGCTCAGTGTGTGCTTCACCGATCCCTTCAACACTCTCACTTCCCAGGTCTAAGCCCTGCTGTACACTATGCAAATAGAGATTGGCTAGCCATAACAGTCTTTGATTACCATAACAGCGTGGCATCTTAATGTATCCACAGAACTGACTAGGAAAAATCCATCTCAAGTCTCCACTGCTGCCTGCTCACTTTTTAGGCACCCCACTTTGGCCCTATCATAATTATATGTCCCTATCGTGATTTTATAGGGTGGGCTGTTGGCAGCTGTAGTTTTGGCTTCAATAGAGCTGCAGCCAGATTTGCTGCACCTTTTGGTAGCCATTAAGGACAAATGTATTTTTCACTCCATATATCTGCAGTTTTGATTTTGGGCCCTTCCTTTCTTTGGGAAAAACCAAGACACAGGCCCAAAATGGGGAAAACTGCAAAAATAACCCTGCAAAAATGAATACTGAAAATGAAGTAAAACCAACGTTCCCTTTTCAATGTTGAAAATAATTAAAGTTAAAAATGAAGAAAGCAAAAAAATTGCAATTTGGTTATTTAATTAAAAAAAGAAAGGAGATAAAAATATTTAAAAATCTTATTGCTGGGATCAGTATGAGAACACCAGAGGAGGGTTGAAATGGTGACTCTGTTGGGGTGGAAGGCGTTGCCCCATTTGAAAATTACACCTTTAAAAAAGGAAAAGGTTAAGAGCACATAAGGGGCCGATGGGTTTAATTGGGGGTGAAATGGACTTTACCTTGTACTGTTGATGCAATAAAAAAAAGCATGCTTAGAACGAGTAAATATATTTGTAAAGATTTTGTTCAAAGTCAAAAATGTGAAATTTAGCTTTTAGTTCCTTCATTTAAAAAGTTTTATTTTTTCTGTTTGCTTTACTTTCAGGAGAAAAGTAGATACTGTTACCTCTTCATTATCATATCATTTTTAGTCTTGGATATTATTCCGCAGATATTATAACATAGAACCTAAAATGGCTGTTGTGTACACATGGGCTCATCTCTGAGCTATGACGCAGCAGTGCAGTATTTGGACTATTTTAGGCTGGTACCTAGCCATAGAGAAGAAAAGACAAAGGCCTCATTTCGAGTCCGGCGGTAACCGCGGCGGTAAAACCGCCTGGTTACCGCCGGACTCCTATTACCATTCCGCCTCCGTGATTCCCGGATTTATCGGGGCATTACAACCCCGGTTTTCCGGGAATCACGGAGGCGGAATGGTGTTAATCCCCAGTCCCATTGAGTCCTATAGGACTCAATGGGAATGGGGATCATGGAAACACTGGCAGCATCTCATTATGCTGCCGGTGTTTCCTCGTCTGCAGGCGGGCGGGCGGTGTTAAAACCGCCAGGTCAGACTGCCGGTAACATCACCTCCCGCCTGCAGGAGTCGGTATCAGGCAGTCCGGAAAAAATGGTGGCGGCGGGTTTACCGCCACCGTTATTTCCGGACCGGCCGAGTTATAATGAGGCCCATACTCTTAGAGTGAACCTGGGTGGTCTGCAGTTTTAAGCACCAGCCTCACTGGATGGCCATCAAAGCCTTTAGGCGAGTGCCTTTCTGGGTGATTGGAGGGCTGGTTTAGGCCAGCCCATGAGTGTTTGGGGATATTTAGGGGTGGCCCGGACCCTTCCTCAATTCTACTGGGATTATATTAGTTTGTTTACTGCCTGCTGGAGTGTTTTATCCTAGAAGCTGAGCTGCTACAATTATAAGACAAGACTGGCCATGCTGGCTGGGTCTTATGTCCATTTTGTGACAAATTCAGGGAATTTGTCTGCTCTCCCCAATGGGGTGTCACCACATTTGGGACTAGAGAGGCGAGCCCTGATAAGCTTAACATCCTCGCAGGGACAGGGCAAGCAGGATCCTACTGGAAATGACCCACCCCCCTTTCGAGGATAGGCAATCCCTAAACAGTGATGTGTTATCCCATGTCTTGGAATCTAATAGTTTTGTTGGTTATGTGTGTTAAATTGTACAATGATTTACCACTTCCTACAAGACTGGTATGGTTCATCAGGCACTGTCCTCCAGTCGAATGAGAGAGTAGCTCAACCCCTCGTTGCATGAAGGATAAAAACTCAATCAGCTTTGGACCTGGAGAGAAGAGAAACCTCATGGCCTACAGAGGAAGAGACCTCTTCCAGGGAGATGTGCTCAGAGAAGCAAGCACACTCTTGGTGTGGTCGGATTGACCCACTGCCAAGCGGAAACCTTGGCAATCCTGCCGGGGCCAGGACTGGAGAAGCCTCGCCAACTACCTACTCAAGCAGTGAAGAATGTGCAGAGCAGCAAATGAGCGGCGCAAAAAGCACCCAATGCTAAATCCCCACAAGTGGACAGCTGGAAGGCAGTGCCAGCTTCATCAGGCATGGAAGCTGGAAGGAAGAAACCAGGTTCACCTATCTGAACACCTGCCCAGTGGAGCAACCCAGAGACCAAAGGTGTGCGTGGTCGCTCCAGGGACAGCAATCAGACCCTCAAGGCTGGGTGATGGCAATCAGACTGAGCCTCAACCGCCCTGTCCCCCCCCCCCCCTTGAACCCACCCCCAAGGCCAGGTTGAGAGCAACCAGATCCCACCCCTGGAACCCCCCCCCCCCCCCAAAGACCAGGGTGAGAGCAATCAGACCCTCCCTACCAAGGCCAGGATCAAAGCAACCAGACCCCCCCCCCTCCCAAGGCCAGGATCAAAGCAACCAGACTCCTGAAGCCCCACACCTCCCAGGTTGGGTGAAAGCAACTAGCCCCCCCCCCATCCAGGCTGGGTGAAAGCAACCAGACCCCCACCCAGGCCGGATGGCACCAAGCAGAGCCACCCACCCTCCCCATGGCCATTTGAAAGCAACCAGATCCCCCCGAACACCCTTCCCCCCCAGGCCAGGGCGAGAGCATCCAGATCCCCCCCCCCCTACAAAGGCAGAGTTAGAGCAACCTGCCCCCACCCCACAAGGGCAGGGTGAGAGCAACCACAACCCCAGAAGGCAGGGGTAAGAGCAACCAGACCCCCCCCACACAAGGATGGGGTAAGAGCAGCCAGGCCCCACCCAGGCCAGATGAAAGCAACCAGACCCCCCCCCCCCCACCTAGGCCGGGTGAAATCAACCAGAGACCCACACCCTGGCTGGGTGAAAGCAACGAGACCCCGACACCCACCCAGGCCGGGTGGAAGCAACCAGACCCCCCCCACACCCAGGCCGGGTGGAAGCAACCAGACCCCCACCCACACCAAGGCTGAGTGGAAGCAACCAGACCCCCACCCACACCAAGGCCGGGTGGAAGCAACCAGACCCACCCACACCAAGGCCGGGTGGAAGCAACCAGATCCCCCTGCCCCAACCCAAGTGCGTATTGAAAAACAAATTCAAGGAAAACTTGAAATCAAACAAATACAATGATTTTTCTTTTTTTTAATTTACTGACATATTCAGGCAAAACCTGAATTTTAATCAACGTTAAGTTTTTAGTTCCAAAAACTCGCTGCTTGGATTCCCAGAAAAGGGAAATACAATTGAATGCTGAACTGAATGAAAACTTGAAAATAAGCAAATTGAATGTGTGTTGAATGCTGAACTTAATAAAAGCTTGCAATTAAGCTTATTGGATATGGAAGGGAGCAAAGCGTTTATGGGCAAAGGACAGCCAAGGCGAAAATGCCCATATGAATACATATAGGAAAGAGTGCAAGTGTGAATGAGTGCCATAGAAAGGTGGGACATGACCAAGACCACCAAAAAATGAACTTTAAGAGTAAATGCAGTGCGGCAAGGACCAAAGGCTGGCAAGAGGTGTGTAGCACGTTATGACAGAGCCAAGAGGCTATATTACACAAGAACACTTGTAAAAGCAAAAATAAATGCTAGTGATTCTAGTTTACTTTTTTTTTCATTCAATATGTATGCTACATAAGTCCCGAGGCGGAACGACGCCCTCTCAATATAGAATGCCACTATGCCTTGGTCGGAGGTGGTGCGCCGCCTATCTAGTAGGAAAGGAGAGAGGTTCTGTCCCTTTATCTACAATGTATACAGTTACAGTATTTGTAAACCAGTTAAATAGTTGAAGCAAGTCTGCTTCGCGTACGTGGACATTCCATGGAGGAATTGTTTCCTTAAGGCACAATGGCCGTATTCTTACTTTATTCACCAACAACCAGAGTGTGTGCATGTGGTGCAGATCAGATGGTTATGTATGGTTCAACACAAGATTATAAAAATCACAGTGCCGATTAAAAACTTTTTCTTGACCTAAGGTTACGGGACCTAAAATGTCTTGTAGACTAGGTACTCTGTTTTCAATATTGTTATTTTACAGCAAGAGAGTATGGCGAAAAACACCAATCGAAGGGTGGAGAGAGTCTCCACTAGAAGGTATTCATTAAGTTCCCGTATCCCGTATTTCCTTTAGGGATATCGTGCATTGAGGCTAACCAGGAGAAGCCAGAAAAGTGTAAACCTGAATATAAAGCCAAGAGGCCAACAAAAAGGAGCTCAGTGAATGTGGCTCTATACAAAGGGGCAGGTACTGAAGAACCTGTGTGGACTGAAGAGCCCAGGGATCCTGGTTGCGTGACCTGTGAATGGGTGGGCTGTGTGGTCTGACAAATGCGGCTATACCAGTGAACCCTGAACTGTGAGAGCCAAAGACATTGGGGAGTAAATTAAGGCAAAGCATTGCAAGCGAACTTGTGAAGCAATCCAGAAAGAGGGTCAGGCTGAAATTTAGTTGTGTTAAACATTTTGAAAGACAAACAAATACAAGTGGATGAATTGAAGTCTTGGGGAAGGGAACCATGAGACTTGAACTGCAAGTATTGTCTTGAAAACGAAGTCTCAAGACTTTTTTCTTTTGAACTATGTTGCTTGGAACTTGGGGAAAGAAACCCGGAGGACTGTGTGGAACTATTTCCTTGAACTTGAGAAAGGTAGTTCTGAGACTTTGGGGGAACTTTCTTTAACGTAGGGCAGGGGAGCTGAAAAGGGAGCTGGAAGAGGCTCAGAACTTAGTGTTTTGATCACCATCTCTTTGATTGCTGACATCCTTACACAATGTTTAGCTTTAATTGTGAGGGCAAGCATAGGTTTTGGACAGAGACTTTCCTTAGTTTCGTTCAGGTAGGGAAATCCCACTTTAGCATAGTACAAGTAAAGCCTTCTACCATCCTGACATTTAAGTTGACCAATATTTTTTGTTTGAACATTAAGCCAGTTGTCTCCGACTTGCTTCATGAAGCCTTCACAATCTACCCTTAGAATGACAAACTAATAAAGGAAGTACAATACAAATCACAACTTCATTTTAACATTATCCCTTAAGTTGTGTTTATTATTAGATTTACTTTATTAGTTTGTAATTTTGGGTGTAGATTCAACTGTAAATCACTTTAGTCCTTGTGTCTTGTATCACTTGGTGTTTGGTTTTGCTTTTTGATATATGAATATATTTAAAGAAATGTAACTAAGAATGAAAATGAGAGAAATAATAATGGTGTATGTATAACAAAATAATATTTCTTGAGCCAGGACAAGACTAGTGCAGTTAAAGGACTTGTGCTACACCACATGATATGAACAAATACATTTAATAAACCTGCACTTCCTACCATTGTTGGGGGATTCCCACCTGTAATTACAGAGCAGTTTCCAAGCATTGCAGATGAATGGGAAGGAACAGGATACAAGTGAGTGACATCTACAATTAGATGGAAGCCAAGGCATTTGAATCAAATGCTTTAGCTGCCTCATCTCATCAGCGCCTTTGACTCAACACAGCAGCAATACCTCTTTGACTAGAATCTCCAATAAATACATTTCTTGCACCCATTGCACAAAGCAATCCTGAAGATCGTGGGAAGCCAAACCCAGAATGAAATTGTGAAGAACCCCGGGAAGCTGTGTCCATGTCAGACTTAGACCACTACGGCGGCTCTCTGAAAAATTGAAGTATGTACACCTCTAAAACCGATGCAAGGGTCGTGTATTGTATTTACCCAGGTTCCCCTCCCCTTTTCCCTGGCAAATGCATCCTATTCTGTGCCCCGTATCGGGATGACTCAGAGGATGATTCTGCAGGAATAAAATGAAAGAATTTAGAAAAGCAAGTCAACCATCCTGCCCACCTAGTTCGCGTTTATCTGATCTAGCTCATGTACCATAAGTCTGAGTGAACTTGATAAGAAAGAAGAGAAGTTGCAGATAGAACTTGGCGTGGTATCCCTTTCACCATATACAAAAAAAACAAAGGTTTGTTTTAGGTAGCCATAAAGTACCAACAGTAGAAGGGGTGTCCTTGTCTTCTATTGAAGTTGCGAGATGCTGAATGTTTTTCCTGGTTGTCTGTTTTATGCCGCTGGATAAGACGTCACCAGGTCACATATCGGATATAACGTAGCATGTGTCTATCATCTTGCTTTGGGGCCCCGAAGCCGATGATTGGCTCCATCATGGTTAGAGCAGTTTCCCCTGTATCGTCCGATAACGTTGGGTCCATGTAGGTTGCCAGAGGCGACCTGGCAGTAGTCAGGAGTTTCTGAAGAAAGCAGAGGAAGGAACCCCAACAGTCTGGGAGGAATTGTATCCATCACCGGGAGCCCCTGTTTATGAGCAGCCCACAGCTGTGCCGAGAATGTCTACCGATGAGATCTCAGTCGGCTACAGAGGTGTGAAATTGAGTTGGCCCATCCAAGTGAGATGCCAGAGCCAAAGACTGAACAGAATGTTTTCCATTCATTTATTTACCTACATCATTACTAGCTTGCATTAATTTTATGAAGTTGTTGATTCAAGGGTAAAAGTAAGATTTGATGCTCTGGGTCTACAGTGGCGATTTCTTGCAGTCGTTTGATTTTACTTTCTACACCTAAAAGAACTTGCGCTAATGGAGGTTTGGTTTCATCTCCCTCAGTCCGTTGTAGGGCTGCTGGAGGAGATGCAGACAATGGCCCAAGACAGTGGAGAACAGATTGTTGATGTCAGGGAGAGGGCTTATCAAGTCCACTCACATTGCCCTGTTAACATTGGCGATAACAACTCACTCGCCTCAATCAGCTCTATTAACCCCTCTTTGCACAATTTTATCAATTCCTCATTTTGGAGTTTGATAAACCACTAATGTTCAATGTCAGATTAAATACAAGTTCCTTTCAAAGTGTTCTTCTTTCAAACACATGAGAAAGGGTATAGGCAAGTGATAAAAAGTAGAGTGAGGAGACAATGTCAAAGGCACAAAGTGCTGTATGGTCTTTGATATAGAGTTGTATTCCATTATTTTTGTGGGACGCTTCAAAGTGAAGCCATCTCCTGTGACGCAAGACGCCTTATGTTGATTATCCTCTGTTACCATCAATGAACTGGGAGCAATTTAATCAGTGGTTGTAGGGACATGTGAACAAGATGTGGATACCATGCAAGCTTTGTTCAAGACAGAAAAATGAGCATTAATGCAAGTTTCTTTTGAAGTAACTTGTGAACTACTCTCCGGAGAAGGAAAATTGGGGAGGAAAGCGAAAGCAAATACTGCTAACCAACTAATTCAGAGTTGCCTGGGTATCCCGAGTTGTGTGTATCTGGATGTTAAGGCTGGGCATTTTGTTTTTGTATTCGTCACAAATAAGTTTATGTCTGGAGGCCCCAAGGTCTGAAGATTCGTCAGAATTTACCTGTGCTCAGTTGCCACAGGTGTTCCTGAACCACTACCATGCTCACACCGTGTGCCAGAAACTTGTGGACTCCCGGTGAAATGTTGAGCTTGAAAGTTAAATGTCCCCTTTTATAGCCCGACTTCAAATCTGCTGGGCAGTTTGTGACAACGGAGTGTGTTGCGCCTTCTTTATTTAAAGCATGACTATCATGTTGTCTGTGTTAATGAGCACACTTTTGTGGAGGCAGAATGTTTTCAAATAAAATGCTTCCTTGACAGCTAATATTTCAGGACATTTATGAGGGGCGATAGTTGAGGCTTCCACCTGTTCTGTGCTGCGATGAGTGGCAGTGACCACCCCAACAATGGTGGGTCCGTTAGGGCCATTTGCACACTTGGATTTAACAAAGGCAAGCCTTCTAACAGGTTTGAGGGAGTCCATTACCTTAGGAGCTGCACCACCTTTTTGAAAATGGCCACAATTGTCCTGTCGTTTCTGACCACTGAACTGAAGCCACTCTTTGAGAAGACCAATGTGAAAATTACCAAGTGGGATTAGGTAAATGCAGAATGCAATCATTACTAGGGATTTCATCAAGTGTGCACTGCTAGTGACTGGTTTACTTAAGACAAAAGCGAACAAGCCTTGAAGAAGCACACTTAAAGTTTCATGATATTGGGAGGAACTGCACTGCCCTGTGGGACTATGATCAATAGCTGTTAGGTAGAATTGCATGCAGTACCCTCTGGGACCACCACACACAATTAGGACTACAGGTGTAAGCAAGATCAACCTTTGGTAGAAGTCTGTACCACACAGTTTGTTGATAGCAAGCTGAGCAGCCAGGCTCATCTCAAGAGTGAATGTTAGCAGTACAAGTAGTTACAGAGGACTTCCAATCAAAGTGGTTCAAGTAGACACTTAAACTCAAGGTTTCTTGGTAAAACACTTATTTATTACACAATCATTTAGAAAACATTTCACTATAAAAAGACACCTTAATATTATATACTAATACACTTCAATACAAAACTCTAAGCTTTTGAGACAGTTTGAGCTCCCCTGAAATAGGAGCCAATGGCAGTTCAGTTGCTTAGCAGTGAGCAAACAGGACAAACGTAAGTAAATTAGTTTACATGTACTTTCTAGGCAGTGCAAATAGTTTCAGTTCACCAGAAGAGTTCAATTCAAGTCAATAGGCCAAGTCAAAGTCAATGGGCTAGTTTTCTGGTATCAAACCAGAAAGTCTATGCAAAGGTTGTTCGAAGTAGTTTAGGCGAAAAAGAATCATTTGTGGGGTCACAACCTGATTAGGCCTGCGAGTTGGGGGAGTTTCACGAACTTTCACAGAGAGTGGCGTTCTCTCAATCGAGTTGGCAGAGTACCTTTGTATGAAAAAACAAGTGTTGCTGAAGTCGCGGTTCCTGGCAGTTCCTGCAGAACCTGCTGTTCCTGAGCCTCAGTCGTGGCGGAAAGAGGGAGGAAGTCGGGCGACTCCTGCACTGCACAAGATCGTCGAAGAAAGCAAACAAAATGGAGTCACTTCAGTTCGAGTAGATGTAGATTTATGAGCACAAGCTGGTGTCCCTGTCCCTGGTTAATTCTAACCAGCATTGAGAATGGTATCCAGTGGTCTTATGAGTTTATTCGTCCCACCAACTCAAAGGAAGAAGCCGTCCTTGAAGGAGCTTCTCTGTCGAATGAAGTTTGGCAATTCTGGCCTGCAGCATGGCTTCACTGGGCAAACCAACGGTCCAGGAGTTGCAGCAGCCATACTCTTCCAGCTCGTATTCGGTTCTTTTGTTCCAGTGGTCGACTCTGCCTTCCAGTCCTGGAGACTCACTTTTTAAACAGTTTTCTCCCATTAATTCCAGCCAAGCTGTCACTCACCCAGAAGGGTGGCTGTCCTTGCCGGACAGTCAGCCAGCCAATCATGCCAGAGTGCATTTGGGTCTCCTAGGACACTAAGCACAGGGAGTTTTGGGCCTGCCAAAGGCACACAAACATAGGGACCAAACCTGGTTTGGCGCGCAGAGACAAACACTATAAGGGCCTTTCCAAAAAGAAATGGCGAAAAAAGGACCAGGATGGGTTTAAACAAAAGGGGTTAAGGCGCCATCCTGAAAAACGTGTATCCTGTGATTTCTAGCTACCAGTGTTCGTAGTCGGGAAAAATCATGGTAGTTTGTTGTAAAACCACTGCCACCAGCCTTTTCAATAGAAAAGGGTAGCATTTGACTGCAGCATGATTATTTAGACACAGGGGATACTATGAAACCCCTCCAGCACTCCATTTTAAGTTGGTGTGTGCTGGGTCTATACATTTGGAAAGACTAGTAAGTCAATTTCACTTTACATTCTCTGGGAAACAGTAGTTTATCCCAGAGAAGGTATTTAAACCTTTGGGGAGTCTAAAGACAACCCTGTGTCACTGCACTCATGGTGCTGTGTAACACACATGAAAAGATGCCTATGGAGTTATCTTAAAACTCAAAAATCAAAACACATATGTAAAACACACATCAAAATACATGAGGGGGAAAAAAATGCTCACACTCTTTCCAGGTAAGTCCTCAAAAATCCAGCAACGTTGCTGGGGGTCTCTAAGGTGAAGGGAATTAGCACATTCATGAGAATTCTCCCTAACAGTGCACACATACATACTTGCACCAGCTGCTTTCAACGTTCAGCAGCTCTGCAGCCCAGCATTGGAATGGTGCAAGGGACAACTAGATGTCCAACTGTGGACTTTGTAGCATCGCTGGACAGGAATCATTGAATAAATAAGTAGGCATCTATTTACAAATGTTGGTTGCCATAGAATCAGACATGCTAGACATCGATAAACAGTACGATGTACACAGTGCAGGTCAACATTGTGCGCGTTCCAAAAATCATGTCTGTCTAATAAGTTTAATAACAGAGTGATTCAAAGGGAGAGGAACTTCAACCAAGCTGTAATAACCTTGGAAGAAAATCCTCTGAGATTGTTTACCAGCCAGTATAACAATACATAAATACAGGACATCAGTCCCGTATTACCTACGGACTATAACTACTGAGATGACTGCCCGCCGACAATATATTATGCAGGTCTGCATTAACACCCTCAAAGATGGACAGAGATTAGCGGCTCCCTTGGGTACCATGGAGCCAGACGAATGCTCATTTAGCAAGCTCATGGGACGCCGCACGCACTGTCTCCCAGACCCGATTCTTTGCTGAATATAACAAGACGTAAAAATACGGATGCAGGGCGTGATCCACAGAGGGCACTTTACCTTACAGCCTAGCTGTGCATCCCTACCCTGCAAACAGACAGACACGAACGATTGAAACAAGTTATTTATTATTATTAGTATTATTAATAAAACTACATTAATTTGAACCCTCCACCACCATCACCCCTGACAGCATTATTATGATTGCGCCTAGGGCGTCTTGAGAAATACTAAATCAAGAGGATGCGCTACTTTTGGATTGGGCATGGTCTGTGGCTCCCATTCGGGTTAAGGACATTCATTACGCTGTGGGGCATATGCTGAGAGTCCAGAAAGGTGGAATTACATGGATAAATCAATACATTTGGTGACCCCACACACCTTTCATCCCAACAGGTGCAGCGACAACCAACCCGCAAGCAGTTGACTGGTGCTCACATGTAGGCCCACAGGTCCTGAAGAAAGTGGTTTCACTTACAAATACCACTGAAACCAGTCGGCCAATACCAATTTAGGGATCTCCCAGAAATCAATATGTGCACAGATTTAAATCACAGGTTTTAATTTTATGATTTTAAAGATCTTGGGTTCTTGTAAGCGGGACAATAAAGCAACTAGGGTTCCTGTTAGAACTAAGCACTATGGGCACAGCGCAAAGTGTCCCCATGTGTGTTTCTCTAATTTCGAGCAATAGGGTCAGCCTCTTCCTGTCCCCTCACCCTAGATAGGTGGCTCACCACCGGCGACTAGGCTAGACAGTGTTTTGAGAGCATAATTAGTATAGTTGGAGGGTCATTTAGTTTGTATGCTATTACATGATCAAGTAATAACTAACAGACTCTACCTGTACTGTGTTTGTGTGAAATCGTAAGGGATTGTATACAGGTCATACACCCAACCCCAGTTCTTTTGTGTCGTTATTGACACGTTTAGGCTGCAGAAAATTATATTTCTTGATATTGGAAATAAATACCCAATGGCTAATGCGAAATTGGGAATTAAGGATTTATGTGAAGAGGAATCCTTTGTAGTATTGAAATTAATTTGAATTCTATGTACAATAAATAAAAATCCATTGACATTAATTCAGTGCAAGTGGGCAATTCTTGGAAGGTATATTTGTACAGCACATATGGGGGAAAAGTATCGTATATGTCCTATGCAGTCGAAAGTTAGAATTGGAGATAATGAAAACGTATTGCTATTTGTAACAGTATCGCAACAGGGATGGTTTTTAAGAGTAACAATGATTTAAAATCTGTGTAATCTGGGAATTGCTATGTACTTCTAGCACGGAGGCTAATGGTTTCAAAAGGTTTTGCTCACATAGTTCGGTGTAAGAGGGAGTCGTTTGGATTGGAGTGGAGGGTTTGCCCTTTTCTGCGACCTGAGAAGAGTAAAACCTCAGGGTTGTATGTTAAGCCAATGTTATCCCAGTTATTGAGATGTCCCTCGAAGTGTGCATCTCCCTCGAAGTGTGTATCAAGCTGTTAAGATGATGTCCACTTTGTTGGGCCCTTAAACATGCCCCCACCCCATATTTTTGGCTCGCTGACCTATTTTTGGTAGTCAAAGGGGCTTCAACTGATGTCCCCCCACCATTGCACCCCTTTGTCACTCATTTTGTGTATACGGTCCAGGGTCACACATGAGGATCCCAGTCACTGGAAGCACCCCTTTTGTGCCCTAGTGCAATATCATCCTACCTTAGTTTTAGGGAGAAGGATGGTGACCGCTGCAATTTAGCTTTGGCTTCACCGGGGCTGCAAGCCATTATATTGCATTGGCAGCCTAATGTACCTTTTTTGGTAGACATTGAGGTACCAATTAATTCATTTAAATCCTGTTCACAGCAGTTTGGCTTCAAAGGCTTTCTTTGTTCTGGGGAACCGCAAACATGAGCTCTTGTGTGCCATCATGGCAGTCTACAAATTATTTCATGCTGATTTAGTCCCGGTGTTGTCCCCATCACACCCTAGGGTTAGGGGTGGTCTGGGTTGAGTGGCAGTCCTAATGAACAACCAGAATATACTCATAGGCACCATGCTTGGGAGTTGACGCTGAAGCTTTGGTGCTGATCTTACAGATTGGGTCTCAGTGCGATGTTTATAGTCCTTGTCTTGTGGGTGTGATGCAGTCTCGGGGATGCCAACATAGGCCCCCTTCCGACAGCAGGTGGACATTTTATTACGATCTGAGGCTTTGGTCTCTGTGGCACAGGCTGCCACTTTATGATTTCTTCCAGTTTTAGGCTTGAATATTTCACACTGAGCATTTGATTTCAGTGTGGGCCCTTGAAAAAAAATGGGAAGCCACTTTTAGTCTTTTTGGCGCTTGTACTGGATAAAAGGCACATGGTTCTGCTTTTTCTGCCAGCTACTGGTTCTGGAGTATCCAGCTACTGGTTCTGGAGTATTAAAATGGTTTACTTCCAAAATAAAAGTAGGTGCTGACAGGGGCACTCCCAACACCAGCCCTCACTATGGTTTGCAGGGTCCCACAACGCCCGTCAGTGACCATGTCCTCAGATTATCTTCTGTCAATGTGTTGGACTAAGAGCAGTGTGTGTTGGTGATAGAGCACAGTGTGTATCTGTTACACCTGAACAATGAAGATGGATGGGTGCATGTGACTAAGATGCAAGCACCATAAAACCCATTATTGGGCAAGTAGCGTCTGTCTTCTGCGGTTCGTAAATGGGTTTAGACTGACTTGCTTTGCAGAGATTAGCGAATATGTAGGGAAGGCTGATGAACGTTAAATTCAAAGGGAAAGAGTAACAAACAAACGGAAAGGAAGTCCCTCTGTTAAAAACCCATGTCAACGGTAATACAAAAAATTGAAATTTTCAATGGAACATTACAGTGGAAAACAGGATAAGTAGGGACACATCCAAGATCTACTGTACTGTGTGCAGACAAATGTGTACCCATCTCTCATACTCCTACAATCATTAAACAACTATTACCACAACAAAATACATTTTACAATTGAAAAGACAAAAAGTCCTATGGCAATAGAACAAACAGATATTTGGAAAATGTAAATGTGATTGGATTTAAATAAAGACAAAAATAAATTGCTCTGAACAATATTGACTGGAGACTATCTCTATATTAAAGTAAATTCTCAATATTTACAATTTTTCAAATGTAAAATTTAATTTGAGTTGTGGCTATTAAGTGGCACTTTAGCACCACCTGTACCTGAAGCTACTTTATTAGATTACAGCTAGGGAGAATTGGCATATGGAGGAGTGATACAAAGCTTGTGCATGTTCATGAATCTTTTGTAACATGCTTAATAGTGGAGGTCAGTGTCTAAGTGTGGGACCGGGATTTGAACCCGTGTTGCTCTGCGTTGCGTTGCTTCCACAGGGAAAATGTGTTACCCCCCGAGCTATCTTCTCGGCCTGGTGTTGTTTTTCTTTTACCCACCAATTGACTACCAATTGTTAATCCCTAAGGTCATTTGCACCCACTTCCTGCCCCTCCCCACCCAAAACACATCCTGCTAGGACCTCTTGGCTAGGTTTATCAAGCCTTAAGATCAAACTTTAGGCTCAGAGTGCCTACCAGTGTTTTTAAAGCAGTCTTCTGACAGTTTAATGACAATTGGAGCTCTAAAGGCGCTACTGGTGTGATAAAAATGTCTTAACCAGGTCTGCCTTCAGACACACTGTTTATAAGCACTGTGTGTGTCCATCACAGAAGTCCTGTTAAAAACACGAATTGGCAAAGTCAACAGTTTGGGCTTGTGTATACGTACTAGGCATTTGCAAGACACTGCTATTAGTTCCCCAGTTGCTCGCACCATTTTGCAGCCGATACCATCAATGGTCATTTATTACCACGAAGGCAGTGCCTGGCAAATGCATTTCCCATGCCAACACAAAAGCCAAAACTGTTGGCATTGCCAATCCTGGTCAGATTTTGTTCTTGTAATAGTTGTTTAATTATTGGGGTTTGTTTGAATGATTTGAGATATACGTGCACATCTGCTTGTAGGACAATCCAACAAGTGTTTAAAATTGTTGAATAAATTCAAGGATGTTTATATGCCATTTTATACATAAGATAAATTGTATTGAATAGAGAATCCAATTTGTTGCATAAGGGTTTCCACTATCTAAGACACATTATAGGCCATAGAGATTTGTTTAATCAGCTTAAAGAAACCATTTTCATGTCGGAAAACAATATTTCTCAATACAACGCTTAGGAACATGAGACATTCATGATTGGTTTCCTTGATAGTTGATGAACTTCACTTTTCTCAAACTTCAAATATACAAGTGTTTTACAAAATATTGGCGTAAAAAAGTTTGCATCACAAGTTTCCAATATGAATTCAGACAATCGTCTGAATACATTCTATTTTATTGATGAAATCAGTTGCATCCTGCGGGATTTTTTTAAAATAGCTTCAGACCTGCAGCGAGGGCCGTACCGGGCGTTATGGGCCCTGAAGACCAAGTTAATGAGGCATGAGGGACCATAACGCCCGGTACGGCCCTCGCTGCAGGTTTATAAAGCTATTAGAACACACTCAGGGCACGATTCAGAACTTGGCGCAGTGAATGTGCTAAAAAGCAGGATTCACTGCGCCAAATCAGTATGCCCAGGCTCCATCAGTATTTTCAAGTGGGCCTGGGCGTCCTCGTAATGCACAACAGTGCACCTTCAGGATTGCGCCGGTTTGTCATAACGGGCACAATCCTGAAATCTCAGTAGCATTTTTGTAAAATAACGAAATTCGTTATTTTACAAAAATGCTGCTGAGAACATTGGTGTATATGAACACATTCATATAAACCAAAGTAAGCAGCTTCAACGTTGCAGAATTCAACGTTGAAGCTGCTTGCTTTGATGTATGTGAAAGTGTTCATATACACCCATGTGGTGTATATGAACACCTTCATATACACCAAAGGAAGCAGCTTACTTTGGTGTTTATGAAAGTGTTCATATGTACCACCGGTGTATATCAACACTTTCATATACACCAAAGCAAGCAGCTTCAACGTTGCAGAATGCAAAGCAAACAGCTTCAACGTTGTAAACACCCGATTTGCGGGCTGTCATCAATCTGTGGGCTAAATCAGTGCGTATAGCCCGCAGATTGACCAATCAGCTTCCCAGCAACACCACTAGGGTGTTCTAATCCTTGTTAATTATCTGTTGTAAAAAAATAGCCCACAATTTTCGGCCCTACGTTATTATCTGGTTGCTGGAGGGCAATTGCTTACATTTCCTGGAGCGTCAGGGATTGCCTCAACAATGTAGGACTTTCAGGGAAGGGAGTCGGATGCCCAGGAAGAAGGCGCACAGCATAAACGGAGAAAACAATAGTACAACACAGGGTGTGTGCAGCCATTGGAGAGCATTGGGGCAAACCCTGTCCAAAAGGTGTGCCAGTGCAGTAAAGATCCTACAGCAATGGCAAGTAGGCAGAACTACCTCTTGAGGTGCCAATGTTTCTTTCATAGTGATTTCTTTTGCTTACATTGTAGTTAACACCAGGCCCAGTTGCTGGTCCAGTTACCTTTGCTTCCAATTCTCGCTGCCCTCAGCCCTGGTGTCAGCGTTTACAAGCTATAGAAACACACTACAGGTGGTTAGGGAGGGTGGCAAACAATCTGATAAGGCTCTACCCGCAAATCAAGGCTCTGCCACAGGGTTCTTCTCACACTGAAAACAAGGCACAACTTGCCATCAAAGCTTAATATTGAGAAGTGCCTTGAACAGTACTGTACACCAGAAGGGCTTCCTCACAACCATCAGGCATAAACTTCTTCCTCTTTGGTCTTCAGGGGTGCATCCAGGGAGATAAAAGAACCCATGGTGCAGACCCTCAGTAGTTCTAGGGAATTAGGGGTGAGGGAATTTCAGCCTGCAAAAGCAGTCATACAACTTTTCTTGTTCAGCCAATCTGTTGGGTACTGCCACTTTCAAACGTGGCTGGTCTATTACCGAAACATTAATTAGGGTAGGATGTGTATTGCAGCCAAAGTCTCAGGTATCCAACGATTCGAGTCTTACCCGTGCAGCCCCTGCTCAAGGTCAGCAGGGAAAAGATCCTATGAGGCCAACATCTATGTCTGCAATATTTTCTTCAGCAGGTTGTTCTCTATGGCTACTTGTTGAGAAACATGAGCTCAGGGAGAGCAACCGCTGCCATCCAACATTTAGTCACACAGAAACATATGCACTGAACAAAACTGGTGCAAGGTTATAGCACTGGATTTGAATAGTTATTCACAGGGTGCAACATCTACCCCTAGTTCGTGTAAAAGAGCAACCAACCAAACATGTATTCTAACACGCACGAGTGGGACAATAATCTCATTGGACAATACCAGGGTACCCAGTGCATCCTCCCTGAGAGGACAAAGACTCAGGGGCACCACTTTACAGATGTGCATTGTTGGTTGGCCTAAGAAACCTCACCCAGGAAAAAGCCAAGTTAACCAGGTAGAGGTGTAGAAAAATGGCCAGGTCCCCTCCAACGTGATGCAGTAGGGACTTTTTCACTTATGGTAATGCAGGAATGGAGTGCTGGGTGAGGGTTCAATCAAATTTAGCTTTTACTTTGGTTAGCATTCTACATATCCATAAAAGCACAAAAGCAGTGACTACTATCAGATGAATCCACATAAAACAAAATGTAACAATAAAATTCATAAAATACATCACAAATTCTATTCAATTTACATCCAAAGAAATCAATACATCAAGAACACATTCTGAAAGCATTTACCAGACATGATTGAACTACAAAGCAGTCTAAAGGTCCGCCTAAAACTGCTAAGAGCAAATGAGCTGGTCAACATTGTGCAAATCCTCTACCCCTTAAAGTGTTCAATGTGCTTTTACATAAAAGCAATTTAACGACGGGTACAAAACAAAATAAATAGCAAAGTTTGGGTTACAGTTATTAGAGCTAAAAACAGCCTTGTAGAGGAGGTCCCAAATAATGCCTGCACTCCCATCGCCCATTTTGAAGTACCAGGAACGTTCACACCAAAATACGTGACGTATGATGATCAAATAAACTAGCAGAGAGCTGCAGTAGGGCTCTGCCCAGTGCATATCAGGAGAACAACACCTGTTGAAATACCGATACCTAGAAAACCATGGACAGTAAGATATCCATTGAGAAAACCCTAGCAGCAAATAAGACGAAATGAAGATAGCCTAAACACTGTCCCAGAAGAAACCCAAAAGGCCTTAATGGAAGACAAATGGTGACGTCAAGAGGGCCCGGCCTACCGTTCGGAACCGAAAAATGACACACGGAGACAAAACGCCATGAATAAGGATATTATGAACCTAGAAGGAGAGACGATGTTGAAATACAAAGAAGCTTAAGCTGTAAAGCAGGATGAAGTCATTCAACCAGCTAACACATGTACATATGCTTGAAACCGCAAGAAAGCTAAGAAAACAGTGCAGCTTGCTATGTTTAGTAGAAGACAGACCGCGGCAAGCGCCATCTATACATATCTACCTCAACGAAGCACATTATATAAGTGCGAGTCCACTTTACACAAAAGCAGAATCAACTCAGGTTACTAGAGGCCAAACAGGACAAGATTCGTATTCCAGCTAATACGAGAAGAGACGACTGAATCGAAACTCACCAGATGCAACTCATGCCAAGAGAGCCAAGGTCAGACCAATAGAAGGAACGAACAGTAGCTTTGCAGAATTGAAACTTAAGAACAGAATATCCTATCTTTGGAAGGTCGAGATAAGGAGGCGTAGGCAGGTGGCAAGCCGAATAAGAACTAAATGCACAATTTGAGGGAAACTAGGCAGATTCACGGTGTGAGTAGCACGTGACAATCCGAGCAAGAAGAGGCATGGGTTCACACCTACGCTTGGCAGCCGCCCAGACAGATATAACTTTTCCTGACAAGAAGATACAGTTTCGAGGCCAACCACAGCCAACTAATTGACACATAGCCACTAAAGCAATGATTGATTGAAAGAAGGCCGGGTGAATCGTGGGGCACCCTGCACCTGGCTGACCTTTCTGCGTGCTGCTAAGTTAAGTTGAAATGTATGCATGGGGTTGAAGCCAACCCAATCACATTGGAGCAAATAATCTAGGGTCCTATAGATGGTAGAGCCAATGGGACATCATACTCTTAGTGAAGTCTACAAGAGTGATGTTAGAAGGAAGGGCTTAGACTCCCACCTAATAGAGTTTATCCAATCCCCTCACTCTGTTACCATATACAGATATAGTACCTATATTAAAGTTACCTTTTCCAAACAAATAGAATTACATGTTAACTTTTAAGTGTTACACGTCAATTATGACGAGTTTTGAGTATAAATGTTCTTGTTTGAATGAAGTTCAGAGAGTCGAACCGAGGCGGACTATCGCATCACTGTCGATTTCCATGACTCACTGTTTTTTTTACTTGTCATTAAACGGACTCCCTTTGCCAAACCATTGAGTTGTCCTTATTGATTGGTGTTGGAGTAGAAAACCTGCACCCCATCCATCTCAAAGGTGCAGCTATCTTGTCTTAAAGCACTCTGGAGCAAACCCTGACTCTATGGGCCGGCCGGGGGTCTCCCCAGTACACTTCGTAGCAGAGATTTGATGGTTATTGACTAAAGTAAGACACCTATTGACCGTCAAGTAACTCTAGGTCTTCGGCAATATCACAAGTCCTTTGCCATTCGGCTGAGTAGACCGAGAAGCTCCCCGTAGACAATGGTAGCCTAAGAAGAATCTGCAGAAAGGGCCTGAAGGGAACAGTTTTCCCCACGCATCCCTTCCCATTCCTACGGGCAGCTGAGCGGGCGAAAAGCTGAAGAAGGCGGTAACAAAGGCGGTGATCCTGAGGGTCCAGAGAGGAACTATGCGAACGGTGAATGAAACAAAAATGTTATGTTTTGGCAAATGATGCATGCCTTAGAACAAGTAAAGGGAAAACAAAATATAGTTAGAAGTAGAGAAGATATATATATATATATATTGAACAAGGAGGAATTATGAACCGCACTCCCACGGGCCAGGCATAAATTGCAAACTCCAAAAATCTGGGTTTAAACACGAAAAGCACACCGTATTGTAATTACGGATACCTATAATGTTAAAAAAAGAAAAATATTCTTGTACAAACATATGGTACAAAGTGCAGCAAAGACACAAACAAACAGAGGCAGGACGCCGTGGTGTGCGACCTACAGACAACGCGTTTCGCGCTACACCGAGCGCATGATCACGTATGTATATATATAAAGGGATAATGACTCAAGAGTAATAAAAGAAGAGGTTACCGGGGCAGACACCCGAGAAGAGACGATTCGCCTATTCCTGCGTTTTAAATATAGCGGCTAGACGAAACATGTACCCAGACTCCCACATAATGGGGAACAATTAGACTACCACAACGTTTAAAGACGTCGTGAAAGGGGTACGTTTACACTCCATGAAGGGGTAATGATTAGAGGCAGAGATATCTGTGTCCAGCTGGTGTCCGTCTAGTCTGTCAAGCATCTGTCTTAATGTTTCTCTGTTGTGACATCATATGTATTGGACATTTTTTGAGAGAACTGATTTCAAATTTCATGCGATTTGATAGCGGAGACAAAATCGGACGTGATGTTTTTTGAATAAATCAGAAGATATACAATTTTGTGGAAAATTTGGATTGGAGCTTGCGATATTTGGTGCTCGCTAATATTGTTAGAAGCTGTTTAAGTTGCACAAAAACATTGATAAGTGTTATATAAGAGAAAAGGGAACAGATTTATGCATGGAAGACATAACTCCATTGGCACACTTATGCAAACAGTTGCCAAAGCATGCACCCAAGCTAAAGAAATATAGTACCGAGTGGGTTGAAGGTACCGCCCACAAGAGGTTTATGCCGTGGCCACAAAATGGGTCTCTATCTAAAGCCGTCTTACAAAATATGACAACATATTTGCATGCCACATATACAGGCAAGAATTTAGAAAAACGCCTTGCTGTTCTCGAGTTATGGAAAATGTATGAACAGGGGAAGGAGATAGAACCACCAACAGATTGGATACTTAGTGTATGCACAGAGGGGGTGAAACGCCCACCGCGCCACCTGCCCCACCCAAAGTGAAAGACAAAGAAAGTAAGGACGAGGGATTATACCCGTTGAGGGAATTTAAAGCAGCCACGGGGTACAGCAACCCCGCATACGAGTCACCTACACATAGTGACGAAAATCAAGGGAAGTAGGAGGACAAGAATATTACCTCCATAGTCCCAGGGGACAAGGGGAGACGCGATAACGAAAGAAAAGATCAGGCACAGACAAGAGCATCTCTCGACAAAGAGGGAGAAGGGAAGAGATGGAAAGGGAGCGAAAACAGAACTGACGAGATAGCATTCGCAAAAGACGAATGGATGGGAGGACAAATTTTATTAAAACTCAATGGGAAAGGCATTGATGACGCGAAACAAAAGGAGGTTAGATGTGACAGAGGAAGGAGAAAGAAAAGGAGTTGAGAGACAAAAGGATAATAAGGAAAGACAAAGGCGAGAACCGCTACATCGCGAAGAGCAAGAAAGACAGCTCTAACGCAACCCAAGAGCAGACTATGATCAAGACAGACAGAACAGCAAAGGTTAGAAGAGCAGAGAATACATGATAAAAGAATAAGGAGACGAAGAGATGAGTACATTCGAAAGGCAGATGAACGTAGAGATGAAAAGAGAAAGGAAAAAGATAGGGTCAGAGAAGAGGAGAGGAAGCGCAAAGAATTTGATGACGATATAGAACATAAGCGAAGACAAAAAGCATACGATTTTAAATATCTGGGGAAAGAGGTTAAAAAACCTGCTCCAGTTGTAGACTGGGACGACATCGAGGAATTCTTTCCCCGAGTATGATTCAGTACCAGGCACGTCTAGGACAAATATTGACGATTACTTTGACTCCAGAAGCATCCGAGAAACGATCAATAGAATGAAATGGGGCTAGAACAAATACCCCAAGAGGAGGGAGAAGATGAGCACCTGGAAAGCACTCAGCTGTATGACACTGAGGATGTCACCCGAAGTAGTGGGGATAGAGAGCTATCCCTGGATAGATTGGAAATGAGTAGGAACAAAGGATACAAGAAGTCGCACTAGTTGGGGACAACCAATGTCAGACTCCAAAAGGGCGGAGCGTGAGGAAAATGAGGAAGAGGGATAGAGCAAAAGATGACTCCTAAGAGAAAAAAGGAGTAAGGTGGTCAGACAATAGCGAACCTATACCGAGAACATCAGAGTCCCCCACGCAGCCTGACCGATATGAAGAAGTATCTCACGGTCAGAGGGGGCAGGTCTTCACCGCCCTATGAGGAAAGACTAAGGGCATTGCCAGGTAGACAGCGATGCAGGAATATTAACCCTGCAATAGACAGGAGAACAATGAGAGAAGAGAGAGAGGGCTACACGTTCCAATTTCTGTTGCTCGAGAAGGGGGGAATAAGACCACAATATATTCCATGGCCACACATGGATCGAGAACATTTTAAAAATAAGCTTCCAATGCTGACAACGGGAGCCAGAAAGTGGATACACGAGTTAGAAAAGATGACGGGAGAAAACACTTTAGCTCTAGGGGATATCAAAGGTCTCCTGATGGCCATACTTGGTGAGAGAGCAGACTATGTGTGAGCACGAGCAGGCTACCCTGGCGTAACCACAATTAAAACCGCAAATGACGGAGCAGCATTTATCAATTGTTGAGCCGCAGCATGGAAAGTGCTAAAAGTACTTTACCAAGATACTTCTGATATGGGAGCTATAATGACTCGAAAAATGCAGGAGTCTGACGATCCGTTAATTTATATACAGAATTTCCAAGATGTATGGGTGCTCGAGACTCATGAATCGTGGACGAAATCTATACCTGTGTTTTACCATATACTGTGCCAAGGGCTGGCAGAGCCGGTGCAGAAAACTCAAGAAACTGGTGGAAATCGAAGCCAAACCTTGGGCTGAAATACAGTTGACCATCACACATTATTGTAGACTGCTGCAGGAAAAGAATCGCAAAAAGGAAGCAACTCGAAAAGGTGAGGAAGCGAAATTGGTGCAAAAGAAAGTCAAAATGTGCTCTTGAGGGAGCCATGATAATTATTACAGCTGCACCAAGCATGCAGCAGGTGGCTAGTCTGCAGCAAAATAACCAGGTCTATACGGGATTTTATCCAAGGGGAAGAGGATTTAGGGGAAGAGGATGGCAGAGCAACCGGGATGTTTCCAAAACAATCAAGGAGGCTTTCAAAATATGCAAAATGGTAACCAAGATATGTCAAATGGGCAAATGATCCGACCATCGCCAGTTTGTTAGCTGTATGGAATGACAGGGCATTTGGCACGCACATGCAGATGTCAAGGCATGATGCAGAACGACCAAGGAACAGGAGCAGAAATGACAAATCCACTTGTAGTTCTACAGCAGGGTGGTGCACAGAATCACACAGTGCAACAATAAGCACAAGGAGCGCAGCAAGGGGTGCAACCGCAAAACATGGGGAATTTTCCACAAGGACAATCCCAACAGGCACCGCTGCAACTATCACAGACCATGAAACCTGGAATGGTAGGTAACAAGGGGAATGGGGGAAATCCACCAGCACACAGTGGTCCGAATTGATATATAAGCTTGGACAGCTCACTGGGAACCATGATGTGTTCTATCCCAACGGTGACACCAGACTCTCACAGGGAACCCAGGGTGAATTTCGTCATAGGTGATAAGGATTATTCCTTCCTAGTTGACACGGGTGCGATACGCTCGTGCATACGTGAAGGCAAATTTTCATTGTCCGGCGAGGCCATAGATACTCAAGAGTTTTACAAGAGCGACCAGTCTAGTTCTCTTTACAAAGGCACTTCCAGTCTCTATAGGGGTGTTAGGCAGAAACCTGTGCAGTCCCCTTAGGGACCACTGCAAAAGATTTAGGACTACAGGTGGTTGGCAGTAAACCCAATTGGTAGCAGTCTGTACCACCCAGAGTTACCTGGTAGCTGTGGCTGAGCAGTCAGACTTCTCTCAAGATGAGTTAGGCAGTATGCAGAGTATACACAATAGGTACAGAGACACAGTAGTACAAGCAACCACTGACCAGAGCTTTGGTGTAAAAGTATATAATTATTTATTGAAAGACACACTTGTAAATTACACTAGCACAAAAAGAGGTAAGTAAATTCAACACACAGTCACTATTACTAGATATGCATCCCATATTCCTTATTAGACAAGTCTTAGTTAACACCACTTATTTCCAGACAGAGGTGAACGCTTAACTAAAGATGGCACTCCAATAAATTAAGAAAAAGGGAGGGAAAAGGCAGAAATTAGGAAAAGCACACAACACAATACTTTAGAAGCACCCAGCAAGGCAGGAAAGTCAAGTCTACTTGTGAGCAAAAAGTTCAGAGGCCAGGCTCCCTCTTAGAGAGAACAGAGCACCAATGCGCCCAAGATCACACAGTTTAAAAGTCTTGAAAAGTCTTGCAGGGAGTTCAGAAAAGAATTAAGTCAGCTCAGTAAAGTTCAGTTAGCCAGCCTAGGGCCAACCCAAGTGGTAAGTGGAGGCTTTAAGAGTCACCCCACACAGACCTTTGCGAGGGAGGCCAGGCGGACACAATACCACGAAAGTGGAGAGGATCCTTCAGCGGGGGCATTTGTTCCTGGCAGCGGGTGCAAGTCACGGCGTCGTCCAGAGGAAGAGATGGTCTCAACGTGAAGGAAAGCTGAAGGTCGTTGCACTGCCAGGGAAGAAACCAGCCACGGAGTTCTCCGGTTAAAAGGTACTACCCTTTTATTCGCAGTAGTGGAAAAAACGTGGTATCCCTGGTTGCCGGGGTGCTTGGCACAGGCAAGGCAGCCACGAGATGATCCGGAAAGGCAAAAAGACGGGCAAACTGGTTATCCCCACCAGTCAAAGGAAGAAGACTCTCCGGGCTGGAGATCTCCTCTGTCATCGGGAAAAGTGGTGAGACGGTTCAGCAGGGCTCCACCGGTGGTGTCGTTGTTGCAGGTTGGCTCAGCTTCTCCCTCTTCGGATTCTTTAGGTCCTGTGGCGACTTCTGAAGTTCCAGTCCCCAAAGCCCTGCTTTTATGCAGCAAACCCCCATTCATTCAGCCTAGCTGTCAATCAAACATGCTAAGTGGTGAGCCGGGCGGCTCACCACTTGGGCCAATCACACAAGAGTTCGACTTGAGTTGCCAAGGCAACTCAGTTCAGGGTGCCTAAACCCCCTCCAACACCCCCTGTGGTACCCAGACAGAATGGCACCACTTTTGGAGGCTTCTGTGGAGAAGCCCGCCAAAAAGTGGAACGAAGGGCCCGACTTTGGTTGGAGTCACAGAAGCGAACACAAACGCCATTTTGGAACAGAGTTTCGGCAAAAAATACCTACCGGTGATTTTATATTAATTTAATAAACCAGCAGTAAGTTCGAGGCCCTTTTAAAAAGTGGTAGCCTCGAACAATGGGAAAATCCCATAGGAAAATATTCACGGTCGAATATAAAAAGTAGTATCCACTGCCACCAGCCAAAACTCGATCAGGGGGACGGAGACATGCCCACTCGAACAACAGACCCTGCGGCAATTGAATTGCCCCGACCAGTACGTCCACAATATGATGGTTTGGACTGGTTTCTGTTCATAATGTGGGACTAGTAAAGCCAATGGTGACTTTACATTCCCTGAAAGACAGTAGTCAGTCCCAGGGTATGGAGTCTATGTTTGGGGGTCACTATGACACCCCTGGGTTACTGCACTGAGGGTGCTGTGTAACCCATCTTCCAAAAACACATGAGGCCTTATGGAGTAAAAGACCCCATAAAACACATTACAAAGTAAAAGGATATCTCAAATCATGTCTAAGAGTGGGAGAAAAAGAATCTCACTCTTAGCAGGAGAAAAAAATAAACCCCAAAAATCCAGCAAAGCTGCTGGGGGACTCACTAGGTTTGGGAAATTAGCCTTTACAGAGAATTCTCCCCAACAAGGGGATTGCGAAATGAATGTACCTCTACTATATTCTCGGTAGCCCCCATAAATATCTTGAGTCGAGACTTCATGACAAAGTTGAACATGACAATCTCGTTCACGGAGGAGGGCATAGTATGTTCCACTCCAGGAATGCACTATTCAAATGTATGCAAAATGGTTAGAGCATACTCAGGACACGTAGCCATGAGGGCTATGCCATTAGTGCCAGAGATCTTCCCATATGGCAGGATTACCAGGCCTTGCATACAGAATCATGACAACGCCCTGTCGAGTTTTTATTCAGACCAAGAATACCAATGCACGAGGAGAAGGGACAAGTATTTCACTTGATGATACATACAGCTGCAATACGAGGGAAAGTGGTCTTGGTTGACTGTTACGATGACGAGGGCAGACAATGGTGCGCGATAATTGCCATTGAAGAAGGATATCCAGTGACTGACGTCACGGATGGCTATCTGTAAAGAACAAGCAGAAATGGGAGACGATGGTGGAAGTGAGTCTCACCTTTTGGGTAAAGATGATTAAAAGAGAAGTACCTCAGAAAATGATGTTGGTACTAAAACATCCTGAATATTTTGATGACAACATATCCAAGGTACCCGTCTCAGTGTGTACTACAGGACCCCATGACGTGGGTCTCTTGAATGGGGTTGGAGAACTAAGCATTAAACTGAAACCAGGAGCAATTCTACCCAGAGCCCGACAATATCCCATTTCCAGAGAGGCAGATGAGGGGATTTTCAAGACAATTTCTGCCATGATGGACCAGGGCATCTTAGTGACGTCACAGTCACCGTGTAATACGTCAGTGTATCCTGTGAAAAAAAGTAAAGGGGTGTCATGGAGGACCTAAGGCCAATAAACTATATTGTTGAGAATGAGTTCTCTATAGTCCCTAACCAGTGTACAATCCTATGTAATATACCTGTTGAGGCAAAATATTTCACGGTGATTGACTTGGAAAAAAGCATTTTTCTCAATCCTGTTGCACCGAGACTCACAAGATCTGACATCATTCACGTTCAGACAGATGCGTCTGAAAAACACGAGGCTGCCACTGTGATTGTCCTATTTTCAACAGAGTCCTGCAGATGGACTTAAGCAATATCGCATTAAAAAGGGTAATCCTGCAGTATGTGGATGACATCTTAATCTGCAGCACAACAGAAGAGCAATGCAGGTACGATTCTGTTCAGCTACTGACTATACTGGCTGAGAAAGGATATAAGGTTGACAAGGAAAAGTTACAATACTGTCAACAAGAAGTGCTGTACATAGGCCAGCTGATCTCACATGAAGGAAAGAAAGTGACCCCAGAAAGGGCTGAAGCCATATTGAACACAGCTAAGCCGCACACGATAAAGCAGATGCAGAGCTTTTTAGGCCTATGCAACTATGTCAGGGCATGGGTCTTCGACTATAGCTCTTACACCAAGCCTTTACTTCAGGCTCTAAAGAAGGCCCAAACGACGAAAGAAAAGATCGAATGGTCTGAGGCCATGGAGAAAGGGTTTGTTGAACTCAAAAGAGCTATTTGCACAGCTCCAGTTCTAGGGATCCCCAATTATGCAGAGGAATTTTGCCTGTTTTCACACACAAATGGCAGCGTCGGGACGGCAGTACTCGATCAAAGAACCTCGTTGGGGTACAAGCCCTTGGTTTATTACAGCGGGAATCTGGACCCAGTAATGAGAGGCCACTTCCCATGCGAACAAAGTTTAGCTGCCGCAGCGTTCGCCATACAGGAAAAGACAATCATTGTAATGGGATGCTCAATGACATTGTACATCGAGCACTCATTTGCTAGTTTAGAGAAAACGAAAGGCACATTGACATCAGAGAGAGCTTCTGTTTATGAAGTGACCATATTGAATCCCTCAATAAAATTAGTTCGATGTAAAATAGTGAACCCAGCCATATTCATAGCAGAGCCAGTCACTGACAGGGAGCCCAAACATGACTGCAAATTATGAAGAATTCTATGATGAAATCCCCATGGTGAAAGAAAATGCCTTGGCAGGTGGAGAGATTGTCTTTATTGACGGGTCTTCAAGGATTGATCAAAATGACCGACAAAGATATACAGGCGTCGCTGTAATCAAACACATAGCAAATGGGGATTTCCGTGTACTTATTAGTGCGCGAATACCACCCCATTACTCAGCACAGGCTGCAGAATTATTGGCGCTGATACTCGCCATTGAGAATCACGCAGACCAGGAAGTAATGGTGTACAGTGACTCCGCCTATATGACGTCAACAGTACACGCAGGCTTAGCGTGCTGGAAAAGGTGGGGCTACCTCCGTACAGACGGCACGCCAGTGCAGCACGCCCTATTGGACAAGCTGATTAAAGCACTACAGCTCCCAGTGGGCATAGCGGTCACACTAAAGGGACAGATTTTATCTCACGAGGAAACCAAGCAGCAGACACGGAAGCCAAGCGTATGGCATCCAAAAGTGAGACGATTATGGAAGTGGAAGTCGCCTGTACCAATGAAAGAATGATGGTTGCGCAAACACCTGAAGCCTATAATAGCCTTGGGCAAAAGCAGCTAATGGAACTGCAAGGGGAGGCACCACAGGAAGAGAAAAAGCTCTGGAAATGTCGAGGGTGTTCTTTAAACCCCTCTGACAGCTTGTGGCGACAAGACAGCACTGGTAAACCAGTAATTCCTGTAGCCTTATTTAAAAAGGAGAATCTAGCAGCAACGCCCGCGGAAGACTGGTCCATACCGAATTTAGCTGAGCATGTTGCATTCTTTATGGTGAACTGCATAATCTGCCAGCAATTCACTGCTGGGCACACTAAAAGTAATGAGCCGTCATCCCTAGGCCAAATGGGCCTTTTCGGCACTTGCATGTCGATTACGTCGACATGCTTCAAGTATGTAACGGGTACAGATACTTAATTGTTGTGGTGTGTCCATTCTCTAGATGCATAGAGGCAGGTCCATGTCACACACCCAAACTCTACCTGTGCAGCCAGATTTTTAGTGAGGGAAGTGTTCCCAAGGTGGGTGTATGCGAAGACATGAGATCAGATAATGGCCCTCAACTTGTTAATACAATATTTGAACAGATTAGCTTACTGCTTGGTATAAAGCACAAGTTCTCGTCGGCTTATCATCCGCAAGGCAATGGAATATGTGAGAAGCTCAACGGCTTGTTGAAGGAGAGAAAAGCCAAGGTGAAGCTTACTCTAAGGAAGGGATGGTTGCACTGCCTTCCAATGGCACTGTATGCACTTTGAAACCAAACAGGCTTCGACCATATTACGCCACACGAGATGGCCACAGGAAGAAGAATGAGAACTCCCCCGACACCCCGAGATAGAGTTGGACGTGATGCGCAGTCAACAGGAGAGGTTTTAGGGTCTGAAATGCAAAATTACCTGAACTGCATGACATCTTGCCTTACTGTAATTTCATACGCGCTGCAGCGAATACAAAAAGGGTACAGCACAGAACACAGAAGGAGACACTGCATCAGACTCAGTTCAAGGTCTACGTGTACCACTCATCTTCCCTGGAGATGCCGTCCTTGTGAAAAACCATACAAGGAAAAGGTGGGACGAGCCAAGATTCAACAGTCCTTTTATCGTAGAGGACTGCACTCCGTCCGCTGTAAAGCTACATGGCAGGAGAGCGTGGATTTTTCTCGGTGATATCAAACCCTACATCGGGGAAGGCCCCCTACCTGCACCCCAACGAGAGGAATCGACGAGCGACAGGGAAGAACCACAGCACGTGCAGACGCGATCAATGACGAGGAAGGAGTACGCATAACCAGCAAAGTAAAGACAAAGAACTTTTTGCAAATTGTGGCTCAAATTGGACACTTCCTCTAAGCAAAAAAGGGGATAAGGCCATAAAAAATGGACACAATATAATCTTCGGACTGAGGCACACTTGAGCCTCTACAAGATAAGGATATGCCAAATTTTGACCGGGGACACTTACATTGGAATCAAATACAGTATCCCGACTTGTTCCACACCGGAACTCTATTTGGAATCACTTATTGTGTCCCACAGTAGAGACATCACAAAGGACCTAGTCACCTATTTCGACTTAGTACTGAGGTCACACCAGTCACTGGTAGGGAGGCTTACCAGTGTCACAGACCTTTTACAAGATCCTGAAAACGAAAAGACAATAAGACAACTCCTCACTGTCATTGCCGAACAACTTATCCTATTCCCTGAGTACAGTGAGAAAGAATCAAATGTTCCCAACACAGGCGGAAATAAATGAGCTTGTGAACACACTGTTCTTTCGCATAATCAAATACTGTCCAACTCTTATTGGAAGAACAACAGACACCCGCATTTCTTCAAGACCCAGCAAACGCTGAACATTTCAGCCATCTGAATTCTAGTCGCACTCCACACGACCGGACAGTGCAGACATTGTTTACATCAAGGAAAAAACATACAATCCTGAACCCAGCAAGACAGGACAGATGTCCCCATCACCAGAAGACAGCAGATTGGCACACAATGACCTCTTTCGCCTAGTCACTGACTTTCCAGAGCTAGTGGGGAGACCCATCGATTTTGATGTCCTCACATTCATCAGAGATCCGGCTAATGTTGCACAGATGGGAATGCTAATGCACGGAATCATACTCCAAGCGGAACTTTCCAACCATCAGAGAGGCTATCTGAGGAGAATCTAAGAAAGCCTTCTGCTGAGGGATGGATCGAGGGAGCAGAGTCAAGAACTTCATCTGTTATATTTATTGTCATTCTTTCCCTATTTCTTCATACTTATCAGTGTCCAATATGTCCTCAGCACTGAAGCAGATTCGAGGAGTGGAGTGGACTGGGAGCTTACTTACTTTGAACATGCATAGTAAAGGAACTCACTGAAGCGTTATTCTATTTGATTTTTCCTCCCATGGTCTAGCAAAGGAACTGCATCCTGAAATAAGAGACAATTTGTCATTCACAAGAAAGGGGACACTTTTGAAGCACCTGACACTCTTAAACACAGAACTCAGAAGACAATATTGGGTGAGGGAAGTATAACAGTGAGATTTGTTGAATGATTAAGATGGGGGTCCAGAGCAGCAACCTGGTCCTCCCACAAGCAGAGAGGCACCCCCGCTTCTCTGGAAGGAAATGCTGTCGCCTAACGTATAGAACCATAATGTACTTGTGCATCATATTTATCATTTTACTGTCATTAACGATCAGTACTGCATTCTTTATTGGTGCACGAAGCGTTCCAATTTCAGTGCACCCACCGGATGATACATGTATGAAACCCACAAAAGCACCCAGACCTTATATAATCATTCCAGTCCCTAGGAGGTAACGAATGAAAAGAAAAGCCGGAGACAGGGTCGGCACGAGATGAATGAATGAAGTGAAATCACTGACAACTACATGCACACAAACATTGAATGCACATGAAACGGGCCTAGTGTCAATGACTGCAGAACCACGAACCAAAGCAGTAGAGAAGAGACTGCCTGCCATAAAAACCTTCACAACAGATATTGTAAGAAAACAAGAAGAATTAAGAGAAAAGCCAACAGAAGCAGTCATATTAGAAACTCTTGAGAAAACAAAAGCCAACTCGGAGAAACTCTCTGCACAGACACAACTGATAGTAGACTCATTATTCCCATACACAGCCAGAGCGAGAAAGCTACAAGAGGAAATGAACAAAACCACAGAGACTGTATTGCCAAGCACACATGTCCTAACACAAGGGACAAGTACCAGTACTATAATATAGCCATATACCGGACCGGCGTCAGGTTGGCATGGGCATTTGCACGCAATAGAGAAAAGATGCACAAGGACCAGGATAGAGCTGCTAGACTCCTGTCCACTCAAATGGCGCAGATGAGGAAACCTGCATCATGAACCAGGATACCTGAGAATCCTCCAGCAAGAAAAAGCCATATTGATGCATTCAGGGATGTCTTCATAGCCAACTACAGGAAAACATTAAGAATCAAAAGAAGTATGCATGGAGATGACAATGAACTAAACAACTACCTGGATAGCACAGCACATCTGGGAAACAACATTTGGTACAGGCACATGAAGGAGGTTGGGAGATGAAATTCTGGAGGAGAATGCTTTGTTTGTGCACTCCTACCGTACAGCATGGGGAAGTCCAAGATCTTCGTAGCTGTAGAAATTGATGTCCCCACAGCACACTGTCTCTCACACGTAGCAATGTGCAAGACGAGAGGCCAGTTCATGGGAAGTGATGCCTCATTGATCTGGGCAACTGAAAGAGCTTATCCCGATGAAGATGATTATGTCCAGCACATTAAGACGAGAAATAGAGCTCATACTAGGAATCATGTGATCAGGTACGAGAAACCTGAAGTTAAAGGAGCAGGAATAAGATGGGGAGTAAACCCGAGACTAAATGTCCAAGGGAAAACGCCAGAAGAGGCCAAATGCAGATTTGGGGATCAGTACTCTCACCAAACGGATGGGAGCAAGGAGTAGTGATATGCCGAGCATGGATGGTTCTTGGAGCCTGCAAGGAAGCAATTGAGAATTCACAAAGACTGTGCAAACCAGTATGGCAATAACTTGCAAAGCTGCCGACATGGGTCGAAGACAGAGGAGGACCCCTGCAGATAGTGCCGCTAGAAAGCCCGAAATTGTGCTTCAGGAACAATGGCACAAGGAAGATGGGAGAGAATCAGAACTGTAGACGAATCTTTGACGCTCCAGGAATGGTACACGGAACCGCAGTAATTATGGATCATTATTGGGCATGCGGACCCAAGACATACTTCAGACTGCCGAAAAACTAGGGAGGCATATGCACTATAGTAAATGTCCACGTTCCAGCACTGGTGATCCCAAAAAGCGACCTGAACATTTACAGTTTCCCGAAAGCAGACGCTCATCAGAGAAGGAAGAGATCTGTGGAACTGATAACTCAAATAAAGAGAGAAAATTACTTCTATGCCAAATCGGAAGAAGCATTCCACGCAATCCCATATGAGCATAGACTGTTCAGTCTCACCTCATCAGTGTTCACGACGCTCTTCGTGCCACAAATCCAAGTTGGAGTAAACACTAAATGGTCGCAGATAACCAGATGGAAATTGCTGCAGACAATCAACAAGACCATAAAAGGATTAAATGCGATTAAGGAAGAGTTAAGAGCAATCCGACTGATGACTCTACAGAACAGATATGTCCTTGACATGATCACAGCTATGGATGGAGGAGTTTGTGCAAAAATTGGAGTATCATGTTGCACATTTATACATTCTCACAACGAAGAAAATTGAACTTTAACAGAAGCCATAGGAATGCTGACAAAGCTACAGAATCAGATGATCAATGAAACCAACGAAGTTAGGACTTCTACAAGAGTGATGTTAGAAGGAAGGGCTTAGACTTTATCCAATCCCCTAATTCCGTTACCATATACAGATATAGTACCTATATTAAAGATACCTTTTCCAAACCAATAGAATTGCATGTTAACTTTTAAGTGTTACACATCAATTATGACGAGTTTTGAGTATACATGTTCTTGTTTGAATGAAGTTCAGAGAGTCGAAGCGAGACGAACTATCGCATCACTGTCGATTTCCATGACTCCCAGTTTTCTGTACTTGTCATTAAACGGACTCCCTTTGCCAAACCATTGAGTTGTCCTTATTGATTGATGTTGGAGTAGAGCACCTGCACCCCCATCCATCTCAAAGGTGCAGCTATCTTGTCTTAAAGTACTCTGGAGCAAACCCCGACTATGGGCCGGCCGGGTGTCTCCCCAGTACAGCATAATATTGCGGCTCCACAAGATCCCTCAAGTCCTCAGTTCATGGTGATCACTCTCAATGGCAGCATAGTTAAACGAAATTTGGATAAAAGAACCAGAGGGCACATTTTGTACCCAATCAGAGCTTTAAGGGACTAAAAAGGATTTGTTTGGCGTAATTGGGCTTGTGTAATTTGTGCACCTTCTCCCTGTGACCTACGAACTTCAAGAAAATGCTCCCATGACATAGTTTTTAAATTGCTCTCAAGCCAAAACTGATTTGTTAACCAGTTCTCAAGATCAATTCAATGGGACATAACATTCTGAATGAAGTCCCTCAAGATGGTTCAGGTTAAGACTGCTTTGGGATTCAACCATATACTACATATATACTGATGTATGGGATAGTCGGCTCTTCATGCACTTCAGAAACATCAGTGGATGAAGAAATAAGTGTCTGTTCAACCAAAGGGTGGTTGGGGGGGCGGGTCATGAAATAGTCTGGTACATTTGTTAATTCAGCAAAATAGGATAAAAAGTCAAGAGATTCAACGTAGTGGCTCATAAGTATTTGGCTGGCAGCAAAACAAATTAAGAAGCACCGGAGTGGGAGCCCAGAGTCGGGTCAATTCTTAGACAGCCTGTTTTAAGGGAGTCCTGAATTTCTTTGTTCGGGTAAATTAAAGTTCAAGGCATCTGCATTCAAACCTGAAGTCACATCTGAGACAAAGAGAATACCCATGCTATGGCAGAGCATCCCCCAATGACTGGGTGGCCACCAAAGCTTTGAAAGAATCCAACCTTTTGATTGTAAGTCGAGTTACCCCCTCAGCTTTCAAACTCCCATATAACCCAGAAGCTTGTAGCCACACTTTATTGAATCTGGGTAAGTCGATGCTGACCCAAAGAGGAATGATGAGGTAGTTCTGTTGGTTCCTGATCTCTTGCAAGAGCTGTTCTGTTGGCATTGTTGAACCAGAATCTATGGCCACTGGACTATCACTGATCAGAGTACCAAACATGCCATTCCTTCCCTTAACCTGCCACACCACTGAGGACTACATGCTCCAGTAAGCTTTGCCAACTCATTCCTGTGTGGACCCAACACGAAGAAGCCGAAACAAGACCAAAAGCACCATCAATCAATATAGCCAGAGACCTGTGGTTACAATCTGAAGAAATGAACAGCTACAAGGCAGAAGAAGCCCTAAAGCAATGTCAGGACCACAGGAAGCTTAACTCTTACATTTACTACCTCTGCTGGACAGGCTACATCTACAAACACAAGCAGTGCATTTTCAATGAACCGGACAGCTTCAGCATGCACTAGCTCAAAATATAGTTCCTATCAGCAGAGCAGCATCACCAGTGTGGTTGCACCTGATCCATTTTGGGCAGACCTAACTGCCACCATTGACCGGTCACCTTGCAAGAAACCCTGGGGCAGCACAAGGAGTCCGAAGTTTCCATGGATACCAGACAGAAAGTTTCTGAATAAGGTCTTCGTAAGCAATTGCCTAATCTTTAGCACTGCACCTACACAAACTATTATGGGCATCAGAACCTATTTCACCATTTCTTAAAAGAAACAGTCTGGCTTGAGACAAAATAAGTCTTACTGTACCTTGGGATCTGAAAGTGAAAACTGGGGCCCCAAGATCCTGCTTGACCTGCGACTTTGTAGTAGATCCAAAACATCTATTAATATCTTGCAAGCTGCATTAATCCCTTACCTTAAAGAAGATTGAAAAAATGTTTTTAATACCTCAGCATGGACATTTATATTGAGTTACCCTGTAAAATGCTCCCACCCGCTCCTGTCCTAAGAGTTGGCCTTGATTGCTCAACCACAACCATATCACCAGGCTAGCCAAAGAAAGCTGAAGAATTGTAAGTTTGCCTACGGTTAGGACAGCACCTTCCACATTCTAAACAGAAGGTTCTGCTTCGTGTCACCCTGTGATCTCCAGCAATGCATGGACCGACAAGTTCAGGTTTGTTTTGGGGCTCTACGATATCGCACAGAACTTTGCCAAGGAATTCAGGGCCTCCTATTCTTCAGATCAAGATATTGGGGTGTTTGTCCAACCCAGAGGTCTGGTCCTGGATGTAGTAGTGATGGAGGTCTGGGTTTTCTTCCAACATAATGGCTTTCTTCTGATCGTTCGATATAGCATTGCAGAAGTCAGTCTTTGTGGAGAGGGATGCGGGTGTAAGGCCCTATCTAGACCCACACATTCAGCAACAAGACTGGAGTGTGCAGTTTCTGGAGGGACCAACTCCCTTCAAAGCCCTTTCGGTTAATTACTCCTAAAATGGTATGGACTGATCAAATCCTCTTTTTGTCATCTCCTGTGGCCTGGAGTACCCTCCTCCGAGTGAAAGCTTGAGACTATAGAGTTCAGTTTTCTGCCTTGGATACTCTGGACGGTTTGGGTTTCCAATGTAAACACGCAAACAAACTTGGAAGGTAGAAAAGAAATTTGAAATTCTAAGAGTACAGATTAAATTATTAATTTTCCATCACCACAAACAATTTACAGCAAGACAGAAAAGCAAGGCTCAATCGGTGTATAATTAGGATACATACAGAACAGGGAACGGTTTAAAAAGCAATAATTTACTGGCGGAAACCAGGATCGTTTCTGAGAGGGAAGACGAGAAAGGGAGGGATAACTTGGGAGAGAAAACATGATTATTGTATAAGCTGTGTCAGAAGGGAGTAGTTTCTTACCTGTAATTCCATTTCTCCAGCGTTGGTATCTTTCATGGATTCACATGCAGTGAATATTCCGTCATCAGGCTGGGAACCTCGGTCACTTTAACCTAGCGTTTTCCCTATGGAAAACGTTGACACTTTAGTGTCCTATCAACGTCCTTTTTGGGTGCTTTAGTCCCCACCAATAGGACGTAGACTATAAATAGTCATGCCCCTGCGGCTTCCCTTATGATTTTAACCTCCAAAGTAGGAGGGAACCCGAACCAGGTTTGCCTGCAGGGGAGGCCAGAGGGCACATGTAAATCCATGAAAGATACCAACGCTGGAGAAATGGAATTACAGGTAAGAAACTACTCCCTTCTCCAGCATTGGATCTTTCATGGATTCACATGCTGTGAATAGATTACATAGCAGTACCAATCATGCATGGCGGAGTGCAAAGGCAAACCAATACAGAAACAGAATCACATACATGAGACAAATAAACCCATCCAGTGATCAAGTTCAAAAATAAACACCCCGAAGCTGCGGGACATACCTTATTGAAATAGGCGTTGCAGGACCGCCCGTGCCACCTGTGCATCATCCCCATGCTGCTGCCACAGACAGTAATGGCGGGTAAAGGTATGCAGCACCGCCCAGGAAGCTGCCTGGCAAATGTCCACCAGCAGAATCCCCGACCATAATGCCACAGACTAAGCCGTAGACCTCGTTGAGTGCGCCTTCGGAGTCCTTCCCAAAGGCTTTCCAGCTTTAGGGTGGCAGAATAAATAGCAGATGACACCCAGCGAGAAAGTCCTTGCTTGGATATTGCCTGTCCCTTGAAGGACGGCCCATAAGCCACAAATAGCTGTTTAGATTTTCTGAAATCATGAGTACGATTCAAATAAAACTTCAACGCCCTCTTTACGTCCAGCGAATGCAGCGCCCGTTCTGCAGGCGTGGATGCTGCAGCAAAAAACGAGCGCAAAACAATAGAAGAGAGTTTGTGAAATGTTGTTGGCACTTTAGGGATAAAATGCGGATTGGTGGCCAACACAACCTTGTCCTTCAAGAACCTCAAATATGGGGATCCACAACCAATGCTTGCAACTCGGATATCCTTCTGGCCGAAGTAATGGCCACCAGAAAAGCCATCTTCCACAACAAAAACTGCATTGAGTCATCGACAGCGGCTCAAAAGGAGGCCTCATCACACCCGAAAGCACCACATTAAGGCTCCACACCAGCGCAAACTTCTTGACCGGAGGAAAAGTACGAAACAACCCCTTCAAGAAATGCTTGATTAGGCGATCACTAAACAGAGGAGCCGCATGTCGCCTCCGAGTAAATCTAGAAATCGCTGCCAAGTGTACCTTTATGGAGGATAACGCCAGGCTCCTTTCTGCCAACTGCAACAGGTAGGGGAGAACTTGTTCAGGGGAAATGTTCAAAGTGTCCACCCCCGGCTGGCCCTTACAACACACACAAAACCTTTTCCATTTACATGTGTAGGAGACATTCGTGGACGGTGCTCTGGCTGCCGCCAAAATTTGGTGACAGTCACTGGAAAGCCTTAGCAGGCCAAACTAAGTAGTCAGGAGCCAAGCCATCAGGCTGAGAGATCACAGATTGTGGTGCCACACAGCGCCCTTGTCTTGAGACCGAAGGTCCGGCGTCGGTTCCTCTGCCAGCAACAGGTGAAGAGGATCCGAGAACCACAGCTACCTGGCCCAGAACGGAGCCACCAGAATCACATGGCATGGGTATCTCCGAATCCACTGGCGCGTCCGTCGGATGAGTGGAAAAGGAGGAAATGCATACGCGAATTGGCCCGTCCACAGGAACGAGAACACATCCACCAGCGACTTGGGGTGAGCCCACCTGCTGGCAAACTCTCTGCACTTTTGTTCTCCAACGTGGCAAAGAGATCCAACAGAGGATGACCCCACTTCCTGAAGATCATAAGACACCTGTTGCTCCATCAGCTGCCATTCGTGTAGCTGACCTATATCCCTGCTGAGCGCATCTGCCTGCACATTAAACACTCCCGGCAGATGAAGCCACAATGCCAATGTGGTGCAACAGAGCCCAATGCCAAAGTTCCTGTGCTTCCTTTGACAGCACCCTGGAATACGTGCGCCCCGGTTTCCAGAGATAAAACATTGTGGTGGTATTGTCTGCCAACACCCTCACCACGAACCGCGTATGCGCGGCAGAACCGATTTGAGGGCCCAATGAACCGCTCTCAACTCGAGCACATTTATGTGGAACCGAGACTCTACCCGAGACCACAGGCCATGAACTTGTGAGCTGCTGAGATGCACCCCCCATCCCATCTGAGAGGCATCCACCACAATCGTAAAGTGGAACTCCGGCTCCAGCAACGGAATGCCCCGAACCAGATTGTCCGAGCACTGCCACCAGCGAAGAACTTCCACCAGAGCACCGTTGATCACCAACCTGTCTGACCAGGAGCCGCGACTGAGTCCACCGGTCTGAGAGGAACTCTTGCACCAGCCGCATGAAGAGACGACAGTTCGGCAACAGCGGAATGCACGACGCCATGACCCCCCCAGCAGCGACATGTAGGTCCGGACCGACACCCTTGCGCCACTCTTCCACGCTGCTGCCCTTTGCAGGAGCTTCAAGACACTCTCGCCCGAGGGTTTCACAAGTCACAGTTGAGTCCGAAACTCCACCCCCAGAAACACTAAGTCCTTGGAAGGCGACAGAAAGAATTTCTCAAAGTTTATGGCAAAGCCTAGTCGTTGCAACAGCTGCATAGTAGCCCTGAGACTTTCCTGCGCCTCGCCTGGCGACGAACCTCGCACCAGCCAGTCGTCCAGGTACGGGTATACGTGATGACCCTCCCGTCGGAGCCACGCTGCCACTAACGCCAAACATTTAGTAAACGTCCTGGGGGATGACTTTAAACCAAACATGAGTACCCGAAACTGGTAATGATCTTCTCCTACGACAAACCGCAGAAGCTTGCGGTGCAGTCGACGCATGGGAATGTGGAAGTAAGCGTCCTGTAAATCCAAAGACACTAGAAACTCTTTCGGCTGTACCAACCGGATGACTTCCTGAAGAGTGAGCATCTTGAACTTCAGGGGTTGCAGAGTCTTGTTCAACACCCGAAGATCCAGTATGGGCAGCCACTTGCCGTTGGGTTTCTTCATTACAAAGTAGCGGGAATAAACCCCTTGTCCTCTCTCCGCTACCGGAACCAACTCTATAGCCCCTTTCTGTAGCATAAACACGACCTGCTGCCGCAGGACCTCAAGGTGTGGTTATAAGGCAGACACCGGCGGGATGGAAACCGGGGAACACTTGAACTCCAGAGAGTGGCCCAGACGGACCGTGTCCAACACCCAACGATCCAACGTAATCTTGCACCACTCGTCCACGTGCATCGCCACCCAACCCCCCAGTACATTGTCCTGAAGGCAGTCATTGCTTTGGTTTAGCCTGCCTCCCCTTAGAGGAGGAGGGCTGCGTACCCCTTTTCCGTTGGGCCTGAAAGTCCCAACTCTTTTGTGCCGACTGCACCGATTTCCAAAACCCCTGGGAGGAATAACCTGACCGACCGTAACCCCGGACTCTAGTGGAAGCAAACTGGGCATTACCCGCAGCCCCCCGAAACGGGCGAAAGGAGCGAAAAGAGCACCCACTCTGTAAAGCCCCCAATGACTTGGCAGTCTCAGTGTCTTCCTTCATTTGTTTCTTTGAGGGCCTCAGCAATTTTCTCGCCAAACAATTGCTCCCCTTCACAGGGGCATGTCGATAACCTTATAATGCACCTCCGGGCGAAAATCTGTGCACTTAAGCCAGGCTTGGCGACGCAGTATTACCCCCATTGTTAATCTGCTTAAAACCGGACTCTGCTAGGTCAACAGCAATATTAATACTGTGATTGGAAGCTTCCTCCCCTTCACGCACCAAGAGCATGGCGGTCTTGCAGTGTTCCTCTGGAAGATGTTCCCTAATAGTTGCTAGCCGATGCCACATCTCATGATCATAGTGTGCCACTTTCACCAACGTCGCCCCAACAGTCGAAACCTTTTTTCCCGAAGGCATCCTGTCTCCTGGCTTCACTGTCCGGAGGAGTAACACATTTGCGCTGACTCCAGGCCTTATGGCTGGTCGCCGTCGACACCACCGACTCAGGAGTGGGCTGCGACACTAAGCACTTTGGGGTAAATTCCGGGGCCTTTGATCTTTTTCGCCAGTCCACCTTTGACAGCTGGTTCCAAAAAGGGATGCCGCATCGTGCGCAGGCCTTCCTGCCACACGTGGTCCAGAATAGGCATGGAGAATACAGCCTTCTGTCTCTTGCCCATGTGATCGAACAGGAAGCACTCCTTGCGCTCTTCCTCAAGTGTCAGCCCAAATTCCACACATTGTGGAACGCCCCAACGTCATCAGGAGGGGAAGGCTGTGACGGACTCAGAGTAGATTAACTGAAAGAGGAAAATAAGTTAATCGTGAGAGACCTCCACTCTCAGACAGAATTTGATGAAGAGCTCTAGAAATTCCATATAACAAAACAAAGGGATGACCTGGCTGAAAACAGGGGCACCCTAAATAAAGAGAAAGATGCCCTAGGCCAGGAAATGAGCAAGCTAAAAACCGAGTTAGAGGGAAAAATATGATGGGCTCCACCAGCAAGTGGCAGCGCAAGAGCGGATCATTGATACCAGTAAGGCCTTGATAGATGAACAAAAGGTTCAGATCTTAGCTTTTCTTTTTCAGCCCCTATTTCTTGGTAATAAGCAAACAAGATTGGAGAAAGAGGGTGCTAGACTAATTCCTAACTGGAGGGACCCTGAATAGGTAGAGGGGGACAGGGCAACCCCTGATCATAGCATAAGGCCTCTGTACTCAGGGACTCAAACCCATTCAATACCATGAACACTGCCCACTTCAGGTCTACTGGCTCACATGAGCCGGGAGCCATGGGGCAGCAGAATTCGATAGGTTTGGTAAGATGGGTTGACAGATCAGCGCCTCCCCAGAAAATGATAGACCGGCGTCCCTGTACAGATACACAAATATTAGGGCTGATATCTCTGACAAGGAAGACTCCTATGAGGGGAGGGTCAGGGAATCCGATCCACTGAAATACTGCCTTCCAAGGGACCAGTTGGTTACATTTCATGGGGAACTAAAGGAAATAAGGCCCAAAAAGGGCATACTAAAGACCTCTACCCAGTTAGGGCATTGGGGGGATACTTCACCAACCCTGGGAGCAGGGAAGAGTCAGAGCACTCTTCCGAGCACCACAGGAGTAGAGAAACTAGGCCCCAACATTCTGGGAGCCATTCTCAAGCTCAGAGTCCGGGAGTGCCAAGAGGATCAAGAAGGGACCTCCAGTAGCAGCGCCTCTAAGTCTGAGGGCGAGTGGACTCGGGTGACAAAGAAGGCAAACAAACTTGAGAGCTATGAACAAAGATCCCATTAGGCAGATTAAGGCCATTAGGAGTGTCATAACTCCATATCATAAAAATGTGAAGTATTCTGTTTGGCAACACCTAGAACTATATGAGCAAATGATGGATACTTTTCATATGAAGGATAGCCAGAATTGCATAGAGTATGTAAAATGGACCTCCTCCCCGACAATTACAGTTTCTTTGCAGGACTGGAGGACCAGAACCACTCCAGACGGTCCACCTACAGGGCGGCCACTTTGAAAATAAAATCTGTTCACAGAAACCCCCAAGAGGCCCGCAAGGCGGCCTACAATCTGTAGTGCGGGGAAGATCAGGCCCCCCAAGAATGTGTGCAGGAGCTCAAACACGCCTTTGCACAGATCACCAGGAGGGTGCGCACAGATAATCGGGAGTTCATCACCATCTTCTTTCATGCTCTCCCAAAATATATAATGACCCAGCTGGTGAGGGACTTTCATGAGAAAAGATCGCTGCACTGGGTCAGAGCAGATGACCCGCATTTATGAGGTACAAAAACCTGCAGATAACAAAAATCCAAACAAAACCCCCAAACCAGCCAACTCCCCTGCTGCAGCTAAGGTGGTGGAGGTGAAGGTTGACCCCATTTTAGATCTGGAGATGGGGGGGGGGGGCTACAAATATACTGGTACCAAATCAACCCAATCAAAGACCCAAAGGCACTTGGACCAATCCCAGATAGGTGGTAGTCAGGGAGGTAATCCCACAAATGGGACCCCTAACTCCCCTGATTACCATCAGCCCCTGATACAAGGGTAACAGACCCATCCTGGGGTATGTATGGACTCCCCCAGCCCAAGCGGGAGGGGGGATCCAACCAGGAAAGTACCACCCCAGGAAACTTCCCTCCTAACTTTCCCCAGGAAGGCAGTAATCCCCCAAATGCCAGGTTGAGTTTCTTTCCCTGGTACCCCCAAAACCCCAACCTGCAGGCCAACACTCCTTACTTTCCCCGCTTTCAGGAGCCCAGACAGCCCAATCCGAGAGAGGGGAGGCCAAGGGTGGAGGGTTACCAAAATTCTCAATACCCAGGGTACTATGGGAGAAGGGATAGTTACCCTTCCCGTGACTCACCTAGGGTTGACCAGAGACCCCCGTACCAGCCGGAACTGGTGTCACAACTGGAGCGCCAGGTCCAGAACCTATCCCAGGATCTGGGTCGCATGTTGAGGGCTCAACAGAACCCTTAGATGAACATGGTGGCTGGGAACCCCACAAACCAAGGGTCTGGTACCCCGGAACAATGACGGGGGAGCACCCAGACAACTCACCGGTTCCAGGAGGAGGCGGCATGGGGGGGGGAAGGGAGGTGTAAAGCCCTAGAGGAAGCTTCCCTGCAGGCTGTGGACACCCCCCCCCAGCCCCATATCGACCCAACCGATACACCTAAACACATACCACAAAAAGGTCGAACTTTTGGTAATTACAACTTTGGGTGGTGGGCGTTTTAGGTCTTTTGGTGGGGTTGGTAATTTTTATTTCGGACATTTTGTCCTATTCCGATCTTCATTTTAAATATAAACATCTGATCGTGCTAGGCGATTTCAATCTTAAACCCCCCCCCCCAGGGCCCCTGCTCTTGATGTTATCTTTTCTAGTTTTATGGGTTTGGATCTCCATCAGCATGTGCTAGGCCCTACCCATGACCTAGGGAATATGCTAGACGTTGTTCTGGCCAGAAAAACACTACTTGCCTTTCTATCGGCTGAGCCGGTTCTGTAGACTGATCAGTACATAGTGACCTGCTCACTTATGCCAATCCAACAGCAGCCTAAGACCTTGCCAGCTAGAGTCTGGAAATGGCTCTGGCGCTCGGCTAACCTTCAAACCCTGGTATCATCCATTAAATCTAAATGTGCAACTGATCCAGCCCCGTCATCACTTTTGGCTGCCTATCTTGTAGCAGCAGCAGATGAAGTGGCACCGACACAGCTTATACAAACTCGCAGACTTCCTTCTGAGCCATGGTTTTCAGAAGAGCTGAAGCTGGCTAGACTTCAGTTTAGACAAGTTCAACGCAAATGGCGTTGCAATTACGATCCACAGTTTAGGACCATATTCAATGTCAGTTCTATGGTCTTTTCGGCTGCAATTATTGCAGCAATAAAATCCTATTTTGTTTTGAAAATTGAAACATCATTGGGCCAAACTAAAACTTTATTTGCAGTGGTTAAGTCCTTATCCTCCTTGGCAAACTGCTCTCCTACAGTTAAGCCGACTCAGGAGCTGTGCGACCCCTTGTCTGTTTTTTATTCTCTGTGAATACTATATTGGCTGCCAGAGCCCTGGTCCCCAGCAACTTTTCCTCGGACACCGCTACTGACACTCCAGGCTGGCCCTCCTTCTGTTACGCTCACCTGGTCTCTGTTGAGGCGTTGGGGCACATTTGCAGCCCTCCCTGAACTTGAATCACCCCCTTCAGGCTTCTCCCTCAGTAGAAAAGCTGTGAGCGGTGGCATGTGGTGATAATGCTCCTGCGTGGAGATAAGAGTGTGTGAGTGCACCAATCTGTGATTGTTGTACCTCTCGAACCCTTCACCCCAAAGTACTGTTTCTGTGAGCATACGCCGGCCCATAAAACTCACCTGTGAATTATGGAAGATAAGCTCTCCGTCCTGCTACTTCTGGCAGGGGCGCGTCAAATGGGAACCAGTTCCTTCACTGATCCGTGATATGGATTAGTCCAGTCCAGCTGCGACTATGCTTCTACTTATGAATGGTAAGTCTTTCTTGAGCTCTTGTGATGCTGTTCTTTCGGTTTAATGTCTTTATATGTTGCTTCTATTTATGCCCGCAATAATGTCTCTCTTCCGTTTTCTTCCCTTAGATGGAAATGCAGCTGTGAGACGCGAGATGTAGATGGATGGGAGATGGATGCTACCGCAATGTTCGATTGCAGGTAAGTGATGGTCTAAGGAAAGCGCGAAGTATGGCGAAGCGCAACCTTAAACGGACAGTTTTTTCGATGTCTAACGTGGTCTTCGGCTTTTCTTTGCAGGCGCTGCTGTCGATGGAGCGTGTCGTGCTGCGGTGCCAAGATGAAGATTTCGGCGTTCCGGAAAGTTTAAAGATGAATACTTGGTTTGACGAAGAGATGTACAGGTAAGAACAGCTTCCCCCAGTTAGTAAGTATGCTGGCAGGAAGCAGGATGTCCAGGAAGCACTCCTAGTGAGTGAGCATGTGCGAAGCCAATCCATTCGCAGCCACACCCAAGAATACACTTGGGGCCGCTTAATGGATGGAATGTTCAAGGTTAATGCACCCTGCTTAATGGCTGGAATGTTCAAGGTTAATGCATTTGAATGCTATGTCCATAATAAAAGCTTTTTCGTTAAATGGATGTTCTCGTTTACTTTTGTTCATGAGCCTGGTGCCAAAGGCACCATGACAGTGTCCACCCAGGTCTCCTGTGCATGCGACCCCTGCATGCCTGTGCCCCTGACTTCATGACCATGACACCTTCCCCTTCTTTACCGAAGATTGTTCTTAAAGCTCTTCTTCAGGATAAATCAAGTGCCCCTTCTGTCGTGGAGCCACTAAGAGTCCTGAAGGCGATCACACACTATCTTATCAGGGTGATTATGGAGGCCGTTAATATCTCCTGCCAAACAGGGTTTATTCCTCTTGAGTTAAAGGTGGCAACAGTAATTCCACTTCTAAAAAAGCCCTCGCTGGATCCCTCTATACCGGCTAACTTCCAGCCTATTTCTCTTCTACCTGCTTTTATGAAACTTCTGGAAGCACTGGTTTCTCCTCTTTGGACTTCTTTCCTTGAGCTGTCTGACTGTCTTGACCCAGCCCAGTCTGGCTTTCTGCCAGGAAGGGGCACCGAGAGCATCCTGGTTTCTGTATAGGATGACATGGCCAGACTGGTGGTTGCGGGATGTGTCGGAGGACTGATATTATTAGATCTGTCGGCAGCCTTCGACACGGTTGACCATCCTACCCTGCTATCCGGCCGGGTCCATATCGACCAATGTACCTGTTGTCCTTGAGAGTCCATCATCCTCAGGGGGATCCCAAGAGGCGCTTCACACTTCCGATCTTCATCTTCACACCTATTGGGGAAGAGCAGAGACATAGCAAGATGATATTATTGCTTATCACTACTTCAATACTCATCGCTAAAGACATTATTAAAAATTCAAAGACTTCCCTTCAAGTGGATTGGTCACAGCCAGTCTGGATCGCCACTTTGCGGGCCAGTGAAGCAACTAGGCCCGCTCTAGGCGCCCCTGCTGAAGAAAGCAGGACGGAGAGCCCAGCATCACAAAGAACAGGTGCAACACCAGTATCCAGAACCCTATTCTCCGAGGCAGCTGGGGAAGACAGCCGACACCAGGGAGCCAAGTCGAAGGATGGCTCCAACCGTGCCCCAACGCCCCGCAGAGACCAGGTGAGCGTAACACTGTTGCAAAGCCGTGTAAATTGCCACATTTCGGGTTTTTCGTTCTGCTACATTCTGGGTTTCCATAGCTGCTCCCAGTGCACTCTGCGAATTGAAGTTCTACAAGACATGGAAAAGAACACTGGTCATAGACGATACTTAAAGGGATTGGGTGACAAAGCGGTACTGTTAATCACATTGATGGCACCCATGGGGGTAGGGATTAGTCACCACCCCCTGCTTGACTGGGCTAAATACCTGACCCGTCACAGCATTCCCCCCCCAAATAGTTTGCACTCAATTCTCAATAGTCCAATATAACCTCAGAGAAAGGTTCTTTATTTTGTCTAAACCTGGGGCAAGTCCTAAAGCATGAGAAGTCAAACTGAAAACGATCATGAGGAAGCCTTAACACTGCACTTTACCAAGGCCCAGTTGATTGTGAAGCTCTGTGCGTGTCTGCTTTCACTGGTCTATTGAGGTCTCGTTTCTGCAGATGTGTTAAGGCTCCCTAAGCCGGAGGAACAGGTTGGAAGCATCAAAGGACTCCCTGATCCCCCAGAAGCCTTGCTGCACATACGTGCGCAGATCAGTCACAGAGGTGGTGGGCCTAGGCAAGCCCAAAGTGCTGGTTCTGGTTAGCACCAAACACCAGTACAAAACCAAAGATCTGTCAAGATCTCTACCAGGGCAAGACTGGTTTGTCCTTTCTCTGAACAGTACTCATATCCAGTAGGCCTCCTGTCATCCTACTTGCCTAAAGAACTATCGTCGCCACCTTTATCATCGCCACTGGAACAGTCACTAACAAACCAGCGATCATGGCTGCTACAGGTGAACTTTGAGAGCCAGCGATTTCTCATTGCGAACACAGCCGACACAATTGAGTCCTAGCTCTAATTGTGACTCTCTAACATCGAGGGATACCACAACTGTAGGCCTGGATCCCTCATCCAAACAAAGAATGTTGTATCGCCAATGTATTCCTTTGAGGAACTAACCTCAAGCTGAGCAGGTATTTATCTAACCCCACAGTGTACAGATTACCGGATTAAGTATACACAGTATCCGCTGGACGTTGGCAGTCACCCTAACTGGTAAGGTCATGATACCAGAACAGTAAAATAGACTTACTTGCTTATACTTAACTGTAACCACCACAACAAATATAAACATTCCCAGGATATAGTCTATTTTCAAAACCTGTGTGATGCGACAAGTCATTGGAAAGACCATATATAAGACATGATAGGTGATCTTTTATTAATAATATTATAAAAAAAAGTCCCTCTAAAAATGTTCTCATTGGTTTAGTGCCCAGGCCACGTCTCTGGCTTGCCTACTCTGAGTGAGTGACCACGAAACCTACTCTTATTCAGGTATTCATACCGATCTCGTTCTCCTTTTCCAATGGCCAGAGCGACCAGCTTTTCCTTCTTTGCCTTTTCCGTGGCCAGAGCTTCAGCATTTCAGCTCTTTGGCCTGGACTTTGGTTTTTCTCTTTGTCCGAGTATCTGCCTTTACTTTGGCTGCCTTTTCACAGGGCACAGCATCTGCCGGTTGATGGGCCAGAGCTCTCTACTTCTCTCAGGAGAACGTGCCCCACTAACTTTCTCCTACTCTTGGTTTCCTCTTCCATATCATTCTGCTCAATGGGGTTTCCTTCTCTCCTACTTACCCTCTTACTCTTTGGGTTTTCTCATACACTCCACCTTCCTCCACTCACCGGGTTTTTGGTTTTCCTCCAACATCCTCTGCTCTTTGGTTTTGCAGTCAGTCTCCTCTGGTGGTCCCCCTCCTCCATGCAGCAGGTATTGTCTTTTGCTCCTCCTCTACGTCTCAAATATCGCAACTCGCCTGCTCTTGCCTCAAAAAACTCCCAATTCACTCTCTTTGGAGGTGGCCTATATAAGGACTTGAACTGAATAGCTTTTCCTTGAGTGGCTCGAACCGTAATGTGTCCCATCGGAGCATGCTCGCTGACAGGGGTAGTCCTAGTCTAGGATATTGATATATATATATATATATATATATAGCTCTGGCTGTCCACTGTACTCAACATGGTAGCTTGTATGTTATGAAGTCCTCTCACTGGACTGGACATTTTGAAACATTTTCCTCCAGTTTTGTGTTCTGTGCGAGTGTTCCTCCCACTGATTGGGGGTGTCGATATCAGGGGACTATATGACAGGGTTGCAGTTATAGGGAAAACATGTCTCCACTTCTCACTGTAGCCTGGGGAAGCAGTGGAGTAATCTGTGTCTGGTTACTGCATAGGGGAAGAGTTGCTTTTGGCCCTGCCACCTTGGGAGTGAAATAGGGGAGTAGTGCAAGCCACCCAGTACTCATCTCTTCATGGTAGGGAAGGTTGTCTAAGGGCTATTTAGGATTCACCCAGGTTTTCCTTTTATTCGATCAGTATTTCTTTCCGGGATCAGCTCCAGGTTTTACCTCTGTGAAAGATAGGGATTCAGGGAAGTGTAGTCCCTTTTTTGCTATACATGAGAAACCATGCTTTTTTGATCGCAAAATTACACACAATAATTAAGAAATCAGATTTGATGGGAAGCAGTCAAATTCTTACAATGGGGTGAGTTTGAAGGACATTCTGACCAGGGTGTGGAGGGGAGTAAATGAACAGCCATCAGGGACAATACCTAAAAGTGGGCATACATAGATTAAGAACAACCAACATTGGCCATTTTTAAGTGCAGATAGGCGATACGGTCAGCTGTGCTCAGAATGTGACCATGATGGGTGATGTGCTAGAGTGGAGATAAAGGAGGTGAAGGACAGAGGCAAGGGAAACTTTTAGCTAGAAGGCAGATGAGAGGTAGGTTAAGAGGGTAACTGAGTCGAGGAGGTACGCTTTTAGTATGGTTTTGAACAAATCTGTGTGAACCGTTTCTCAGATGTCCGCGGGGAGGAGAATTCCATGCAAGTAGAGCAAGAGAGATAGCAGAAGTGCAAGGAGCCACACGGGTAGGCGGAGGAAGAGCAGAGATTACGAGAAGGCTTGTAATGTTGGATAGAGGAGGATAGATACAGTGGTGCCTTACCAAGGATATATTTGTAAACCAGGAGAAGACATTTTAATCTGGCCCCGTTTTGCATCATCAGCCATTCAGCCTGTTGACGGTAGGAGGAAGTAGGTGTGAAGTGAGGGAGTTCAAAGTGTCCTGGTAGCAAAGTTAATGATCTTATCGAGAGGACATAAAGCATAGTTGGAGATCAAAGAGGATGCTGGCATAGTAGTCCAGCTTAGTGAAAACAAGAGTGGTTAAGAGATGCTTGGCAGTGTTGAAAGGAAGGCGGTACCCAATTTTCCTAATATCTAGGAGGTTGAGGCAAGCTGCTGTTCCAGTTTTGGATCTGAGAGTAGAGAAGGGTCATACAGGACGCTGAGGTTTCTAGCTGAAGAGTAGGAGAGAGTGTCAGGTAGCAACTGGGTAGGAAGGAGAGATCAGAACTTTTGGCAGGGACAAAGCACTTCTGTTTTGGTAGAGTTTATCATCAGAGAAAGTGAAGCCATCCAATATTTAATGGCAGAGAGACAGTTGGAAATTTTGATAGACGACTCAAAGGAGAGTTCTGGAAACGAGAAGATGATGATTTGGGTGTTGTATGCAAAGAGTTGGTACAAGAACCCAAAGGAAGAGATTAGTGCCCCAAGAGCAGAGGTTTAGAGCTTTGAGGAGAGGACCAGTTAGGACAGTTTTTCTGAAGTCTAACTAAGGGCTTAGTAAAACCATTCAACTGAGGCAGTACAAGATTCCACTCTTAGTATAAGTCTGTACCACCCAAGTTCAGGGTAGCATAGACCGAGCAACCAGGCTTATCTTAGGCGGGAGAGGGGGCTGTAGAATCAGTACAAATGAAATTGTGATACAAATGGTCCAAAGAAACACTGAAATACTATGCATGTAAAAATAAAAGATGTAATGAAATACAGGTAGGCCCATATAAATCTAGGGGTAAATAAGTACCATCACACATTATATGTAATCACAATTATCAAAACACTATGCTTGAAGGTGCACAGACCAAAGCATAAACCTTATTTGGAACACCTAACAGTAGTTCTAGGGAAGTCAAAACCTTTTCATACACATTCAGTGTAGGACACACCTATTCCTGGGAAGTAAAAACTATTTGTTACTTTCACAATTACATTCAGTAATTGTGAGGGAAGTAGACCCTATGAGTTGAACAATGAATCTCAGTAACAAATCACAATCAGTCAACTGGACAATATACTTTTTGTGAATAGTGGAACACTTATTCCAGGTACAGTCAAAACCTATAACTACTTTTGTCATAACACACAACCTAATCACACGTGAGCAATATACCTTCACATGTACTTTCTATTAGAATAGCAAAACGGTTTGTAAGGAAAGAAAGATGTTAACGATACTTTAAAGAATAGTGCATCACACATCCAAGTAAGAACTTTTGTAACTGTTCACTAGAGTTACAGTTACCAACCAACTCTTTTACAAGTAAGTAACTTTTAAACACTTTTCTAGGCAAAAGGCCGAATCCCTTAATAGTCTTTCCCTTATTCTTGGAACAGGAGTGTTCTCAGTGGCAGAAGGGGGTGGTCACTAGGATTTAGTGACCAACAGACCGTGTCAGAATAGGTTCTTAAGTAGCAAAAGTCAGAGTTCCTTAGGAAGACTGGGCGAACAGGTGAGTGATTTACTTGTAGAGTTAGAAGAGGGTCCAGGGGCTTCACAGAAGACACCCTAGTAGGATTGTAGCAGTGGGACTGGGTGCACTGGATGAGAGGCCCATTACAGAAAACACCTCACAGCTACAAAAAAAATCCTAACAGACTTAAGGTAAGTACATACCCAAGTCAACACAGTACCCCAGCATTGAAGATTTTTCAGGAGGAGAACTTCAGGATCTGCAGCCAAATACCAAGTCAGAGGATTCCTTGTCGTGGTGACTGAAAACAAGACCTCAAAAGGAACTTTGCAGCAGGGATCAAGGGAGAATGCTGTAGGCAAGGTTTTCCTTGTGGCGGCTGAATGCGGTTCTGAAGATTTGGCGCCTTTTCAAGGAACACCGAATAAGACAGAAAATCACACAGAATTGTCGTTGTTACAAAGGTCCAGCACTTAGCTGAGGGGACTTTTTAAGACTCGATTAGTGTCTCTGGAGATCCACCAGGATGCCCACGAAGTTTCAGCGACATTCGGAATTCGGAAGACTGCACCGCACAGTGGCTCGAGGTCCCAGGGTATTGGGTATTGCAGGAATGCAAGGTCGCAGCAACGCGTGGAATGGCTCAAAATGCAGGTCTCCGAGTCTAGTGGGTCCCACCAGGCTTCGGGTCAGGGTCGCCGTTTTCAGAGTCCCCAGGTCGATTGGAAGGAAGGGCTACAGCAGGCTCCGGTTACATAGCAGGCTCTGCGGTTTCAGCAGCTTCTTCATCATCATCCTCTTCGATTTCGGTTCCAGTGGTCGATTTGTCTTCAGATTCCAGGTTTGCAGAATTTGACAGGAACTACAGCACAACTTCGGCATTCTCTCCCTGCATTTTACAAGAAGGAGCGGTCTGGTTGTCCAATCAGGACCGCCAGCACCCCACTGGGATCTGTCCCCATTCAGGCAAGACAAAGGGCTGTGGAGTTTTGGACGCCTCCCTCGCTTCCTGCCCTCACAGACAAACTGGAGCCTGGGTGGTGAGTCCAGGGGACTCCCGCCAAAGATAAAAATCACACTAAGGAAATTCCTGCCATGGATGTCAGGGGGAGGAACAAGAAAGGACAAGAAACACTAAAATGGTGAAAAAAGAAGACAGGGGACACTTTGGTAAAATGAGCACCCTTCAGTGCCTTTACTGCAGCTGTGCACACAGCCCGTGGTAAAGGTGCACCAAATTAATACAAGATCATTGCCACCAGCCATTGAAGGTAAGCTTGTCCCCGTAAATTATAAATTATTCACCGTAGTGACTAACGTACTATTAGTCCATAGTCCCTTTCCTCCATACTGTATGGGCATCCCTTCCAAGGGACGGGAGATATCACTACGGTGAGTAACTTATAATTACTCTTATGTCCCGTCCCCTTTCCTCCATACTGTATGGGCGATTACAACTGATTGTAGACCCAGGGTGGAGAGGAGACCCTCCTTAAGCAAATGGGTTCCCGAGAACCGCCTGTCCGAAAGCCGCATCAGACCTAGAGCCGGCATCCAAACATTAATGCTTGCAGAAAGCCGAGGGAGAGGCCCAAGTGGACGCCCTGCTTAGGACTTGCCAAGGGACATGCCGCTGGAATGCGATGGCAATTGCCTTGGCCCTGAAGGTGTGGGCATGCATGTTGGCTGGAGCGGCTTGTGCTGGCCCTCATACGCTTCTTTGATGGCAGAATCCATCCAGTGGAATATGGAAGCCTTAGGGGCTTGATAGCCTGGTCTTGACCCCCCCGAAAGTGACAATCAGGGCATCCGATTTGCAGAAGCCCTTGGTCCTGTCCAAGTAGAATTTCAGGGCATGCCCGACGTCCAGGCAGTGCAGCACTCTGTGCTTCGTCCTTGGCATCGGGGGAAAAACATAGGAAGGACTATTTCCTCGTTCAAGTGGAAAGCAGACGGAACCTTGGGCAGAAATGCCGGGTGTGTCAGCAGGACTACCTTGTTCTTGTGAAAGGAGGTATATGGCTCAGAGGCAACCAGCGCCTGGATTTCGCTGACTCTACGAGCCAAGGTAAGGCCGACTAGTAAGGCCGTCTTGATGGTAACCAGCCTGATGTCCACGGACGCCGTTGGCTCTAACGGTTTGTGCGGCAGGGCGCCCAAGACTATGTTAAGGTCCCACACCGGGTGCGGTCTCTTGACAGGCGGGTAGAGCCTTGCGAGTCCCGTCAGATGTTTCTTGACGATAGGGTTGGAGGAGGAGAAAATGCCCTCCTCAGAGTTCCTGTAAGCCCCAATGGCTGTGAGGTATGTGCGGCAGGTGTCCACCTGCACGCCTGAATGAGCGTGGTGCGCTGAACAGGAGAGCACCTCTCGGGGTCGATTCCCTTAGAGTCTGCCCAGTGGCAGAATCTGGTCCATTTGCTTTTGTACAGGGTCATGGTAGCCCTGCTCCTGGCGCCCGGTATGATCACCAGATCGGCCTGTGACAGGCTAAATTGGCACAGCATTACCTGCTCAGGTACCATGATGTGAGGGCTAGTTTCCCTGGCGCAGGGTGGATGATTCTGCCCCCTTGCGGAGCCAGAATATGTGCTGGGCCTGTTGGGAGGTGAATCGGGGACACTTCCGAGAGCCTGAGCAGCCCCGAAAACCATGGCCTGGCCGGCCACCATGGAGCTATTAGAATGATTAGGAGTTGGCGAGACGCCTTGATTTCCCTGTGAATCAGGGGAGTGGGCGGAAAGGCGTAGGCTTTCATGCCGGTCCACTGGAGGTGAAATGCATCGCCCAGAGAGCCAGGGCCCTGACCTGGCCAGGATGCGAACTGGGGGCAATTCTTGTTGTGCCAGGTGGCAAAGAGATCCACTTGGGGGTGACCCCATCTGCTGAAAATCTCATGAATAACTAGGTTGTTTATCTGCCACTCGTAATTGTCTGCTCCCAGTCTGCTGAGCCTGTTCGCTTCCAGGTTGGATTACCCCGGGAGGTGGACTGCCGTGAGGTAAAATTGTTTTCCTGGGCCCACTCCCACATGCTGATCGCCAGTTGGCACAGAGGAGGGGATCTGGTGCCTCCCTGCTTGTTGACGTAGTACATGGTGGTCGAGTTGTCTGTCTGGTTGTGGACAACCTTGCCCCTGATAAGTGGTAGGAATGCCCTGAACGCCAGCCAGATGGTGCTCAGCTCTAGCTGATTGATGTGGTATTCATGCTCCTGTCGAGTCCAGGTGCTGTGGAGCGAGAGATCGTCCAGGGTGGCTCCCAGCCCTCGAGCGAGGAATCCATGGTGATGGTGGCCTGAAGAGAGGGTGGTCGGGAGGGCTTGCCCCTCCACAGGTTGCAGTCTCTGGACCACCGAGCCAGGTCCGGTTGGAGAGATGGAGGAACGTGGATCATCTCGGATTGAGAACCCCGCTCCTGGCTTCATGAGGCCGCGAAATGCAGCTGAATCCTCCTCATCCTTAGTCTTGTGTGCGGAACGGCTAATAAGACCGCTGCCAGAAGACCCAGGAGATGTTGGTACCACCATGCAGAGGTCACTTTTCTGCTGAGGAAGCGAGCGGTGGCCCTCTTGATGGCCGAGATTTTGTCCTCCGACAGAAATACTTTCTTGGAGCCCGTGCCCCAGATGAGGCCCAAGAATGTCTGCGTCGGCTGCAGCTGCAACTTTTTGAGATTGAGCGAGAAGCCCAGATCATGCAGTGTGTTCATAAGGGCATGGGAAGAGTGGTGAACCGCTTCCGGAGATGCAGCCCTGACGAGCCAGTCGTCGAGGTAGGGGTAGATGTGGAGGCCCTGCGCTCTGAGGAGGGCCACCACTGCATTCATGAGTCTGGTAAAGACCCTGGGGGGGCGAGTTGTGGCCAAAATGAAGGACCTTGTATTGAAATAGGCGCGCCTCAGGAAGTAGCCCCCGAAGTGGCCTGTTGTGCCTGAAACGCTGCTCCAGAGGACCATCTTCACGTTATGAACTGCTTTTCCTGTGGATTCTGACTGCATCTATTGGCCACGCCCACTGTCACATGATTTCCATTTAGCTATGGTCCCGCGCGCCTCAGGAAGTAGCCTCTGAAGTGGCCTGTTGTGCCTTTTTGGCCTGGGGCTCGGTGAGGTTTTGGGATCTAGATATACCATTAGCACACGCCGTGAACACTGGTAAATGCGCAAGCTTGGATATAAGCTTGGCCTGACTAACTTGGATCTTTTACAACATGCGTAGCGAAAGTCTATGAATATAGCACGTGAACTGCTTTTTCAATGCTCGTAAGTGGGAAGCCGACCCTCATTTGAGTTCTGTGATAACACTTATGTCTTGAACGGTAGAAGAGAGCGGACAACGTATATGTACATGTATATGATGGTACCTAAGTGTTATTCAGTCACTGCTGTTCTTTTATAGAAAATATACTGCCGTTGTTGGCTCTTGGAACTACTTGAGTGTGTAACGTGTATAGACTTTCACAATGTCACATAAAACATCTCTTGCTAAACAAAATACTGCTACTCTAGCAGCCTTTACGACTGAGCTTAGCTTGTGCAGCTGCCTTGCCCTTACCAGGTTCCTCAGATACTGAAGATTTAATTGAATGCGCCCAAAAACGCTCACAGGTTAGTGATAGCATAACGGCCTTTAGTATGGAGGACAAACTTGAAGAAATGCATGAAACATCTCAATCATTATTTGGAGATGGTGATAAACAGCTACACCCTAACATAGTATCTACTTCTGAAATGAACTCCAGCTATTTTTACGCCAATACTCCAATATTCAGTACAGGCGAAATCACCATGATGGGTCTCAGACAACAACTTCATCCTATTTATATCCATTCTGGTGACCTTGTTAAAAACACCAAAGGTGTGTGCTTTGTGAAGCTGATGCATTCAATAATTCCACAAACATGCTGATGTTAATTGAATTAAAAAACACTCTAGACTGCTGAATGTAATTTTCATGGCCTTAACTGCCTTGAAATAGCTATGTAAGAGGACGGTATATGGTATGAGAAGGGATAATTTTTTCGAACCCGCTAATGTTTTTGGACCTCCATCTAAAGGAAAGGATGAATGTGCACAAATAGACACCACAATTGCTTTGGTGGTGTTGGTTGAGATGAAATGCGATAACAGCAATAATGATGATCTGCCAACTAACAATGACTTAGCTAAACGCCTGTGCAGTGACCAACAAATATCTGAAGATGGCTCATTAAAGAATATTGATGTGGAGCCATTCACGTTACAATTGTTCAATAAAAAAGAAAAAAATAAGGAAGAAACACACAAGTGCTTTAAAAGCTTTGAACATGTCCTCTCGTAAGTTTATGTGCACTTTTGATATACACAATGAGGAGTCTGAAGGATATAGAGATCATGACACCATTCAGGAACTAGAAAATAACAAAAGAAAAAAGATTGTTCCTACTGGTGATAAAAACACAGTTGAATAAATAGGTGCTGACTGGTATTAAACAGACTGAATACTCAAAGTATCCAAAAGTTATCGGACACTCTAAAACAAAGATACATATGCCAGGATCGATAAGAACATCAGATTAATGGAACGGGGAGTGGCGGATATTTGATATATTCAAGAATCCTGAGGTATTGTCTCGAACTAATACCCCAACATCAGTCGGTCCTGCGAGTAAGGAATTAGTGTTTAACACACCTGAACATACTACACCATCCATGGACGTGAATTAACCTGGTATTCCCAGCACTATTGAGATCAATAGCCATGTGGCTCCATCCATATCCTTAAGTGGTAGTGATGTAGTACTGAGTATTAGTAGCACAGAGAATCCTGGGAAAAATATAGCAATCAACGACATGGAGAGTGATCATATAATTGATAATGGCTTGTCTGTCGCATCTGTGAGTGTCCTAATTGAGGCCATATTAAACATAAAAATAACTGAGGCCAAACAAATTAAACAGCGATGATCGTACTCTGGGTCAAGTGATCATAGGTGAAAACACGATAACAAATTCTATTGTTGAAGCTCCCGACATAAAATTCAATCCTGTGGCGAATTACCAATCAGGAGTTATCCCGTGGGATGGTTATCAGGAGTCTCAGGAGAGGAATGACCCTCATCTAAAACTTGGTGCTGCCTTTAAGTGGAAAGATGGTAAAGTGATGACTAAATTGCTAAGACACCCAAATTATCTAAATGAACAGAACTTAATTATGTATTTTGTGTTTGAGGAGGGCGGCCCAAGGTCTTTAAATTGGCCATATATATATTAAACCTATTTAATGACATTGAGGAGCTTAGTCTGAATACATCTGCAGACATACAGCTAGTAGAATTTATACATTATTACTGATATGACTACGTTCGGTTGATCATATCTTCACCTTTGGTAAAGGGATTACTTTTGAAAGAAATTGGGTTGCTACAAAAAAGGGCTTTGATGTCATTCCATAATGTGAAGATTCTAACAAAAATCTGACTGGCAACTCGAATAAGGTAAGAATTAATATAGACAGAAATGTAGAATTGAATTCAACTGGTCCATCAATTGTTGTTGAAGCTAGGTCACAATTGAAGGACATTCAAGAATGTGGCTGGCCTTATTAACTTGGTATTCTGGAAAACAAGGGGACATTCTCATCTGCTTTCAAATACTGACAACTGCAAACAATAAGAACAGTATGTCTTTATACTACTTCAGGTGACTTGGGGTATGGGGACCCTGATGATGGATGGTTACTCGGTTATATTTTTGCCTGCTACAAAAGGCTTGACTGGGAGACCAAAGGGTGGATTGGCTCTTGCATATCGTGATGCCAATTCCATCAATAGAGTCAAAGGCTGTCCAAATTATGTTGGTTAATATTTATTGGAACAATGCTGAATATAATAATGATGAACTGGAAGAACTGTTTGAATGTTTAAACATTAGGATTGGTGATTGGCTTGACCTGAATCCAGGTGGTAGTGTTTTGTTAGCGGGTGATTTGAATGCGAACTGTAATATATCAGGACACAATACGCAATGGCTGTGGGATACGTCTGGGAACTCAATGATGCCATTCATGCAGAAATGCCATAGAGGTAAACTTTGGCAAGCATTTGCTGAAAGTTGGAGTATTTACCCTATGTTCAACATCATGCCGACGTGGCAATTGAGAGGTTCCAGCTCCATAATAGATTGTGTTCTTGAGTTATTGCATATGGGAAGTCACAAACAACATGAGAGTACAAAGCTCTCCCCTTAGTGATCATACCATGTTGATTGTAGAGATACCCTGGGGAAAGCCTCTTGAAACAGGGAGCAATTATGCAGAGAAGTTTGAAGTGAATGACTAATATTAATTGGAGTCCATTTGACCCTTGAGCCTTGATCTAATGAACTCAACTATGCTACACGACTAACATCTATACATATGAACATAAAAGGGACATTTATTCGGTCACTCTATTCAATGAATACATAGGTAATTCACTGGAACGCTGTAAGATAGTCAATTCTTACAATCGGGGTGTTGTTAAGAAACAAACATGCTTTTGACGTAGAGATAAGAAAGAGAAAGGCGTTGTTGAGAAAAGAAGAATGTTGGCTGAAAAGTTCAGATGAGCGATTAAATCAGAGGTAAAGTTAGACAACATCGACAAGCCTAAAGAAACTGGGTGATATCGCATCGGGCTCCGACTGCTCAACAAGATGGCGAATTAATGTTACAAGCCATGAAGAGAAATAACTTGCGCACCTTTTGGTCAGTCATAAATAGGATGGAAAGTTCCCAAACTCAAATGACCATTAACCCTATTGATTTGTCTGTTTGGATTGAATATTTCAAAAATATTTATAAGAAACCTGCTAAAAACTCATCACACATTTGGGTAACTCTCCATGGATCTTAGATATCTCAATATGCAACATACTGAGTAAAATAAAAAATGTAAAATCAACTACCACCCGTGGTCCAAATCGATTGTCCTTTGCAACTATGAAAAACAATCGCTTGTTGTGGTCCAGGTTGTTACATATACTGTTTGAAGATATCTGTCTTAATAAGAAGATCCCAGTGGCATGGAAAATGTCTCAAGTCCTTTTAATTTTTAAGAAAGAAGATGTGGTTATGCCCAAAGAATTACCGACCCATTACACTTATGAATGTAGAGTCAAAGATATTCGCTGCCCTAGTTCTAGAGCAGATGAATGTATGGATCGATGAGAATCATTACTTGATTGTAACGAGATAGGCTTTAGAAAGGCAATGGGAACTGATGTTAGTGGAGCACTGGTGTCTCAGTTACAAAGTATAGCAAAGGTCAAATTGCCACAGTCACTGTATATAGCCTCAAAGGATTTAACAATGGCATTCGACCTTGTTGATAGACCAACGCTATGGAAAACACTGATGGATTTGGGGATTGGAAAGAGTTTGCTAATGATGATAATGCACTTATACTCTGATACTATGAGATTAAGGCTGAACAATAAGGGCCTATTGTTGGGAGAAATATTAACACAAAATGGTCTGAAACAGGGGTGTAAATTGGCGGCAACCCTCTTTAATTTATGTGTCTCTCAAGCCAGCAGTGTCCTAGATCACAGTGGATCAGCTGCTCCAAAGATTGGTGGCATGCCTATAATGTGGGTGGCCTATGCCTATGATTTTTTAATATTAGACTTTACTAAAACAGTGCTTCAACGAATTATAGTTACATTTGAGAATTGTATTGGCTAAAGGAAACTGGTAATCCACTGAAAACAGTGAATTACTATATTGGTGCTAAAAGAAAGAACAAGCTCATATACTATGACGTGGGGATGTGGTGGTGTGAAACTTAAAAATCAAACAGGATTCAAATACTTAGGATATACATTCCTTAGTGCTCATTCATTAACCACTATTAAAATGAACCTTATAGCAAAGGCAAAAGAGTCTGCTAATCAAATTCGTGCCATTGAAAGGAAACGTGGGAAGTTTTCTCTTGTGCCTTGTATTCAATTCTATTTTTTATATTGCTTGAAGGTGGTACCTCGATTAACAAATGACATTGAATTTCTACCCGACAGTCTAACACCTTTTTTGAAAACTATCGTGCCTGACATGGCGAAAGATCATGTTTTATATACCGAAATGTATCCCATTCGAACTTATAAGATATGAACTTGGGTTTCAATCGCTGAAAAGTATAATGATCTTGAAAAAGTTAGCATTATTGCGGAAATGTATTGTGTCAGAAAAAGATCATATGTATTACCAACTCAACAAAGATGTAAATGGCAAGTTTATGATCTCTTTAAAAAGTAATGTGAGAAAGAATTGTTGAACCTGGACCTTTCCACTGCCATGCTTGTAAAATACCCAGCTAAGGTAAAAGAGATAGTAAAAGCACTCGACTGGATCGAAAATAATGCTGTTATTGTTCATTCTAAATTATATGCTCATGTCATTTCATTTTGGAAATGGACAACATATCCAGAAAGCTACTTAGTGAAATATCCTTCACGGACTTTCAGAAATAGCTTCATGAGATTCAGATGCAATGTTTTAAAAACGAATGAGATTTTGAATATACGTGAAAATGCTGCTGAAGTGACAAAATGTTGTCGACTTTGAAATCAAATAGAGATGACTGCGACACTGTTTGCTCTACTCTTTTGCCCCAAAGAACTGAATATTTTTCCCAATTTGTTGAAAACACTGCATATGTAAATAGAGAAGTTATGGAGGAAATGTTACATGGTAAATCCGTAATAATGAAAATCAGGGTAAACGCATTCTGAATATATGCCTACTCGAGTGAATGATGTAAAGCCTAGATGAACAAGTTACTTATTACCTGGTAACGTTCTTTCGACGGGATGTTCCTCCGACGTACTCCTTATCTTTGATAATACGTTTCCAGCTTGCTGGCCTCGGAATTTTTTTCTGTAGAGGGCGCTGCGCGTCGACGTACGCCGAGTCGATGTCCCTCGACGGCCACCGTATTGGCGCAGACGTCACCATGCCCATAAATAGTCACGCGCTGCGTCCGTTGCTCAGTTCCGTTTTGAAGCATAAGGAAAGACATGTCTGAATCGGTTAGTAACCTTGAAGGAGCGAAAGCTGCAACCACAAGGGAAGTTATCACTGTGGGGATGGATGGGAGGGGCGATAAGGAATACGTCTGAGGAACATCCCGTCGAAAGAACGTTACCAGGTAAGAAGTAACTTGTTCTTCGAAGGGATTGTGTCCTCCGACGTATTCCTTATCTTTGATAGACTCCCATAGCAATGGTATGTAATTGGAGGAGGGAGTGATTGTGTTATGTATCCCTTTAGGGATGGATCGAATGTAATACGGCCTTGCCAAATCTGGTCTCTTGAGCAGTGGAGGAATCCGGATTGTAAAATTTTGTGAATGTATGTGCGAATGACCATGTGGCAGCCGCACATATGTCCCGGACAGGTACCCATCTCTGGAGAGCCGAAGAGGCTGCGATACCCCTGGTTGAATGAGGCCTGAGATTTTGGGGTGGCTCTTTCCTTGCTAGTCTAGAACATTCCAGAATGGCCAAAATAATCCACCTGGAGATGTTTTTTTTGTTATGGGTAGTCCCAACTTGTGACCTGAGTATCCTACAAACAGTTGGTCTGCTTGCCTGATCCTAGCCATTCTGCTGATGTAAAAGCTGAGAGCTCGACTAAGGTCCAGCCTGTGTAGCCTTTCCTCCTCTTTCCCCGGATGGGGAGGAGGGTAGAATGAAGGCAAGGTAATTTTCAGAGTAATATGGAATTCAGAAACCACCTTTGGGAGGAAATTAGGCTTCACCTGTACGACAACCTTGTCCTTGTGGAAGATTGTATGTGGGGGTTTACAGGAGAGAGCTTGTAGCTCACTCACCCTCCTAGCAGATATTAGTGCTACCAATAGGACAGTTTTAAGCGTGAGACATCTCAATGCACAAGAGTGAAGAGGTTCGAATGGAGTGCCCATTAAGAAGTTTAAAACAAAATTTAAGTCCCATAATGGAACCTGGAACGGTTTTGGAGGGTAAACATTAGTTAGACCCTTGAGAAATTGTACCACTAGAGGAATTTTGAAATACGATGGTTCCTCCGCAGTGCGCTTGAAGATAGCAAGCGCTGCGAGATAGCCTTTTACAGTGCCCACTTGAAGGCCTGAGTTAGCCAAGTAGAGTAGAAACGATAACACCGTTGGTGTACCGCATGAAAAAGGGTCGATATTCTCTTCCCTACACCAGCTGCAAAACTTGTTCCAACGGCAGCGGTATAAAGACTTTGTTGCTGGTCTTTTGGCCGAAAGCAACACCTCCATGACGTCATCAGGGTGATCCCAATCCTTGTACCGCAACCTTTCAAAAGCCAAGCGTGAAGGTTGAGGGTTCTGGCGTCTGGATGGAGAACCTGACCTCCCTTCTGTGAGAGAAGATTCTCTTTGAGTGGAAGACGGATTAGAGGGCAGATGGACATATCTAGAAGGTCCGGGTACCACGTTCTCCTGGCCCAATCCGGGGCAATTAGGATCATGGTTTTCCGGAATCTTCTCAACCTCCTGATCATTTGAGGAATAACAGGGACTGGTGGGAACGCGTAAAGGAGTGGAAACTCCCAGTCCACTACGAACGCATTTCCTAGAGCTCCTCTCGGGGGAAATTCCCTTGAACAGAACAGATCGCACTTCCTGTTGGTGCTTGTGGCGAACAGATCCACCTGAGGGGTTCCCCAAAGGACGAAGATCTCTTGAAGGACTTCCTGAGCTAGCTCCCACTCGTGGGAGACTATGCTCTGCCTGCTCAGAGCGTCCGCTGTCAAATTCTTCTCTCCGGCTAGGTGGACTGCCGATAGAGAGATTCCTTCCCGAATTGCCCAAAACCAGAGCTGCATTGCCTCTCTGCCCAGTGGCAGGGATCCTACGCCTCCTCTTTTGTTGAGGTAGTACATGGCCACCGTGTTGTCCGTCATTATCAGGACATTTCTCCCCTGTACTGATGGCAGGAAAGCTTTCAGCGCTAGTCTGATCGCTCTCGGCTCTAATAGGTTGATGTGTAGTCTGGACTCCGATGGAGACCAACGTCCGCTGATGGTCAAGTCGTTGGCATGGGCTCCCAACCCTGTGAGCGAGGCGTCGGTGACTACTGTTATCTCCGGCCATGTTTGCCAAAACAGTTCTCCTTTCAAGATGTTCTCTGGATAGGCCCACCATTGAAGGTCGCAGGCTACCTGGTCCGGAATCCGGAGGAGATCTGTCATTCTCCCTGAGAATTGTGACCACTGACTTCTCAGTGCCCACTGAAGAGATCTCTTTCTCAGGCGAGCCTCTGGCACAAGGAAGATGCAGGATGCCTTGAGGCCTAGCAACCTCAAAAAGTCAAAGGCTGGGAGACGTTGGGCATTTTGAAACTTGGTGACCATCTGTAGAATATCTTGAGCCCTCACCTCTGGTGGCAAGGCTTTTCCCAGGGAAGTGTCCAGGACCGCTCCAATGAACTGGAGTCTCTGAGATGGTATCATCTGTGACTTCTTTAAATTGAGGGAGAAGCCCAGTCTGTGAAGGAAGAGGCAGACATAATCTAGCTGGGTCCGGGCCTGTTCCGAAGATACGGCCCTGATCAGCCAATCGTCCAGGTAGGGATAGACATGGATTCCTTCCCTCCTTAGACTCGCCACCACTACCGACATCAGCTTGGTGAAGACCCTCGGGGCGGAGATCAGCCCAAATGGCAGAACTCGAAATTGATAATGAGAGTTGCCAATTGCGAACCTCAGGTATTTCCTGTGCTTGAGATGGATTGGCACATGGAAATAAGCATCCTGAAGGTCCAGAGATACCAGCCAGTCCTGGAGCTGGAGGGCCTGAAGGAACTGAGAGAGAATTACCATCTTGAACTTGTCCTTCCTGAGGAACTTGTTCAATTTTCCTAAGTCCAGGATGGGTCTCAGTCCTCCGTCCTTCTTTGGTATGAGAAAGTAGGGGGGAGTACCAGCCCTTGTTCCTGTCTGCTACAGGTACCGGTTCTATGGCACCTTTCTCTAGCAGGTCCATAATTTCCTGCAAGAGGAGCGGATCTGGAACTTTTAGGGAGCTGTTCCCCGGTGGATGATTGAGGGATGTGTAGAAAGGGTAGGCAGTAACCTTGGGCAACTGTCTCCAACACCCAAGCATCTGACGTTATAGCCTGCCATTCCATCAGATGGTGAGTTAACCTGCCCCCTAAAGGTGTCTTGTGTGTGAAGGCCTCAGAGTGGTTTGGGGGCGGCTGATGCAGATGCCGAGGGTAAAGAGGCACCTGCTGCTGCTGCGGTCTTAGTACTCTTGACCCGTCCACCTCGGGTGGATCTCATTTGGCCTCTTTGAGCCGGTTGTCCTCTGCCTTTCCTGAATGCGGAATAATACCGAAAGGACTTTCGTCTCCCAGAGGTTCCTGAGGTGCGAAAAGGAGTTTGGCGGATAGCAGCTCCTAAGGATTTTGCTGCTGCTTTGGAAGTCTAACTTTTCCAGACTGTCATCAGCCTTCGATGCCCGTTTGAAGTGATTTGCACATGGCATCTTTGCCATCTTTAATGATGTTAAGGAAGGCTTCCTTTTCCTCTCCTTCGGGTATGCAGTCAGCCGCTGATGAAGCACACTCCCATAGCGTGTGACTGAACCTGGCGAGCGTACAGGTGGCGTTGATGGACTTCAACGCCATACTACAGGTAGAGAAGACTTTCTTTGCCATAGAGTCGTACCTCTTGTCATCCCTATCCTGTGGGACAGTAGAGTAAGCAGTCCTACTGCTGGATGAAGTTGCTGCTTAAACCACCAGGCTTTCTGGGGGTCGGGTGTTTTGACAGGTATTCAGGGTCAGCAGCCGCTACCCTATACTTTGTCGACAATCTTTTATTGACTGCTGGGATAACTTCGGGAGTTTCCCAATTAGATGCAATTTTTCTTTGTAGGGCTGCATGGAAGGGGACCACCGGGTCCTCCTGTGGGCCTTTGTCCAATATATCTGTTAGATCATCCTGTTGGAAAACAGGTGAAGGCGAAGACCAACCCATAAACTCAATTATTCTAGCCATCAGAGTTCTATATGGTGTTTCGGCATGCTCCCCTGGGTCTGGCTTTACAAATTCCACTTCTGGGGAAGTGTCCAGTCCACTTGCCTCATGAAGTGACTCCTGTAATTCCTTCAGCCTTCTTTCTTCAGAGGTGAAATCCTCTGCAGTAGCAGTGTGGTTCTCTGTAAACCAAATGTTTCCTGGTCAGAATCTTCCCCTTCTTCATAAATTGAAGAAAGACCAGGGTATTCTGACCTCTGAAATGGAGTAAAGCCCATCTCAAGGGCCGAAGGAGCCAAACTCGTCGTTACATGGCCGAAGCCAAACCAGGAGCGCTGGTGAATTCAGCACGTTACAGTCAATGCGGAAAAGGGGACTGAGGTGTGGCGCCTCTAAACTTCAAGGGGAACAAGGTTTTTTTCTGGTGAAAAAGGTTCCGTCTCCCGTCCCTCGGAAGGGACGCCCATACAGTATGGAGGAAAAGGGACGGGACATAAGAGTACAGAATTGTTACAGTTTTAGTGTGAAAGGAGATACATTGTATCCCCCTAGCACTCCACGTAAGGTGTGGTGTGCTGGCTTCACAGAATAAAATGTAAAAGGCATTAAAAGATCCCCTTCTACCCTTGGGAACTGTAGTTCTCTCAAGGTTAGCCAGAGAAAGTTTTAAAAGGGGAGCCCCTAGGGCAAGCCAGCAACAACAGGCACTTATTGCCAATAAGTTGTTAAAGAGGATAACTTTAAAAAGCCACTATGGAGAGTCTTAAAAATGACACCCATAAAAAGAGTAAAAGATTCTGCGAGTGTGGAAAAAGGTCCCCAGTCAGAGGTTTTAAGGAAAAATATTCCACTAATAAAGCAAACAGTTCTGAGGTTGACCAAGGTCAGGAAGATGTACCATTTCTATGAAAATCTTACCCAACATGACCCAAGACAGAGCCTTGTGGAACACCAACAGAGGAGTGAGTTGAGAGTTTTTTTGTTCTAGGACACAGAATTGGAGAGTGGCGAGGTAGGATTCAATACAGGCAAGGGCTCAATTGAGAATCCCAAGAAGAAAGAGTATGAAGGAGAACAGAGTGATCAACAGTGTCAAAGATAGCAGACAGGTCAAGGAGAATTAGGATAGAGGATAGGTTGCAGTGCTTACAGGCGATTAATTTGGACACAATCATAAGAGCATTTTCTGTGCAGTGACAGGAGCAGAAACCTGCTTGTACGGAGTCTGAAGGTTGTGGATGTCTAAGAAATTGGTAAGACAGTTGAACACAACCGTTTCAAGCACTTTATAGTAGTGCGGAAGGAGAGAGACAGGGTGAAAATTAGCCGCTAGGTTTATGTCAGCCCCTTGCTTTTTCAGGAGAGGGAGGACCGTTGCTGTTTTGAAAACAGGGGTAAAGCAAGCAGAGTCGAAGGACAGGTTGAAGAGTTCAGTGAGATGAGAGGCCACTAAACAGGCAATAGGTCTGACTAGCGGAGGAGCCTGAGGGTCTGATGGGGCACCAGAGGGGTTAGCCTTCATCAGTAGAGATAGCATCTAATCAGTATTAGTGTGTGGAAGGCAGATGATGATGGTAGAGTAGGTGGAGTGCGGAAGTAGCAAAGTATTCATATAGGTCATTAGGTCCACATGTTTATCTAATATTTGGGCTTTTTTCTTATTTATCTAATTTTTTTTAGGAGGTTAAGAGATTAGGAATAAACACATTGTGACTGAATACACTGAGGGCCGTGATGGGATTGACATGTGAAGCCAATTAGTAGTAAGAGTACAATCTGTGTCTAGTCTTTGAATTGGTGTATACTATGATTAACACTGGTCCTCTGGTCTACTGAAATGTTACATTTTAAATATAGACTGATAGCAAAGTAATTCAGACAATATTTTTTCCTTTAAGTTGTAGATTTAGCTCTAGCATGATGCTGCAGGAAAATCCTCCACTTCAGAGTCAAAGTTGTAGTTTGGCGGTGCGGGAAAAACAGTGGTAGTTCCATAACCGCCAACAAAAGTGGTGGTAACAGAAATATCACCAGTTTCTAACTTGTAATGAGGCCCTGTGTGTTGTGCAACGTCTTAAGCAGTTCATGACACTAGGAAGAGTTATGGTTTCTTTGCCATCCACAAAACAAGCATTTGCAAAGCCAACCTGGTTCTCTCGAAGCTGGACTACCGTAACAGCCTCTATCTAAATCTGCCTGCCTCTACTCTCCGCCCTCTGCAACTCATCCAGAACAGGACTGCAAGACTTGTCCTTGGCCTCAAGCCCAGGAACCGTATCTTTCCAGGACTGAAATCGCTACACTGGCTCCCTGTGGCTGCGAGGATTAAGTTCAAAACCCTCTGCATTGTCCACAAGACCTTCTGGGGCCTGGGGCCAAATTACCTTCAACTCTCCCTTCCTAAATATCTTCCTTCTCGAGCACTTCACTCTTCCGCCTCCAAACTCCCTCCGGGTCAGCCGCTTCTCCAAGCAACGAGTTGGGGGGAGATCTCTCTCCGCAGCTTGGGCCTCCCTCTGGAACAGCCTTCCTGCCTCCCTGAAACTTGAGGAGAACCATCTCCGGTTCCGGAAGCGCCTCAAAACCTTCCTCTTTGCTTCTGCTTTCTCTCTCCCTCTCCCCTGCTAAATCACTGAAACTGTACTGAATCAGCAACTGGGCCACTCACCAATCTCGGTCCTTGGCCCAGCCACTCTCCCCTTCACTGCCTTCCTGGCAACCCCTGCACTGCGGGACTGTCTCTGTATCCCTACCGCCCCCCTTCCCAGCACTTGTCTGCACTTATCTTGCACTTTCCACCAGCTGGCCCTTATTTATCTTGTTCATTACTAACCCTGTACTGCACTTTCCCCTCTCCCTTTCCCCCTTGCACTTTTCCTGTCCCCCCCTACCCATGCACTTGCGCGATCTGAATGACACCTGGCCTAATAGGATCGTTGCCTGTCTCCCCTTGTTCCCCCCTCCCTGCCTCGTCGCGCCTTGCAACACTGGTGTATAGGCGCGTTACAAATGCCATATCATATCAACCGTTTTGAATGGTTTAGACATGGGATAGGCATTTACAAAAAGTTTCTACCATTACATTTGAGGTTTGGATGTCGCATGCAAAGATTGTTCACTCCCGATTGCAATGCAAGCCGCCTTTATGACCAGCACAACTGACAATAGACATTTTACAATTTGCCACAAGGATTTCTGAGGCATACCGGTACATCTTCTTGCCAGACATTTCCCTGATGAAGGACCAGGATAGGTCAGAAATGCATTGGCCTTTGTCTGCTTCGACCAAATACAAGATTTGTCTACATTAAACTGATGCATTTTATACTGCAAACGATCTGTGTGAATATATTTTTATATCCATGTGAAATCCACTGTAGTTTTTACTAGTTAGGTGCAACTATCTTGAGGGAATAATTCACTCTTATTTTTTGTTGTTAAGATCTACATGCAAAGGTGGTGGATACTACTGTATGTTAGCTGGCATCAACCTATTGACAATTTGTTTCAGTGGTTTAAAGTTAATAGTAGTGCCCACTTTTTCTATGTTTCAAATGGGATAGGCAATGTGAGGTACTGCAAAAGTGGTACTACCTGGCCATTACAAGGCAACAGCTGGAAAGCGGTACGAATACCAAGGGATACGATGTGCACGTCTGGCAAATTCCTCTGGAATACCTATACACAAACCAAAACTGTTGACATTGTCAAGGAGTGTTTAACAGGACTTCAGTGCAAAGAACAGATGCAAGGACACATACTGCTTTTAAAGCAAGGTGAAACTTTGTTGAGACATTTTTATTACACCAGGGGCTCATTTACAGTGGCCATTAAGCTATTAACTCTAAGGGGCTTGCATGGGAAAAAATACAGGCAGGCCCTATACAGCACAAAGCTTGATGTCTCTGCATTATAGAGCAAGCTCAAAGAGATCCCAGGAGGATGTGTTATGGGGAGGTAGGTAGCTGGTGGAAATTGCAATGGGTATTAGCAAGGCTGTAAATGGGTAAAAAGTCAAACAGCCACAAGCAATCAATTCCTCCTCCTACCTGCATTCATTACGTTTAGCTTGTTTTTGACACTTTACAGCCACCCAATAGCCAAAAATAACTGGAGATTAGTTTCAATGGCATACAAAAAGTTTGACAAACAGCCCCTTCCAGCAAAGCTTTTTCAGTGAATTATTTTGCATCCATGGTTTGCTGGCTTTGAATTTGGGACACAGATTTGCAGTGCCTACATAGCACCCCCGTTCCATTCATATACTTCCCCAAAAAGTTCAATTTTTTGTTAAACTGAGTTAGTGCACACCATAGAAAAGCTCACCTCCAGGTTCAGACATCCAGACCCAAAATTCAGATGAGATTTAATGGGAAATCTAACCTTTGGCTCCCAAACAAATAGTGCACAAAACGTGTCAAAGGTCAGAAGTAACTGAATATTGAGTTTGTAAACATTTGTACACATTCATCAAACTGTACCAGAGTTATTAGCATCTCAAAATGGGTTTGTCCTGTATACACATACTTACCCCCAACCTCTCACTACCTGTTCAGATAAGTGCACTCTAAAGTGTCGACACAAGTACACATACCTAACCTCAACGCACCAGGCTGGGTAATATACATTGGGTACATAAACTTACCAGAGTCACAGTGTTTTTCGCCAGTATTTGGAAGGCCTCGGTTCCTTGTGAGTTGACCTTATTGCTGGTTTGTAGGTTGACCGGCATGCTTTGTGTATCAGTACTGAGGACTGCTTTCTGGGTGTTGATTGCGGTCACCATGGCAATAGTGGGTCTTTGACCGATCACAGAGGCAGGCATGGTGGCTGCAGCAGCTGCTTTCAAGACAAGAGGTAGTGTCTTTGCAGTGATCATAGAGGCTGTTGTCACGGTCCTCTGGGGAAAGCACAAAATAAATGGTGAGACATGTAATATAGGGCTTGATTTAAAGCAAGCAGGGCTGTGGTCGAAGAGCAGCCCGACTATAGCATGTAGGTGGGATACTACGCAACAGACAAACGCTGGTCATTGCGGGGTGCAGATAAATGACTGCTAAATGCCAGATGTAGCTACACTTCAAATTCACTTGAGCAGTTGCATTTTGTTGGAGCGGAGGCCTCCACACCAGTACAGAGTGAGCACACAAACTATATAGTACACATTACATTGTAACAGGTCTACACACAGAGGGTCAAGCTTTTCCAATCTAAACATGCCAACAAACTTGGAAGGCAGAAAAGAGATGTGAAATTCTAATAGTACCGTTTACATTATTAATCTTTTAATCCCCATGTATAACATAATTAACATCAAGACAAAAAAACAGAGTTCATAATCTGCGTTTAATTAAGATCCATACACAACATGAAACTGTTTAAACAGCAATGTGTTACTGCAGTGGTGGAGACCATGTTCTGAAGGTGAAGAGAGCAAAGTGAGGAAGGACTTAGGCGCGCAAATATTGTCATTGTCTAAACTGACTGAAAAACAGTTTCTGGTGGCAAATGAAGATTTTTCTTTGCATGGTATGGGAATGCCTCAAGCTGAAATGTCTTATGCATTTGGAATTGGCAGAGTGAATATCCTGGCACAACCGTTTTGAAATTCTTACGGCGGCACCTTTTGTCTGTTTGCCCAGCTAAGGCTAGTTCTATATTCAACCAGTTTGGAAGTTTGTGGAGGAGTAAGGGGGATGGATTTAGATTGGGGTTTTCAGCAGTACGGTGCAGTTTAGGATTACTGTAATGGAATGTGTTGTAATGTATCTTGGATGAGGTGATGACATCACTGTACATGGAATGTGGGGAGGTCAGTGTGAGTGGAGTATTGGTGTGTTATCTGAAGCTGGATTCTAAGCTTGGCAGTTAGAGGTATCCTGGCTTGGAAAGGACATGCCAATGTTGTTCCTGGCAATTGAACTACAATAAACCTACTTAATATCTTACCTGATGGTCCGGGTGTTCTTCAGCTACCAAGATATTACACTGGCGACGAGGATGGGATCCTGTCGAGGAGGGGACAGTCTGGATCCAGGAAGCATTGCCCTCCAGTGATTTCATGTGCAGTACCAAGCTTTCGGCAGGTTGATGTCCAGAGTTATTTTGATCTGGACTGTGCAGGTTCTTCAGCAGGTGCGGAATAAAGGAGTCTGTCCAGCACACAAGTCGGTGTGCAGTAATCTGAGGAGTGTCTGCCATCAGGACCAAGCTGGCCGGGTGGAGCTTGTGGTTGGCAGATCCCCAGCTGGTGCCTTGGAAACCGACCGGCACACGGGTCGGTGTGCGGTGGTTTGCGGAGCGTCTGCCGTAAGGAACAAGTCGGCTGGGTGGGGCTTGTGGCTGGCATAAGCCCGGCTGGTGCCTGGGGATGTGCGACACACAGGTCGGTGTGTAATGTGAGGACCGGTTCCTGTTTCCAGCAGGCCGGGTGGTGCTGGCAGGGGCAGTTCCTGTTGCACGTTGGTCCGGAGTGCTGGAAACACAACTGACGGAGTTCGGGAGCCAGAGAGCGACAGGGCTCCGTGGGCTGGAGGGACCCATATGTCCTGAAAGTGCTTGCCCCCGAAAGACTGTCTGGGGACGCCGTGTGGGAAGTGCATCCCAGGAAGCGGGTTGTGCGGATGCCCCGCTGATGCTGGCAGCCCGCCAGCAGGAGGTGTGTCCCAGGCAGCTGATAATGCAGGCTTCCGTTGCCCCTGCAGTTACGGGTGCCTGCCGGAGATGTGCCTTCCACGGTGTTTGTGGCGAAGTGATGACGTTGTTGGAACACTGCAGAGCGTTCCAGCATTTGGAGCTGGAACGCTGAGGAGAGTGGAGTAGAGCCTGCGTCATCTGTAGCAGGATGATGACGTCTCTCAGTCTTCGTGGTGCGTTCCAGCAAGTAGAGCTGGAACGCGTAAGTGACTTTGTGCGTGCTGCATGTATAGCGCAGGTCTGGGATGCGTCTTGTACATGGTGCGGAACGGGGCGCGTAATGCAGGAGGAGATTTGGACTTCTGTAAATGCACCTCTGCGTTGGGCTATGAGTCGGGGAAGCCTGACAGGACACTGAGGTTGTTGGTTTCCCAGGAGGGGTTCGGTGGTAGCCAGGATGATTCTGGGTGCTGCATCTCCATCAGGCTGGGGGCAAGAGAGGAGTTGCCTGCAGCCTGTGAGGTTTTTGTGCTGCATGGGCTTTGGAGGAGTTAAGCCCGACGTTGCAGCAGCTTGATGAGAGGAAGAGGACGTTCCTGTGAAGAGAGGACTTGTCACTAGTGAGATTTCTGTACATTACCGTGTGTGTGTGTGTGTACATGTGTGTACGTGTGTGTACGTGTGTGTACGTGTGTGTGTGTGTGTGTGTGTGTGTGTGTGTGTACGCACACACCATGGGCCCGTGTGAGAGTGTGATGCGCACGCTGTAGGTTGTGTATGAGTGTCTGGATGTGCGTTGTTATGTGATTTCGTATTTAATTGCAATGGCTGTGCGAGTGAGATTTTGTTGTGTATGGATGCATCATTGTGCCTGAAATTGCATTGTGTTTTGTGTAACCTCTTTCTTGCAGGTGTTGGTGAACTTGTGGGACCGCGAGACGAGGGGTTGATGGTCTGATCTTAATATGCGTACCAACGGAAAACGGTCAGATGTTTAGGTATGTTTTCTTGCAGCTCGGGTTCCCTCTACCGGGTTTGGACGGACTTGTGGGTGGGGGTACTCATGGGTTGAGATGCTTCATTAAGAACAGCATTTGTTTATCTTGTGCTTAAAGTATTTTGATGTAGTGAATTGCTGCACTTACAGTTCTCTTACTAACTGCTGAAATTATATGTTTTGCATATTATGCCACATTTATGCAATGTATTGCGTGTATGCCCACCTATCATGTGTTTGGAGGTATGCATATGGTGCGTGAGGTGAGCACTGCAGTGTGTAGAACTGGGGTCATTAATTGTTGTGGCGTTCTACATTGGTGCAGGTGGTGGGGACTGGTGTCCTCAGTCATGGTGTGACGTCCTGCGTTTACTCAGTTGGCTAGACCTGGGGTCCAAGGTAAGTGGTAGGTGTCCTGCGTGGTGCAGTAGGGTGGACCAGGGGTCCGTGGTGTGTGTGCTGCGGTGAAGGTGGTGCAGTGGGCTGGACCAGGGGTCCGCGGTGTGTGCCGGTTGAGGTGGTTATGTTTACGCAATCGTTGTGGGTTGGGTTCTCGGTTGTTCAAGGTTCTTGTGGTGTTGGGGTACCTTTTGGGGTGCTGTGGTGAACTGTCTACATTGTTGTGCTTGTTGCTCTGTTGAGCTGTGTGGTTCGTGCCCGGGGGTGGCAGCCCTGGTGTCCTAGGGGGCAGACTAGGACGGAAGGATGTATGTGCACTGAGGGTTAGGAGTGTTAGGCAGTTTATCTGTGTGGACGCTGGGTTGTGGCAGGACCTAGGTTCCAAGGGGCAGCTTGGAACAGGTGGAAGTGCTTAGCTTTTTATTTTTGTTTCTCGAAGGTTGTCCAGTTCTGTTCATGGGAGGAGTTAACCCTTAGTAGATTGCGTTGGGTTCCTCACTGTTTTGTTTATAGAGGGAGGAGTGGAATTGGTGTTGTAGTTGGGTGTTGGAGTTGGTTGGCACGGGGTGTCATGTTGCCCTATGTGTTTGGCACAGTTGTTAGTATTCTGGGGGTGCCATGTAGGTATTATTGGGTTCCTTTATTCTTTTGGTGGAGCACTTTTCCTGTTTCATAGATCTTCCTTGGTGTGTTCGGGCTTATGGGTGTTCTCTGGTGGCAGTTTCTTGTAGCCAGTGGAGTTAGTAGTTGGTGCATTACGTGCTGGCCACACGTATATGTAGGGGTTTTGTCTGGTGGTGGTTTTGGTGTGGAATGTCTTATTTCAACAAAAGAAAGGAGGGAGAAGTGTTGTAATGTATCTTGGATGAGGTGATGACATCACTGTACATGGAATGTGGTGAGGTCAGTGTGAGTGGAGTGTTGGTGTGTTGTTATCTGAACCTGATTCTATGCTTGGCAGTTAGAGGTATGCTGGCTTGGAAAGGACATGCCAATGTTGTTCCTGGCAATTTAACTACAATAAACCTACTTAATATCTTACCTGCTGGTCCGGGTGTTCTTCAGCTACCAAGATATTACAGAATGCTTGCTAAAAGCAAGAGGATTTATATGGCACATCATCTACTCTTTTTAAGGCAGGGAATTGGCAGTTTTAATGGAATCTGTATTTGTTAGGACTGGTCCAAGCATTACTTAAGCTCTTCTGGGTTCTGTTCAAGACCACACTGCACCGTCATCTTTTTAAGAGGTAAAGGGCATGTGGCCATTGCTAAAGGAGACAAAGTATAGGCATATCTGGGCATCATCAGCATATTGCTTGCCAAAGGTATTCAAAAACACTCAATACCTCAAAGAATGATGATGATCAGGCATACCCATGTGCACTGAAAATGCTACTGCCCAAGAAGACAAACGATTCTATGTTAAGAGCGGAGGCAGGCATTATGCTTCTCTGCACTCCTAAAGCAGCAGAGAAGTACTCTGTTCCTGTATGTGGTGTAGTGTGTGTTTATTTCAGAGCAGGTCCAGTTGCTTTGGGGCTAGGCTCTAGTGTTCAGTTTTCCTCCGAGTTGGAGATCTAGATTGGGGGTGCCCAAACAACATAATTGACAGAGGCAGGACCAGGTTACTGGTCTGGCTTTTTGGAGCCTACAGTGTAACAGCATTAAGGGGCACATTCAGAGTCAAGCCTTTCCTTTCTTTCAGGCACCGGAATGGCCAGATTGGGAGCTAGAGTGGGTGAACAATGCTCAGTTTCCACGTTTGCGAAGGTACGCAGCAGTCTTTCCAACTGGAAAGATAACGCAGGGTTAGGATCATCAGGGCCCAGGTGGCTGTATGCACACTGTCGACCTAATGTTGTGCTGCATGCATTGAGGTTTCAGCGCGAAGAGCGGAGAGCAGACGACCAGATGGTCCAGGACAGAAACCTGGTGGAGAGCTTCAAGCATGTTGCAAAGCTCGGTAGAATGCTCCATCAAAAAAGCAGTATCTGATATGCTTCTGAGTATCAAACATCGGTTGGAAGAAAGAGCCACAGTGGAGAGAAGTAGGTTGCCCAGAGACTGTTCAAGGAAAAAAGAGGCGGTTAAGACTGGAGATTTTTCTATTTAGAAAAGAAGTGTCAAGTGAGCTGAAGGATGCCTTCTTGCACCTGAAAGAGGCCTTCATAAAGAATTGATGTGGGGGCAGAGGAGGAGAGCCCCCACTGTGGATCCTCCGGCTCAGAGGTAGTAAAGAAAGGGCATCTGAAGATTGAGCAGAAGTATGATGGGGCAGACTCAGAGGCCCAGAGTGAAGGTACTTATGTGAAAGGGTTTCCTTACCGCTCGGGCAGGAATCTGACATGCCACTAGTGTGGCAGAGGTTTAGCCTTATCCTTCTAGAGAAGGGACCAGTCCCAAGTGGATATGCTTGACCCAGAGGATCTTATCTATCTAATGTCCTCAGATTGGACTCCTTCGCCGAGGGTAGCTGAGTATATCAGGGTTCACATGAGGAAGCTTCTTGACAAGAATATCAGAAGCATACTGAAGGCAGTGTGCCTCAGACCAGAGATCAAAGGCAAATTAATGGTGCATAGACGCCAAGATGCTCAGTTTCCTAGATAGGTCATCAAGGATCCCCACAAAGGTGATTGATTGGGGCCTGGCAAGCATACCAGGGCAAGCAGTTGGACGCAACAGGTACTAGAGCCAAGATTTTGGATCTGGCTGAAAGGGCTCAGGCTACAGGCAAGCCTGTAATTTCAGACGTGCTAGCCGGGTGGGGGCAGAGGGCCCGCTGCTTACTAGGAAAGGTGAATTGTGCCATCTCTTACGAGAAACACAAGGGCATTCTAATCAGGATAGAATCCAAGCTCAGGGGAGTGGGCCTCCTTGGAAGCAGGATCAGCAGCGCAAGCATTGCTGCTTGACAACCATTAAATAAAGAGTTGGCAAGTTCATAGGGACGTTTACGTACCTGGAGAAGGCACAGTGATACAAAAAAGTCTTCTCGCCCAAGGTTTTCTACTAGACTGGAAGGGAAAAGGGACACTCTCCAGTCAATGTCAGCTGGACAGGAGGTCAGAAACAAGGCAAGTAGACTCCGTATTGGCAGACTCATTCTGTCCATCCAGAGGAAGTTGTGCCAGGTACAGAAGACTAGCAAGTCAGCAGTCCCAGGCTCAGGTGGTTGCTAAAAGCACAGCACATCTAGTGAGGTGGGGGACGAGGGGTTGTACAGCTCTTTTGAATTAAACCGTGACAGGCTATTAGGAGATGCCTGGGTCCGGCAAAGGGGTTAGACCTGAAATTCTTTGCCAACCCAGTGTGAGAGCAGGTGCCAGCGATATTGTACTTTTCTCGAGAGGAACAGCTCCCATTGGACAAGTAGGTGAGGAGTGCAATTCCGAAAAGAGCAACAATGCAGACTTCCAGTCAACCACAAGGGTGTGCCAGTTATCTTCTTTGTTCGGTCAAAAAGAGGAAGTGCAGCCAGTAAAAACCTCCACCATTTTGGCACAGTTCTGATTTATAGGCATTTCAATATAAAAGGCATTAGTATGCTCATGGACACTCTTACAGGGCTATCGGATGGCCCAGTTGGATCTGAAAGAAGCCTCCCTGTCGATTCCTATCTGCTGGCCTCCTACGCGTTTTCTTCAATTCAAGTCTAAATGCCAATCCAATGAGTTTGGGACCCTGCCCTTCAGGCTCTTCTCAGCACTCTGGTTTATCATGAAAGTGATTAAGCCTGTGCTGGTGTCTGTCAGAGATTGCAGGGTGTGATAAATCATTTATTTGGCAAACATGATTTCCATGTTACAATACAAGGACACGCTGGACACAGGTGGGCATGGCCATGCAACATTTGCAAGAGTTGTGATTTCCGATTCATTTGCTGAAGCCAGATGTAACTCCAGTACAATTTATGGATTTTCTTGTGTTTCAGAGTCGGGGCAATGTTCAATCTTCCAGTGTTGAAGATGAGGACTACGAGAAGGGAGATGCACTAGCTCCTGCATGAGGAAGGTTTTTTGCTAAGGGAGCTTGAAAGAGTTAAAGGCCTGTTGTCTTCATCCATGCAGCTACAATTTCCAAGACCTCTACATTGCAGGGCACTGCAGAGACTAAAGAACAGGTATCCAATGCATAAACACATCTAAACATTGTCAGGCTCCTTACCCGCCTGCCACCCAGCACTGCTGCATGTGCACATTCAGAGACACTGTTTATTGCATAATTAAGCCTAGAAACTGCCTCTGCATTCATTTACTTCTTTTACCACTGCAGTTTTTCGTCAAACTAATTTCATGCTCATTACGAGTTTAGGGTTACTCCAGCAGATGCATTCTGGTATATGCATGCTGTCCAAGCAGCAGAGGGCTGGAGGTGGCATACTAAGCATATTCCCTTGCAGCAGGCAGCTAAGAGCCGGAGAGAACAATTACTTCCACCTGTTACAAGCTGACAACTAGGCTACTGCACAGAAGCCCCTCAATGCTCACACCAGATAAAATGCAACCCGCTAGGAATAAAAGGCCCAGCACACCTCTTGCAAGGAGAACAAGATGTATTTCCACATAAAGAAGATGGGCCAGCAAAGAACTCTGCTGCCACGGAACATTCTGGCAAGATCGGCACGAGCAACACACAATGAGGTAGTTACATAAATTACACATTCGAATGGCTGGTTGGTGCATACCTATACATAGGCTACCCGCTCCTTAGGTGTGATGTCATCTTTGATGTCTTGGGTGTTAGTCTTAGCAATGCCCGTATATGGTGCGAGTTATGGTTGCTTTGCTTAGCTTACCATAATGGGGGAATGAGCAGCGTTTTTTGGTTTTGCTGTGAAGTATAACATTCCTTTAACTAAGTTTTTTTACTGAATGTACATATATATATATATCAGGTAACGAAAACAAAGGGACTGAACATGTGATGTCATCAGTGACATTTGAGATTACATCTTTCATGGTCTGGGTGTTAGTGTTAGCAGTGCACAGGGGCGATGGCAGGTTTGGGGGCTTAGGTTACCATACCTGTCGAATTTCAGGGGTTTTTCGGTTTTAATTTCAACCATAAAGGGGAGGTTGAAATTCTTTATGTGAACTGCACAGGTTTTTGGTAGGACAACTTAACCATAACGTCCCCTCAACACATTTTTTTCGTAGTGAATTGTACAGGCTTTTGGAAGGGGAACTTAATCATGACAGTGTGTCAATGAAGGTGTTGTGTGGAATATACACTGATGTGATTTTGGGAGATATGTAGTATAATCTATGTACTTGATATACATTTAACAGAACATACAGAACCCTCTACCTATTGATAATAGAAAGGGACGGACTGAGCGCCTATTCGCAGACGGGGGTGGAGAGGATCAACATTACCCAAAGAGACGGGGGGTATCTGAAAATGTACTGTTGTCTTACACAAAAAGTGTACAACGTAGAAGAAGGACAAAGATATTCTAAGTAGTAATAAGTAATTATGGAAACCTGAAGATGTGAAAAGAAAAGGACACATTTAGTAAGCATGTAGAATGAAATGGATGGTACCATTTAAAAAAAAAATGCAATCACTTCACAGAAACTCGGCAGTCTGGAACGACAGTGGACGGACGAGTAGGAAGAATGGAGATTACATCAAAAGAGTGAGTGGAGGACATTTATTTTGTATGTGTGTGTGTTTTCTTTTTGGTATGTGGTGCAGAAATAATTTCTTTGTTGTTTTGACTCAGAAATACATATGTATATTTTTTGTGAACAGAGCAGGAAGAAAAGAAGAAAGGGCAACAAACGAGACAGAAGAACATAGCATAAAAAGGATTGAGCAGAAAATTGACATATTGAACGAGAATTTTAAAAGTTTACGGGAGTTTGCGGTGAACTGTGTGAGAGGAAAAGTTTGTTAGCATTGCCCCACCTGTACCTGCCCCGCTTCTCCATTACGTAGGGTACCTTTTCCAAACCTCGAAGAGGAAAATAGACGTTTTGACGAAATATCCATCCCTTCTTCCCCTCACAAATCTTCTCCTCATAACTAGCCCGTGTTGAATCCTATTTCCCTATATTTGTGTCAGTGTCCGCTTCCCCCGCTATTTCTTTGGATTGAAGTGTGTGTGTGTGTGTGGAATGTTTTTGTACAGTAGTTGTAGTGAAAGTGTGAGTAAAATTTGATTTTTTTTTTTAAAAGGTGTAAAATGTTCGCGAACAGCGCGCCTGTTCGACCTATCCGTAAGGAATGGAATGTGGGTGCTGTAAAGGCAGTACACCTACCCTTACTAATGTCAAGTAAGATGGACTTGATGTTTGACCGCACCATCTGTTGAAGTTGTGCGTACATAAAAAGAAAGGGGCATCCTAAGGACATTATACTTCGCCGTACCGCTTGTAAACGAGATGAAACATGTTCGTAGAACATACCAGATGTCCGGGATAGCTGTAAATGAGCAAAATGGGAGTGTGTGAAGGACAGTATACCTGTCCGTATCAGGTGCAGCCAAAATGGTGCCGTCGTAGAACAGGCGCGGTGGCAGGCAAGTTCGTAGGCAAACAAAATGGAGTTGTCCTAAGGACACATGCGCAGTACAACCGCAAGTATAGCGAACATTGCGCCTGTCCCTAACTGTCCGTCTCACTTGTGTCGCACTTTGAATTAGTTTGCGAACCCGAACACTGTCCGTAGGACACTTGTGCGCATGCGCACGTTTGGTTCTCTGCATTTGCTGTCCAGCGGACTCCTATTTCTGGTGCAGATGTGTTCAGGACGTCATCATGTGACCACACCCACGCTGAGCGTGTGGACTAATTTGCGCAGTTTGTGTGCTTCCGGTACAGTCCAGTGTAAAAATATAATTTCACATATCCTAGACAATAGCTGACCTGAGGACTTGGTGTGTAAAAGTTTTGTATCGCTTTGCAGTGATGAAGACGGTCACGAGGCACACCCCTCCACCCCTACAAATGGCCACAACCCCGAGCGCATCTTCATTGTCCTTCTGGCTATAGCAGATTGAGGTGTACTTCCTTTACTGCTGTAGTGACCAAAAGGAAATTAATCGGTAAGGCTTCCATGGCTGCTGTCGGTTCATTAGCCTCTGCACCACCCCCAGACCCGCCACCACCACCACCTCCCCAAGGGCCTGCAGAGATATATGGGTGAGGATGTAGTGAGCGAGGAAGGAGGAGGAGAATGAAGTGGAGGAACTCTGCACTAGGAGCACTCGCCAGGAGTCGTGGTTGTGGCGGTTGTTTTCCGTTTATGGGAATGTACCAAAAGCACGTGCGAACCTGGTGAAGTGCAACCAGTGCGAGGTGGTGCTGAGTCGCAGCAGACTTGGTTCGTACAGCTTTGGTACGACAACCATGAAGCGAAACCTCACTTTGTTCCACACTGCGGACATTCGCAAGGTGGTGCCATGTGAAGAGCGTAGTCGATTGAGTTCCTCCACAGCATCCTCCGTGTCCGATCCTCCCACCACAAGAGACATTCCTGTGAGGGAGCACCTCCCTCCAGCTGCCTCACAAGCCATTTGCAATGCTGTTGACCCTTACCTTTCAAAGGTGACAATAGTGTGCAAGTATTGTAACGGAGTACTCTGCAGGGGGGAGAGTTTTCGAAGTGCTTTTCAGGCTACGGTCACAGAGCATCTGCTCCTTACCTAAATAAAGCTCACCCTATATCTTTCTCTGTTCACTTGGCCTTTCTTATCCCCGTGGCTGGTGTCCCTTCCTTACCGTCCTTTGGCCTCTTCTCCTAGTGTGTAGTGTGCTGTGAAGCAATAAACGTGAAAACAACAAAAATTACTGAAAGGGCTCTTTTCCGAGCCGCCTTCCTCAGTTTAAAGATAGAACTATGAAGTGACGATCGTAGACCCCTGCAGAGTGGTGGAACATTTCACAGACAGTCGTAGGGGAAAAAAGGGAGGGTGCAAGCGGAGCAAACAATGAAGTGTACGCTGGGAGTAAGTGGTGGCTCTGAAAAGAGCCTTTCGGTGGTGTGCTGTGTGGGTCAAAAACTGTGGCAAATTGGAGGAAACGGATTGTCAGATAGGTTAGTGTGAATTCAAAAGAGGTTGCAATGCATTTTGTACATTGGGAAGAAAAATCTGATTGCCAGCATATGTGAGGTGGACTCCATCTCTGCGGAAAATTAAAGAACTGCGAAACAAAATGTTCTCATTGTTGAAGGAGGACATGCCAACATCTCTTAAAAAGGCACAAACAGCCTTATTCACATTGTGTCTCGCTTTCTCCATTTGTGGACCAAAAGCAGAAGAACGCAGCCATATTTGTCTTAGTGCAATACGGGAAAAAAGTATTTGACAATTTGGAAACATGTCCATGAGCTTCGCAAGTCCTTCCTTCATTGCAATGAAATTCCAGAGACATGGCCTAAACTGTTTCCTCTGCAATGAATGATAAGTATACCTGGAGGACGCTCTGTCAGTAAAGTAACACAGAGGGGTACCAAGTCCAGCCACCGCATGCCACGCACACCATGCCAGTGCACTTCCACATGAGGAAATCCGAGATCTGCAGATAAACTGCAGCTTTCTGCATGCACCTTCAACCAATGTATCCATGAGTCTCCCAAAATCCAGATAATCTGTTTTCGAGCATGGAAAGCCATGGCTGTGTGTTCTGTCAGGGAGAAGAACAAGTTACTTACCAACTTCTAACATTCTTTCGATTGGATGTTCCTCCAACGTATTCCTCATCTTAAATGTATTCCATCCAGCTTTGCTGCTCTTGGGAAAATTTTTCGGCAGAGGGCGCAGTGCGTCAATGTCGTCGAGTCGATGGTCCCTCGAAGGCCTCCGTCGAGGGTGACGTCATCGGGTGTATAAGTAGCACACGCAGCGCCCGTTGGCCTCAGTTCTGCATTTCCCCTTTTTATCTTTGATTTTGTACTGTGTAGATTGTGCTGGCAGACAGGTATCGGCCTTGCGAGAGTTGAGTTGGCAATAACCCGGAAAAATCTACAGAGGGGTAGGCTGGGAGGGCGTTGAGGAATACGTTGGAGGAACATCCAATCGGAAGAATGTTACCAGTTGGTAAGTAACTTGTTCTTCGAGTGGATTGTGTCCTCCAAAGTATTCCTCATCTTAGATAGACTCCCAAAGCAGTATGGATAATTTCTCTGGAGGAGGGGTTAGATTTTTCAATGCCCTTAGATGGCTGAATATAGTACTGCCTTACCAAAACTCAGCTCCTAAGAATGGGAAGCATCCAGACTATAGAATTTTAAAAAGGTGTGCAGTGAAGACCAAGTTGCTGCTTCACACATGGACCTTATTGGAACACCTCTTTGAAGGGCTGTCTAAGAGGCGATGCCTCTGGTGGAATGAGCCCTTAACCCTTCTGGTGGGTCTTTTTGTGCTAATCTGCAGCATTCTGAAACGCAAAGCACAATCCATCGTGATATTGTCTGTTTTGTCACCGATTGACCCAGTTTCCTTCCAGTGTAACCGATAAACAGTTGGATGTCCACTCTAAGCTTGGAAAGCCTAGAGATGTAAAAGCTTAAAGCTCTTTTTGGATCCAACCTGTGTAATCTTTCCTTAGTAGGAAGGGGTGGAATATAGAATGCGGGTAAAACAATTTTCTGATTTAAATGAAAATCAGATACTACTTTAGGTAAAAATGAGGGTTTAACGCTCAACACAACTCCGTCCTTATGGAACACAGTATAGGGTGGTCCAGAAGACAGTGCCTGCATTTCGCTCACTCTTCTTGCAGATGTTAAAGCAACTAGGAAAGCAGTTTTCCAGGTCAGTAATCTTAATGGACACATTTTCAAAGGCTCAAAAGGAGCACACAATAAAAATTTTAGAACCAGAATGAGATCCCAAATTGGCACTTGGAATGGGTAAGGAGGAAACACATTGAGTCACTTTAAGAATTGCACTACCAAGGATTTCTGAAATAGGAGCATTCTTCAGACGAGCGCTTGAAGATGGAAAGCGCTGCAAGATAACCTTTAATGGTACCAACATTTAGACCTATATGTGCTAGGGACAAGAGGAAGGACACTACTTCCGGGATAGAACATAGAAAAGGATCGACATTCTTTTCTCTGCACCAGTTGCAAAACTTCCTCCAATAGCAACGGTATAGAGATTTTGTTGCTGGACTTCTTGCCAAAAGCAACACCTCCATGACGTCATCTGGAAGGTCCCAATCCTTGTATCGCAGCCTTTCAGATACCAAGCGTGAAGGTTGAGAGTTTTCACCTCTGGATGGAGAACCTGACCCTCCATTTGTGAGAGAAGGTCCTCTCTCTGAGGAAGACGTACTGGGGGACAGATGGACATGTCTAGAAGGTCCG